>NW_019154094.1:498099-648113 GCF_002288905.1 Enhydra lutris kenyoni | reverse complement strand
TTTAGATTTTACTTATTTGACAGATCACAAGTAGGCAGAGAGGCAGGCAGAGAGAGAGGAGGAAGCAGGCTCCCCGCTAGAGCAGAGAGCCCGATGCGGGGCTATATCCCAGGACTTTGAGATCACAACCTGAGCCGAAGGCAGAGGCCTTAACCTACTGAGCCACCCAGGCGCCCCTTCACCTCCATTTTTTCCTTGTTACTCTAGTGAAAGTCTGAATACAGAAAAGGGAGTTTGGGCTGGAATAAACTTCATTTTTAGCCTATGTGCACCAGGCTTGTTAAAGCAGGGGTGTGATCTGGATGATCTCTTAGGATTCTGGTGAGTCTGTCTCAAAGTGCTGCTTATTATAGGGTGCAGTTGAGTTCCTGCTCATGGGTGCTTATTTCCCACTTAGGGACTCTTGTTTAAAGGGAATTTCCTGCCTGAAGCAAACAGGCCAAATTCTGCCAGGGTGTGTGTAGGACTTACTAGGTAATCAGTCGCTGTGCTGTATTCTGTGTGTGCAGTGGAGATTCAGTGGTTAATAAAGGTATTTTCCATGTCTGTATGCCATGTACAATTAAAGCATGTCTGAGGGGCAGAGTGAGGCAAGTGTTTAAGGGGTCCTAATATGTCCAGTGGTGGGCAGTGGCTCAGTGCTAGAAAGGTGGTAATTTATTCAATAAAAGTGTCTTGAAGAAACAGATCATTTTACTTTTAAGACCTGTCTTTTACTTTGTAAGATGACAAATGATCTTATCGAATAAGAGTTTGGCTCTGAGTAGCTGTGAGAAAAATCCAGTCAAGAGAAAGTGATAGAAGTGGTTAAACAGGCTTCATGCAAAACTAAAAACGAGACTAGTAATCTGGTTGGAATATGATCAACATGTAATAGATTCATCGCCGCAAAATTCTCCTGTTGCTCTAAAACCCAGACTCCCATCCTGTGGTACTCCGGGCCCTAGCTTCTATGGCAGATTGTTGTCCCATGTCTTTGGTTCTTTGCTTTTTCTAGACATCCCCTTACCCCTCATCTTTCAGGGTCCAGTTTGGATCTTATTTTACAGTGACCTACTGAGTTTGTTTTTGTTTGTTTGTTTTTTAAAAAGCTCACTCCACATCCAGCGTGGGGACTTGAACTCACGACCCTAAAATCAAAAGTCACATGCTTTTCCGACTGAGCCAGCCAGGTGCTCTGACCTACCTAGTTTGTAAAGCAGTGGTATCCTGTGGAACTTCCTGCAGTAATGGAAAATCTAGTTTCTGAGTTACCATCCAGCATGGTAGGCACTCTCATCACCCCATGGCAAGTGTGCCTGATTGGACAGGTTTTAGAGAAGATAGGCTTATTTTAGTTCCCTGGTGCTTGTGGTTGAAACTGCCTTGTAGGCAGGTGAATTGTGGTTCTGGAATGCCGGGGGCAGGCCTAGGCCAGAAGTGGGGACTTAGGGTATTGCTGGGAGGGTGGGCGAGGACTTCTCCGGGCTGTGTGGAGAGAGAAGAGGAGAGGCCTGGGGCTACATTTAGAGTGAGAGGACAGTCAGGAACTGAATCCTGATTTGTGGAAAATAGCAAATACCTTGCTTACATTCCCATAGGAGGTTGGAAATGGAGTCCCAGCAAGGTCCCAGGCTAGAGAAAGCCAAGCCTGTATAGCCTTAGAGGAGAATTAACCTTCATCAGCTTAGGAAAAGTTTTGTTTTGTTTTGTTTTCATTTTTGTTTTTGTTTTTAAACTATCCATTGTGGAGTGAACGCCAGTTACCTAGGTTAAGTATGGTATTCTCCAGTCTCTGGCCTTCTGTTTTTATGGCCTAGAAAATTTCCTACTCCTCCTTGGAATTTGCTTTATCTGACATCTGTTATTTCATTCCCTCCTCCCCCATTTTGTGAGCAGTTTTTGGGGGAGGGCTGGTGCATTTGGCCCATTATCTTTGGGTGTGGAGAATGTGAATGAAGGCTGAAGCAGGGGCACCTGGGTGGCTCAGTGGGTTAAAGCCTCTGCTTTCGGCTCAGGTCATGATCCCAGGGTCCTGGGATCGAGCCCCGCATCGGGCTCTCTGCTCGGCAGGGAGCCTGCTTCCTCCTCTCTCTGCCTGCCTCTGCCTACTTGTGATCTCTGTCTGTCAAATGAAATGAATAAAATCTTTAAAAAAAAAAAAAAAGGCTGAAGCAGTGACTGAAGTCTGAGCTGTGGTTATAGAACGTGCCAGTGGTGGTCTGCCTGGATTGAATCAACTGAACCAGGTGGCTAAAGCCTGCCCACAGAGTTTCTGCTAGTGTCCTGCGGACCAGACCTCAAGGCCTGTTGGGTTTACTCTGTGAAATGTGCAAAGTTAATACCAAATCATAACATTCACTTTTATTAATAGTATGATTAATAGAGTTTATTGAGCACGTATTTTCTGTTGCATACCATTTGACACTTCACCAGTCCTGTGAGAGACAGTCTGATCTCCATTTCTGAGTTCAGGAATCTGGTGAAGCCATCGGCCCCCATCGGTCAAAAACATATAAAAGTATCATCTTAATGTTTTTAAGTATATGCATGTTATTGTGCAATAGATCTCTAGAACTTTCTCATCTTGCAAAACTGAAACTATATCGGTTTAAAAACTCTTTCCCTTCCCTCCAGCCCCTTGGCAACCACATATGCTACTTTCTGTTTCTAAGAGTTCGACTATTTTAGATACCTCACATAAGTGGAATCATGCAGTATTTGTCTTTCTGTCACAAGCTTGTTTCACTTAGCAAATGTCTTCCATGTTGTCACATATGAGAGGATTTCCTTTTTTAAGGCAGAAAATATCCTATTGTACATATTACACATTTTCTTAATCCAGTCATATGTTAATGAACATTGGGATTGCTTCCCCTTCTTGGCTCTTAGGGATAGTGCTGCAATGAAATGAACCTGAATGAGCCTGGGTTTACAAATAGCCACTTGGATACTTTTAAACACAGATTTCTTTCTTTCTTTTTTTTTTTTTTTAAGATTTCATTTTTTTGTCAGAGAGAGAGCAAGCACACAAGCAGGGGGAGAGGCAGGCTCCCTGCTGGGCAAGGAGCCCAAGGACCCAGGACCCTGGGATGTTGACCTGATCCGAAGGGGGAGGCCTAACTGACTGAGCCACCGAGTTATCCCTGAACACGGGTTGCAGTTTAGAAGTTGGATACGAAGCCTGCTACAAAATTGCCATGTCCTGTTTGCATGCTGAAACTGATCTGGGATTGGAGGGTTTTTATTTGGTGGCTGTGAAAAGTAGACACAAAGGTACAAGAAGGGAGATGGTGCAGCTGGGGTCACCTGTCCAGCAAGGTGTCTTTCAGGGCACCCTAAAAGAAAACATGTGACTGGTTGCAAATGCAGTGGACTCTACCCCTTTTTAGGGTCTTATCCTGTCAGTTATCCCACAGCCATGGCTTCTCAGCCCAACTCATTAATGACATTTCCCATGGCAAGTAGCTTGCCTCATGTTTTCATTTCAGCCAGTCTAATCCTGAAAAGGTGCACGGAATCACTGTAACTTAACATTTCTCTATGCATTGCCTCAGAATGTGACTAGAGCAGCCTAACTTTTGAAATCCTTTAAGTGGGGTGGCCCTTACCAACTCATGATCACATAGATGAAGCAGAGGTGAGAAGTGTTTCCAGTGTCCAGTCTTGGCAGGCTCTGCCTTTCCATGCATTCAGTGTCCTGTGACTTATTCCTGGACAACTTGGATTGCTTCATCCTCCCTCCTGCCCAGTGCAAGAAGCACCACATGCCACCTGTCCTTGGAATGCGAGCAGAGCCTCAGGATAGATGAACTAGACCGCTTGCTTCCCCAAAAGGAAGCAGCTGAGATTTTGATTTTTCCTTTCTCGGAAAATCTGGTCCCGTTTTTACAAATGGGACCATCCATTCATCAGTTCATGGACATGTCCATTTCTGCTTTTTGATTCTTATGGAAAACGCTGCTATGAGTTTCACATGCAAGTTTTTGTGTAGACCTGTTTTCCTTCCCTTTGATTATATAGCTAGGGGTGAAACTTCCTCCTTATATGGTAACTGTTTAATCTTTCCAGGAACTGCGGACTGCTTTCCAGAGTTGCTGCCCTATTTCTACATTCCTGTCATCAGTGTATGAAGGTTTCAGTTTCCCTACATCTTTGTCAACACTTGTTGTTATCTGTCTTTCCGATTGTAACAAATTCCTTTCAACCCAGCAGAATTGAAGAAGTTTCAGCTTTTACTTCTGACTCTCTTTGTTTTGATCTTCTGGATAAGCAGCAGTTGCAGGATAAGGAATTGTTTCCCGGTGTTCTTGCAGGATACTTCTGCCCAGATGAGTCTTATCATGTGACATGCCAGTAACAAGACACTGTATGCAGATCTGAATGCATGGTATTGTTAAGAGGTTGAATTTTAAGTTGTATTGTGGAACTTATTTCTGTGAACTTTTTTTTCTAATGATAACCTTAATTGATCTTTTAGGTAATAGAGTGTTGATGTCTTCAGGTAAGGGTTCTGGTCCACATTCTCCCTTCCAGTTTTTTACTCACAGGTGTGCATGTGTACCTGAGGCTAAAGATTTATTTCAGAACCCATCTTACTCTCTGTAAGATGCGCTTCTGGTCCAGGGCAGAGGATGAGGGCTTGATTCATCAGGAATCTTAAGCAGACTGTGCCGCCCAGGTTTTGAAACCAGCCATAACCTTGAAGTCACTCTTTTTACTTTTTAACAGCAATTGGCATTCTCTTGTCCTGGTACCAGAATGAGCTAGTCACTCAGCGTTTTATTTCATGCTTAACAGATGTTCTGTTTATCTCTGTTGTGTTTTATGTTAGCCAGTAGAACATGCTGAAAATGGAATGAACCACGTAAGGAGGTAAATAGATGAGCTGTGACTAGTGGTATTAAAACTGAAAATGTACACTCACTGGCATTTGGGGAAATGGGTAGTGATCTCGGACAGTCTGCTTAACCTCTGAGCCTGTGTTTCCCTACAGTCAGTAAAAGGGGGTAACAAAAACCCCACCTCCCTCAAGTTTGTGAAGATCTGTCTGGGATCAGGTAGCTCTAGTGTTAGTAAAAAGCTGCTGCCGTGAGGCATAGCAGAGGGAACATGCTCTGATGTAGAAGGTGCTGTGGATTCAGTCATACGTGATTAAAGGTGCAGTGATTTGCACTTGAAACCTGAGTGATTCTAATTGCTGTGTTCCAGCTTGACCAGTTCAGTTGTGTTTGCTTTGTGTATGCTTTCCCTACCTCATTGCCTTGCCCATCCTGAATTTTGAAGTCACCATCCTTTTTCACTGTGGTCTCAGTTGCATATTACCTCTAAAGAGTACATTGCTCTGTCTTACTGTTTTTCAGCTCTTATTACCCATGCCAACACATTATTTGCAGGGTTCTGCCACTTCCTCATTTAAGTTTGTGCATTTGTGGTAGCTATACCTCACTCATTTTCACCAGAATGTATGAATGTATCATGTGTGAATGTATGTGTGAATGTATCATGATTGGTTCTCATATTGGTGGACATTTGGGTGCTCAGATTGATTGACTGATTTTAAGATGTTGTTTTTAAGCAATTTCTACCCCCCACAAGGGTTTAAGATTCCCAGCCCCGTGATCAAGAGTCACACGCTCAACCATCTGAGCCAGGCAGGCGCCCCCTTTAGATTTATTTGTACTGAAGGGGGAAGGGAGGGTGGCATTGGTGTCCTTAGAAAGCATTGTTGCTATGAGCATTCTTCTGCATACAGACATGCACCCGAGACCTGTGTACAAGTGTTTCAGTAAGTGCCAGGAGTGGAATTACTGGATCATCAGGGATACCTTAATACCAAATGATTTTCAGAAACGGTTCCACCAGTTTACCTGGCCACATCCTAAAATGTTGAACCACATTTTCACAAACATTGGCATTAATGGACTTCTTACAGTTTACCAGTCTTGATGGGTTACAAAAATGTCATTGTGGCTTCAGTTATCGGGGAAATGAAGATTCATGAGGCTGGGCATCTTTTTTAAAAATTTAACTTTATTTAAATTAATTAACATGTAGTGTATTACTAGTTTCAGAGGTAGAGTTCAGTAATTTATCAGTCACATATGACACCCAGTGCTTATTGCATCACATGCCTTCCTTAATGCCCAGCACCTAGTTAACCCATTTCCCCCACCTCCCCTCCAGCAACCCTGTTTGTTTCCTATAGTTAAGAGTCTCATACGGTTTGTCTCTGCCTCTGATTTCATGTTATTTTCCCTCCCTTCCCCTATGATCCTGTTTTCTTACATTCCATATATGAGTGAAATCATATGAAAATTCTTTCTCTGATTGACTTATTTTGCTTAGCATGATAGCCTCTAGTTCCACATCATTGCCAATGGCGAGGTTTCATTATGATAAATAGTATTCCTTTGTGTGTGTATGTACACCACATCTTTATCTGTTCAAATATCTGTCCAATGACATCTGGGCTCTTTCCATAGTTTGGCTATTGTGGTCATTTCTGCTGTAAACATTTGGTGGGGGGGGGCAGGTGGCCCTTGGGATTACTATGTTTGTATCTTTTGGGTAAATACTTAGTAATGTAATTGCTGGGTCCTGGAATAGCTTTATTTTAAACTTTTTTTTTTTTTTTTTTTAAAGATTTTATTTTTTTTACTTATCTGTCAGGGAGAGAGAGAGAGAGCGCGCGCGTGAGCGCACTCAAGCAGTCAAGAGTGGCAGGTAGAGGCTGAGAGAGAAGCAGGCTCTATCCCCAGCAAGGAGACCGATGCGGAACTCAATCCCAGGACCCTGGGATCATGATGTGAGCTGAAGGTAGCGGCTTAACCGACTGAGCCACCCAGGCATCCCTGTTTTTAACTTTTTGAGGAGCCTCCCTACTGTTTCCCAGAGTGGGTGGACCAGCTTGCATTCCCACCAGCAGTGTAAAAGGGTTCACCTTTCTCCACATCCTCGTCAACATTTATTGTTTCCTGACTTGTTAATTTTAAGACTTAGCATTTTCTTGTGTATATTTGATGTTGTTGAAATTTCTGTTTCTCATTTTTGCTCATTTTCTGTTAGCTTATTTATTTATTTTTTGAGCAAGTATGTGCCTGCACTAGCCAAGTGGGTGGGGGAGGGGGGAGGGAGGGTGAGAGTGAATCCTAAGCAGGCTCTGTGCCCAATGCAGAGCTGGACATGGGGCTCGATCTCAGCACTGTGAGATTCTCACCTGAGCCGAGATCAAGAGTCCCATGCTTAACCAACTGAGCCACCAGATGCCCCTAGCATATTTATTTTTTTAAATTGATTTGCAGAAGTTGTTTATAGAGCGTGAGTACTGGATCTCTGTGGATAGATTTTTTTGCAAATATTTTTCCCTAGTTTAGTGCCCCTCCCCCCGCCCCGTAGTCTTTCGACAAACAGGAGATGTTAATATTAACATGGGTGAATATATAAATCTTTGTTTTTACAGTTAGTGGAAAGAACACTACCTGAAAAATACTCTGTTGTTTTATAAAAGTTGTAAGGTTTTTATTTTCAAATGTATGCCCTTAATTCATCAGGAAATGATTTCTGGGTACAGGGTGAGAAGTTGTGCAGGCTTTGTGACCACAGATGAATGAATGACATTTCTAGCCTTAGCATCCTGTTCTGTGAGATCTTGGTCCTTACCTGTGCAAGGTTCTCAAGGGGTGTGGGATACAGCATACTAGCACACTGGGCCTGAGCCACAGTGAGCATTCAGTAATTGCTCATTGGTCTCAGTCCAGCTGCATTCCCTAAGGATGTGGACACTCAGGGAAAGTTGGCGCTTAACTGGGAAAGTTGTTTCTTCTACATCGCCTGCCAGCCGCTGCAAGCATTGTGGCCAGGCTGGGTTTGGCTGCTCATCAACTCTCTGGCAGGGCACTGGCTAGCTTGGAGAATGTTCAGCTGTATGCAAAGCTTGGCTGATTCAGGCAGGTGCTCAGTCAGTACCAGAGCTAATTGGTGTGATATCTGATGCATTCTAGAAATGACTGTTTCCTAGGTCCCTAGTGCAGTCACAAGCCTGGATCCAAGATACTTTCCTAACCAGGAGATTTGGGCCTTGAGTGGAGCTTGTTTAGTGACTGACATTGAGTGTGCAGGAGTGTTCAGACGTGGGCATGCCTTCGTATGCTCTGGGAGGTCAGATGTCAAAATGAGGGCTTTGGGAGACCGAAAGGCATTGATTCCAACGCCTGCTTATGGAATTTGTGCAGTAGTTACTGTCCTCTCTGTGAGCCTTTTCCAGTTAGGCTCTCCCGGTGTTCTCACTGGCATTTTGACCAGGGGCTTTATCATACACCTACGGAGGGGGCCACTGACAGCATGTAATAATAAACCATCAAATGTTTCTTGATCCCTTTCAACTCTGTAATATCCACATTGGAAAACTGGAAATAATCTCAGTTTAAAACAGCTGGGTGTGGTTTGTGAGCTTTGGCCTTGTGATGGGTAGCAGTGGCTGTCGCTTCACTGTTAAAGGTGACGACAGGTCTGTATACAGATCCCATCAACACTAGAACACAGGCTGTGAGGAGAATATTAATTGTGGGTAATCCTGTATGCTTCTACACACGAAAATACGTGTTACTACCTTTTTTTTTCTTCAAGATTTTATTTATTTATTTGAGTTCATGAACAGGGGGGAAGGGTAGAGGAAGAAGCAGACTCCCCACTGTGTGGGGAGCCTGATGCGGAACTTGATCCCAGGACTCTGAGATCTTGACCTGAGCTGAAGGCAAACGTTTAACTGACTGAGCCACCCAGGTGGCCAAAAGTAGGTGTTACGATATGGGGTGACCTTTTACCTATTTGTGGCTTTGTTGCATTTTATTGTAAGGACAGTGAAATGTTTTAATCAGAAGACCTCATTCTGCAGGTAAAAATGTCCTGCTGCTTTTTCCCTCTGAACCTGAAGATGTTCTGCTCTTGACCAGGAAGGAATTGCTTGCTTCTCTGACACTTCATTGTCTAGGGGCTGCCTCACCTGCTCCTGCCCCTCCCTTTACTAGTTTTGAGATTCAACCAAAACTTTAAAATTGAGCCAAGGCCTTCTAGGAAGCATTTAGTTTGAAAAATTATTCTACCCTGTAGCTTTGTGTATCACCATAAGTTAGTTGTCTCAAAAGATTAATGAACTGTACTTTAAACTCTCTGGAAGAGCTGAGTATCAATTTTCCCCCTGCTCTGAGTTAGGAATACTCCTTTTCCTCAGTTGATGCAAGTGCAGGAAATGCTGTGGTTGTACAGCCCACAAGGATTTTTGTTACTCTTAAGATTGTTAATCTTGCTGCTTTTCTGTCTTAAGTATAAACCACAAGTCACAAAATCCATTCTTTACCTTCAACTAGAGTTTTCCTTTCAGAAAAGTACTTTTAAACACTTAGCTGTTCAGCAGTGTTCCAGGAGCTCTGATTTTGTAGGAGTCTCAGTCTATACAGGTGAGTTTCTGTTTCAGAAAATAGACTATTTGGGTTCTTTCCCCCTTGTCCTTTGATAACTGATTGCACAACACCGAGCACTTCACATATGTCAGGCACCCTTTTTAAGCCTGCTAATCCATGGGGCAGCCCTGAGGGTATCCCCTGTGAAGCACTGGTTCACAGATGAGGAGTCAGAGCCTAAGGGTGGCCTGTGTCTCCCAGCTCAGCTCTGGTGCTTGGTGTTCAGACCAGGCTGTTCCTGTTCTTGTTCAGCACTTGCAGGTCTGTGTCTGTCCTCCTCGCAGGGCAGCAGGTCTGAGTGGGTGGGGCCCAGTTGTGGTTTATTTGTTTATTCATTCTCTTAACTTCTCTGTAAAACTCACTCTGACAAATGCACTACCAGAGTAAGAAACAATATTTCTAGCATCCCCCCAAATTCTCCTTGTGTCTCTTGGTAGTCAGCTCCTCTTCCCATTCCCAGCTCCACACATGCATTTTTAAAACAAGCTTCCCCCAAAATTCTCTTTGCAGCCAGAAATTGGCTACCACTTTACAAGCTCTTTGCAGAGCAGGAGTCAAGTCGTTTTTTTGCTTATGATCCTTGGTGGATGAGATGCAGAAGTGGGTGGCCACTTGCCATAAGCACAGATAGCACCAGAATGTTTGGTCCTGTTTCTGAGTTGCTGCAGGAAGGAGAAAACATTGATGGCATGCCACGGAGTGCACTCATGGTGGGCCACCAAAGGAGTCCTGGAAATGTGTCCCTGTCCCATTTGCTTCTCTACATCTGTCCATATTGGGAATTCTGAGGTTAGGGCATCTTTTACAGGTAATCCCCAAATTGCTTTTTTTAGCTGGGATTGGCCAAACCTGGATACCCCAGGTGTCCCTCACCCTCCCGTCCCTCACTTCTGCTAAGGGACTCTGAGTTGATTGCTGAGTGAACACATATATCACAGCAAAAGAATTGTGTGACTTAGTGAAAGTTGCAGAACTCTCTGAGGGGAAGATTCTTTTAAAAATATGGGGGGACTCTGCTCATTCATGCATAATTTTTTTTAAAGATTTTATTTATTTGACAGAGACACAGCGAGAGAGAGAATGAGAGAGAGAACACAAGCAGGGGAGTGGGAGAGGGAGAAGCAGGCTTCCTGCTAGCAGGGAGCCTGATATGGGGCTTCATCCGAGGATCTGAAGGCAGATGCTTAATGACTGAGCCACTCAGGGGCTTGCATAATCACCTTCTAATAAGATGCTGTAAGACAGGCATGTGGATCACTAGTGAGCAGTGTCAGGCTAGAGCCTCGGGTATTCATGCAGGTAGCTGTGGTAGCCGAGCACATTTGCTCCCCAGATGTCTGTGTCTGCAAGTATTTGTTGTTCCCTGAGACAAGGAACAGCTCTGTGCCGGCAGAAGGCGGCTGTTGCTACACTGCACAGGGCACCACCCATAAAGGCGACATAGTGATGTGCCAGCAGTCACCCAGGTGCTGGCATTCTAGGACATTAGCCTGGACTGCTTGGGATCTCTTAGCAGCGTGGGACCCGTTTTCTTTGCTAAGACCTCGGGTGGATTATATATTTAACTAGGGATCACTGATTTGGCATTTGTTCTTTTAAGCTGATTCTCTGGTTGTAGGAAGTAGATAGTTGTAATTTTGGTTTACTTCACAGCTGTTAGGGAAGCTGTATAGAAGTGTACTTTCATTCCTTTTTCGGGGGGGGGGGGTGAGAGGTGGGAGTAGGGAGAGGAGTAATGACCACAGGCTTTTACGTTAAGAATGCCAGGAAAACATTTTGCAGGTTTGTTTTTGTTTGTTTGTTTTGGATAGCCCTTTGAGTTATCCACAGTCTTCTTACAGATTTAGCCAGGATTCAGGCAGAAATGAACCAAATACTTCAGCAGTGCTTACAGTATGTATTTCTGTTGTGGACTTGTACCTGTGTCCCATGTCTGTGTGTTTTGCAGAGCCCATCAATAACCAGGGCTTAATAATGAAGTTCAAATTGACTGGGTTGTGAGTATGTTGGCCTGCCTGGGGTACCTGTGCTCTGCTGCCTGCATAGGGCAAGCATAAAGAAACCTTTACTACAGTTGTTGGCTGTCGAGTAACCAGGTGCCTCCTGTCCTGTTGCAGCTCATAGTGATTCTGCGAACTAACAACACTGGTTTTAACAAAGTCCCTGTTGTGCTTCACCTTCATCTTAAAGATGAGATTGCAGAAAGGCCTGATTGGGATTGGGGATGGAGACATGCAAACAGCCCCCCTTTCTCCCTGCTGCTGGTCCCTTGGGGGAGTCCAAGGTCTTTGGGTTGAGCTGGGCCCTTCTATTCTCCTGTTAACATTCCATCTTTGGTTTCCAGTTGAAACGGCTGCTTTCTGCCTCTTACATCATCCCCTGTGATGAGGGCAAGCCTCAGACAGGAAATGAGGACACTCCTAGTGGGAGCCCCCATCTGTATTCCCTTTGTCAGCAGGTGGGGCATTTCCCACTAGACCTGAGCCACGTGCAAAGGCAGAGATCAAAAAGTAGATGAAAAGTCAATATGCTCTAAAAGAGACCTACTGAGAATCCAAATTGAAAGTTTCTTGTACTTGTTGGGCAGACAAAGCAAAGGAAGGTGTGGGAGTGTGTTCGGTTTTGATGAGTAAAAAACTTAAGCAAAGGAAGCCCTCCACAAAGCTGTTTACAAATTTTGTGAAGGTATAGTTGAGGGGCTGTACATTCTTCTCTGTGTTGTGTGTGCATGAAGATGAGGGAGTAATATATTCCACCTGATCTATGTTTAACAACAGAAAAGGATAATGCTCTCAGTACTTAGAACTGCTTAACCAACAACTTGGGAAGGCCTTACAGCCTTTGAGGCTTCATCACAGGAGAGTGACAGGATTCCTTGGTCTTTCTGACCTGTCAAAGTGCCGTACTGGTTGCCACACTGTGTCCTTTGTCAAGATTGTGAGAATGTAACCAGGGGCTGTTACTGTTTTAAGTCTTGACATTACCTATTTGTGTGTGGGAAGGGAAGGAGCTGATTTTTCTTTTCTTTTTTTAAAAATCATCTGCTAGAAGCTGTGCCAACTGCTTTTTTCTTTTTTTTAGTCCTTACAAAAACACAAGGTAGATATCCTACAAGAAGAAGGGCCTTGGGCTGAGGTGCTTGCCCAGGGTCATCTGGACGTGATCTGAACCACCGTCTTGCTGGATCTGAAGTACACGATTTACAGAGGGGAAGTGTTACCACCATCAAAGGCTTCTCCCGGTGAAAGGGAGGCAAAAGGGGTCATGTGTTTAGAGAACCAGAGAGAAATGAGTTGTTCTCCAGATTAGAGAAGCCTCTGTCAGTATACCTCCTTTGTTAAGTAGATTTTCAGAGGATTTGAGAATAAGTTAGTCTTTCTTTAGTCCCTTGGATTTTTAAATCTTAAATTTAAAACCTGAGGTTGAGCAGAGTGCTGCTGCTTCAGGAGCCAGAGCTTGTGCAGTTGAAAGGTCAGGAGACTGCACTGGGGTGCCACCTCCCTCCTGTGCTGATTCCCTGGGCTCTCTATTGACTTTAGCAGCCATGACATACTCTACATTACTGCTGTCTAAAGACCCATTGGCTCATCTGCAGGCGTCCTGCCCTCTTTATGGGGTAAGTGGGTCTCTGTTGTAGGCTTACAGCTTTGTGTGACTGGCATTTGTGGTTGGTTTCTGGCTTTCTTTAAACATTTATTGGGACCTTTCAACCTCTCAGGTGCTGACTTAATGATAGTCATAGCAGTATGAACTTGGAAGAAAAGGAGCACACACCATCATAGTTTGGTGGATGCTGTGGTTGCTCCCAGTTTCAAGTTCCAATTTTTCATTGCTGGTGAATAGGAAAGGTAACGTTTTGTATATCAACCTTGTATCTTGCAGCCTTGCTATAATAGCTTCTTAGTTCCAGGCGATTTTTGATTCTTTGGGATTCTCTACGTAGACAGTCCTGTCATCTGCACATAAAAAGTTTTATTCCTTCCTTTCTAGTCTGTATCTCTTTAATTTCTTTTTCTTAATTCATTAGGACTTCCAGGACAAAGTTGAAAAGGGGTGGTAAGAAAGGATACTTTTGCCTCGGTCCAGATCTTCAGGGGAAAACATCGAGTTTCTCAGCATTGAATGGATCCTGTGATTGTGATGAGACAAAATCTGGCCACAGGAATCCTTGAGAAGACCATGAAAGGCAGACTTGGTGTGTGTGTGTGTTGGGGTAGGGATTCAGGGAAGTCTCTTTGAAGGAGAGGGGTTTGACAGGATGGGATGCTGTGGGGAACAGGGTTGATATTCCAGAAAGGGAAGGTCTAGTATATTCAAAGAAATCAAGAGTGTCGGGTGTTCCTGGGAGCTTCAGTCAGTAGAGTGTCTGACTCTTGATTTTGGCTCAGGTCATGATCTCAGGGTTGCAAGATTTGAGCCCTGCATTGGGCTCTGAACTCAGCCTGGGGTCCACTTGTCCCTCTCCCTCTGCTACTCTCCCGGCTCCCACCCCTTCTGCTGTATTTGCAGGCTTGCTCTCTCTCAATAAACAAAATCTATTTTTTTTTTAAGATTTTATTTATTTATTTGATAGAGATCACAGAGAGGGTGGGGGGGTGCGGAAGCAGGCTCCCAGCTGAGCAGAGAGCCCCGATGCAGGGCTTGATCCCAGGACCCCGAGATCATGACTTGAGCCGAAGGTAGAGGCTCCAACCCACTGAGCCACCCAGGTGCCCTAATAAAATCTTTTTTTAAAAAGTGTCAGAATGGTACATGTGCAAGCAACAATGAACATACCTGTGAGAGAGAATCAACATACCTGTCTAGAATTCTTTTTTTTTTTTTTTTTTTTTTAAGATTTTACTTATTTATTTGACCGAGATCACAAGTAGGCAGAGAGGCAGGTAGAGAGAGAGGGGGAAGCAGGCTCCCTGATGAGCAGAGAGCCCGATGTGGGGCTCGATCCCAGGACTCTGGGATCATGACTTGGGCCGAAGGCAGAGGCTTTAACCCACTGAGCCACCCACGCGCCCCCCTGTCTAGAATTCTTGAGCTTCTGTCATGTGCCAGGTTCCCTGAGGTGGCAGGGACACATTTTGTGTAGCTACCAGACCACTCCAAGGCTGCAGTTGGAGTTCCGACGTGGCACAGCTTCCTTTAGCAGGCTGGCTCTTTGGGTTGGGCAGGGTCTACCGGGGTTGAGCTTCCGCTGTATTGCTTGTTCCTTAGGCCATTGGCGGCCCCCCCCCCCCCCCCCGTCATGGCCCCTGTGACTGATGGCTGACTCGGAGAGTCTACACAGCACAGGTAGTGTTATGGTGTTGAATGTTGAGGCAGTTGTGGAAACGATCATAGCTAAAGAATAGTTTTATCTCGGGCGCCTGGGTCGCTCAGTGGGTTGGGCCACTGCCTTCGGCTCAGGTCATGATCTCAGGGTCCTGGGATCGAGTCCCACATCGGGCTCTCTGCTCAGCAGGGAGCCTGCTTCCCTCTCTCTCTCTCTGCCTGCCTCTGTCTACTGTGATCTCTCTCTGTCAAATAAATAAATAAAAATCTTTAAAAAAAAAAAAAAAGAATAGTTTTATCTCTTCCCTTTTTGAAGGTAGACATCTTAATTCTTTGTTCTCTAATGGCCTCTGGGGTCTAGGATAGCCTGCCCCACACTGTTCACTCTCCTTGACTGCTTTGCCAGTTTACCACGCAGGGCCCCAAACTCCAGGCCTTGCCCCACACTGGCTCTCTGCATCCTGGGAATCTTGGATGTCAGCCAGGCCCTAGAGCTCCAGGCTCTGAGGAGATCAGCGATTCCGTTCATCTTGTATTAGTCCTGGCACCTAGCCATCATTTAAAACATTCTTCCCTGGGAATGCAGCAGAGAAAAGTCCCAGGAACTGGTTTGATGTACCTTTGGAACATGAGCCTGCCTTAGGTTGCTGGTTGTCCATGGTATGTTAAGACTTTTCTGCAAGAACAGTGAGAAGAGTGAAATTTCCACACCCAGAAATTAGCCCTGGAATTATAGCCAACTTTTAGTCATATTCAGTGCTAGTGGCAGAATCCTGTTCCACCATTCCTCTTTCCATCCTCTTGGCTTCTGGACTGAAGAGGAAATGAATGGACCCAGGAAATCCCTACATGAGGGTGTTTCCATCTAAGCTGGTGGAGATCACAGTGGAGTGTCTGGTGCCTTCTCTGTCCCGTGTGTACATAGAAGTCAGGGTGTCCCCGCCGCTGTGAACTGCACGTCCAGACCAATACCAGTTACAGCTGCAAAGGAGAACATTCCACTTTGGTGTTTTTATTTGTATTTTACTCAATACAGGAATGTTTAGCTTCAGATTATGAGCAAATTGTCACAAATTACATTTGTGAAAACTCACGGACTCCTGGTATGTTCTAGCATGGTACCCCATTTCTTGATCTTGATTGTACAGTGGTTCACAGTCTTGGCTTGGATATTAGAATCAGCTGGAGAGTTTTTGAAAATCCTAATACTTGGCCCCCACCCAGGATCGTTTTCATTGGCACATCTCTGTGGGAAGGAGCCCAGGAGTCAGTATGTTTTAAGGTTTCCTGAAAGCCGCCAGCTGTAGGCTTCTTTAAACTGTTGTTTGTACCCGATTTCACCCTGGTCGGGTGCTGGACGTAGAGCATGCAGAAGGGGCACAGTGTCATGAGGAGAGGCATAATACTGGGCAAGTTGCAGGCACTTCTGGGAAATGCTTGGCTGAAGGTTTTTTTTTTAAATTTCCACCCCTGGATTTTTCCTTTGCTAACTTCACTGCTGAGCACTATCTTCTTAGTTTGGGGACTTGAGGGAATGGTGGTCTGGTTTATTAAGACCCAGTTGACTCTCTTGGCTACATTTGCGCCCTGCTGAAATCTGGGAAAGGAGGCCCTGACTTAAGTGCCGAAGCTATTTCTGCTGTTCATTTGAGATGGAAGACTTCCTGAAATGAATCTTCGCACTGGGGTAAAAAGGAGTGTGCCATCAGCAATGTTCCTAACAGCACTCTTCACAAAAGCCAAAAGGTAGAAGCAACCCAAATGTCTGCTGACAGACAAATGGATAAACAAAGTATGGCATAGCTGTGTAATGGTATATTACTTACCTGAAAAAGGAAGAAAATTCTGGCAGATGCCACAAGATGGATGAACCTTGAAGACATCATGGCAAGTGAAATAAACCTGATACAAAAGGACAAATACTGTATGATCCCACTTATATGGGATTCCTTATAACATAGTTAAATTCCTAGAGAAAGAAAATGGGGGGGGGGTGCCTGGGTGGCTCAGTTGGTTGGGCGGCTGCCTTCAAATTGAGCCCCACATCAGGCTTCTTGCTGATGGGGGAACCTACTTCTCCCCTGCCTGCCATTCCCCCTGCTTATGCCTGCGCACGCTTTCTCTCTCTGTGTCATGAATGAATGAATGAATGAATGGTTGAAAGAAAGGGAGGAAGGAAGAAAGGAAGAAAGAAAAAGAAAATGGAATGGTGGGTGCCAGGGGTGCAGCAGGAGGTAGAGTGGGAGTTATTTAAAGCAGTTTGGGATGCTGGTTTGGGATGATGAAAAATTCTGGAGGGTAGTGTTGGTGGTTGCACAACAGTATGAATGTACTTAAAGCTACTAAGCTGTACACTTAAAAATAGTTAAAATGGTAAGCTTCATGTTGTATATATTTAACCATACACACACACACAATTTTTTTTTAAATGAGTGTGTCTTGCCTTTTCCAGGTAGATGGCTGGGGGCCCTCTCACTGCATTTTGATCTTATTCACCACAGAATGATGAGTGGCGCCTGCTCAGGTTGCCTAAGGCTGTTGCTTCTGCCATGGCCGTTAAATCATTCACTGTTTTTCTTTTGGTAAAACAGCATAGTTGTCTTGTTGCCTGCTATCACATTGCCAGCCGTTGCTTCCTGCTCTTGTGCCTTCAACTGCTCCACTTCCCTTTCAGTGGGTTGCCTCTAATCTGGTGTTCTGGGGACGGAGATAAGCCTGGCTTCCCAGTGGTGTGAGGCTTTGTGGTGGCCCTACCCAGAGCCACCCTCCTAGGACTTCAAATGTCCAGGAATCCCTCTCATCAACCACTCTGGCAGAGCTAAAATACTGAGTTTCAGGTTTTTTAGGTTCGGTTTTTACATTGGTGTCCAAGGTTCAGCTGATCTTGTTTTGAGTTAAAGAGGAGTTTTTCATTGGTTTTTCTGTCTCAAAGTCACTGCCCCCCCCCCCCCAAGTCACTGTTTTGAATGGTGCTTCCATTGGCCTCCTTAAGCTGTTGGCATCAGTTGTAGATGGCTGATGTGAGCACGCCTGGGTGTGCACTGGTGTAGTGGTCTGACATGAGGCAGCCTTTCCAAGGGCACTGAACATCTGGAGGAGGTGCTCATCCTCCTGTCTGCCCAGTGCTAGCAGAGAGCTCCTCTCTTCCTTTGCTGGAATCTGCTTGGGCCTGAAATTGTGAAACCGGGATTTAGGATGCTTTCAGCTTGGGGTGTTTGGGCTTTTCAGAAAACGTCTGTAGATGTTTTCTCATGTGCTCACAGTGCCTTATTAGGCAAACAGCTTTGCACACAGTCCATTGTGTAATCCAAATAATGCCAAGGGCTTCTGGGGCCAGGGTTTCCAGCAGCAGCAGAGAGAGATCCTTGGGGTGTAGGGGAGTCACCAGAGTCTGCAGTGAAGGGTAGGGGTCATGAAGGCATCTCCCAAGATGGTTGTGATGTGAAACTCTTTTGCCTTCAGCACTTAGTAACTGTGAAACCTCTGAGGATTCTGGGATAGAGCGAAGACCAGGTCCTTAAGTGGCTTGTTTTCATAACTAGGGAACTTTTGGAGCGCCTTGGTGGCTTTCAGTCGGTTAAGCGTCTACCTTTGGCTCAGGTCATGATCCCAGGATCCCGGGATTGAGCCCAGCGTCAGACTCCCTGCTCAGCAGAGAGCCTGCTCTCTTTCCCTCTGCCTGCCACTCCCCCTGCTCGTGTGTGCTTAATCTTTAAAAAAAAAAAAAAAAAAAAAAAACGCGCTGGGTGGCTCAATGGATTAAGCCGCTGCCTTCGGTCATGATTTCAGGGTCCTGGGATTGAGCCCCACATTGGGCTCTCTGCTCAGCAGGGAGCCTCCCCCCCACCCCGCCTACTTGTGATCTCTCTGTCAAATAAATAAATAAAATCTTTAAGAAAAGAAAAGAAAAGAAAAAAAAATCTTAAAAAAAAAAAAAACAACAAAAAAACCCCAGAGGACTCTCTTTTGGCTCACTTTCCTAAGTTAAAGATGATGCATACTTGTGAAGTGAAAAATCAGGATTTGGTCAGCTGACTAGCTGTCATTCAGCTTATGTTGCGGCACTTATTTATTTAGGGAATCATTTAGTAACTACCAGCAAAATAACTGGTGTGCTGAAAGGAATTAGCATCTTTCTGACTGTAACAGTGTAAACCTAGGGTTTGCTGTCACTAGAACCTGCCTGAGGGGTAAAGTCTAAGGACCACCTGACTGACCCTTGACTCTGCAACAAGACGTGTCTCTACTGGTTAAAATCAATGTCTAGGCTGAAAGTAAAGTTGTGATACAGAACGGGCTTAATGAGCTGTGTTGTCTTGTATGTAAATGATCAGAGCTGAATAAATTCTGTCCTTTCGTTGTCTTCAAGGGTGGTAGTGTAAAGATGGTATCACTGAGTGGAAGCTGCAATTTTAAGTAAGCCACAAGCCCCTGTATATACAGGAGATAGATATATCTGGGGATTCTGCTCTATTTTACACATGAAAGAGGCTTTTGTGGAGAAGGTTGGTTTTCTGGGCACCTGGGTGGCTCAGTCGGTTAGGTGTCTGCCTTCAGCACAGGTCATGGTCCTGGGATCCTGGGACCAAGCCCCACGTCCCACTTCCTTCCCAGCGGGAAGTCTGCCCCTCACCTGCTTGTTCTCCTCTGTGGGTGCCCTCTCCTTCCCTAATAAATTAAAATCTGTAAAAATAAATAAGTAGGTTTTTCCCCCTTAAGTTTTCTATTTTTTCTTAAGTTTGCTTTCTATTTAATGCATAGTACGGAGGAAATGAGATCAGGAACCACAGAACCTCGCTTATGAAAGTCTCAAGGGATTCCTTTAAAAAAAGATTTAAAAAAAACTTAAAAAGCGCCAATCTCATGTGTCCCCTGCTCTTTCTTTCTTTTTTTTTTTTTTTTTCCGTTGGTATACCACAGTTTTAGTTGTCTTTTCATTCTTGATTGTCCCCATGCCCCCATCCGTGGGCTGAAATGTGGACCCATGACTGCAGGTGTCTTTGTGCCGAATCCCAAGAGGCTGCAGTGTTGCAAGATACATAGTTTGTTGACTGGCTGAATCAGAAATCCAGAGTTTTTAACCTGAGCCACAAATGATGGTATATACCCACTCATTCCCAGGGCCAGTCTTTCTTGGCCAGCCAGGAGTTGGTTCTCAGCCTGTTCTTCACCTCAGCCCCCATCTCCTTATAGAGCCATGCCAAAAGATACATACTAGCGCATAACAGATACATGTTCACATATATCAGCAAAGGTGGGCAGCAAAAGTCAGAAGCAGAGCTGCCAAGTTGATACTGTTTATGAGGGGAGGAACGATATTCAGATGAGGGGAGCAAAGCTAAGAGAAGAAGCCCTTACCAGAACCCCTTAATTAGGGGTTTTGTAGGGTTCAAAGTGCCATTACACCTACGTCTTTCTATCTGGGTCCTGCTGTGGGACCATTACTTCTGTGATGCAGTAAGACGTTTTTTCTTTTTCATTTATAACGAACGCTTTTTTTTTTTAAGATTTTATTTATTTATTTGACAGAGAGAGATCACAAGTAGACAGAGAGGCAGACAGAAAGAGAGAGAGAGAGAGAGAGAGAGGGAAGCAGGCTCCCTGCCGAGCAGAGAGCCCGATGCGGGACTCGATCCCAGGACCCTGAGATCATGACCTGAGCCGAAGGCAGCGGCTTAACCCACTGAGCCACCCAGGCGCCCTAACGAACGCTTTTTAAAACCTCTCAGATCAGGGGTGCCTGGGTGGCTCAATCATTATGTGTCTGCCTTCGGCTCAGGTCATGATCCCAGGGTCCTTGGGATCGAGCCCTGCTTTGGGCTCTGTGCTTGGTGAGAAGCCTGCTTCTCCCTCTTCCACTCCCCCTTTTTGTATTCTCTCTCTCTCTGTCAAATAAATAAATAAAATCTTTTTTTTTTTTTTAAGATTTTATTTATTTGCCAGAGAGAGAGAGAGAGAGAGAGAGAGAGAGAGAGAGCGCGCGCAGGAAAGTGAGCACAAGCAGGGGGAACAGCAGGCAGAGGCAGAAGCAGACTCCCTGCTGAGCAGGGAGCCTGATATGGGACTTCATCCCAGGACCCTGGGATCATAACCTGAGCCAAAGGCAGATGCTTAACCGACTGAGCCACCCAGGCATTCCCAATAAATAAAATCTTAAAAAAAAAAACAAAAAAAACCTCTCAGATCTACCTTGGGTTGAAATCCTATCTGCAGTGGCCTTTGTCTCTGTCTTTACTCACTAGAGATAGTGAACCGATTTCACGAGGGACCTTGTGTCTGTTGAGGGGGAGTGGAGCTTACATTTTCATAAATCTGGGTCATTATGAAAACGGAACAAATCAGAAACGTGACAGCTGTGGACCTGGAGCAGGAAGGAGGCATGTGTGCTTTGAGCTTGATCACTTCTGGGGTGTGCTAGGGTGGAGGTGGAGTTATGCTTGAGTCTCTCTGGGAGGGCAGCTTGGCCAGGTCAGTTGTGTTTGCCTCCAGGATCTTCCTTAGGGCTCATGTTTATATGTTTGTGTTGTGTGAGTGAGTGAAATTCCTTTCTCTGCTAGGCCTGCAGCACATCTGTTTGGGTGGTGGTCTAGGGATACTTGAGGTGCTTGCCCCCATGTATTATTAAAGGGATTTGAATTTGAATTGGATTTGATGGGGATTTTTCTTCACCCATGGTGCATTTTTTTTACCCAAAAGTATAATGCATTTTGATGCCATTTCTATGGCAACTGGTGAACTCCAAGGGAACAAATTCTATTTTTGTGCTCTTAACATGGTAACAGGATTAGTGAAGGCACATTGAAAATTCCATTCTAAGTCAGTGCTGCATTTTGAGGAGAATTGAAATGGTCCTGTACTAAATTTTGAACATTGACTCCATTTGAATACACTTGTAATAATCTGCATGTCACTCAACTTTGTCTCTGAGGGTTGGGAGGGGATTGTTGGGAGCTGATTTTTAATCCCAAATGGGTCCTTAGTAAAGTCTTACGGAGCTCTGTTCTGAAGGTTTCAGAAGGACCTTGTTCACGCACCTCATGTTCAAGTGTGGGACATCCTCCCCCCACCTGAGCCTGCAAGTCAGCCCCCCCCCCTTCTGCCTTCAAACCAGACCTCACTGAGAGACAAAAAAGTGAACTCCTCTGCTGTGGACCTGAGAAAGATCACTTCCTCAGGAATCTTTCTCTGATCTGAGCTCCTTGCTGAGGTGCCCTTGGGCCCCTGGGAGGTAGTGTCCTGTACCTTCTGTCTGTGAGGGCAAGGAGCTAGTAGTGGGTGGCCTCCTATTGGGAGGGGGTGGTCCAATACCCCAAGGAGCACACTTAGCTCCCATTGCTCGTGAGCCACACCTTTCTTTGCTTCCAGGCTCTTGGTTTCATCAGATTGAGCTCCTGATACCGGTTTCAGGTTGGGGAAATGATACCTATTTTCTGATTTTTAACTCCGTAAGAAGCCTAAGCTTTCCACGGGCGTGGTTTGGAGACACTTGGGGGGAAGGATCTCAATCCTTGCTGGCTCTAGGTGCTTGTGTCTGAACCTGGAAGCAGGGTGGGAGGGCTGGGTAGGGATGTGGGGAGCTGGACAAGAGCAGCCAGAGGTAGAAGAAAGACAGGGAGAAATTTTGGTGTGCTTCTGCACTTTGGTTTCCCCCAGTTGAAGACAGAGAAACTGTAGCTTCTGTTTAGCTTCTTGTGTTAGGCTTGTCTGTTCTAGACACCTTAATAGGGACCTGGGCAGTTGTTTTGCCAGTGTGGAGGACTGAGGACTTGGTGCCTGTTCCTCTGACCTTTCTCTCCTCAGCAGATGGTACTGTTGCATGTTCTCCTTCACCAATGAAAGAGCTCATTCATGCCATTCACTGAGGGTGGACTCAGATCTCTGCCCTCCTCCATCTGCTGGGGACGGAACCCGCCACCCAGCTTGGAGACTGCCCTCTTGTGTTGACTTCCTCACAGCTGGATGCTAGGCACTGTCCTGGGTAGCATCAGGTGCTTAGTGGCCAAATCTGAACAAGGGAAATGCAGAGCCTCTCTGTGCTTCTACTCCAGGGAGAGAAGCCACCTGAGTTTGTGGCGGGGGCGGGGGGGGGGGGGGTGTTGCTCAAGTCAGTGTCCGTGGTCTGGGCTAGATAATGTGTGTCACAGAACAGCTTCTGGGAAGGAGCTAAGTTTATGGCTGGATCCTGCATGCCATTCCCCTCCTAGTTATGAGGAGCCTGGGGGCCCAGGCTCTGAAACTTTTGGCCATTACTTTCACATCTCGCCTCTCGCTTTTTGTGTGTGTTTACCTTGGTCTAAAACTCTCCTTTAGGATCTGGTGTTTTTTTCTAGGATAGTTTCCACTTCTCTTTCATGTTACTATTCAACTTTCAGAGGACAAACACAGAGTACCACCCCCTCCCCCCCAGCAGGGACTTCACTTGACCTTCTGGGTACTCTACTCTCTGGACACAAAATTTCCTGCGTGGTCTCACCCAGGCCTGATACTCAGCTGCTGCTCTGCTCCTATTCCCTCGTAATCAGCTTTTTACCAGTTTGTCTTGTGATGGTTCAGCAGTTGAGGTTAATCCTGGACACTCTCTTGACCTCAACAATTGGGATTTAGCCTCTTAAATTGTCTGTGAGTCTGGCCCCATTCTCTGCCCTTTTTTTGGTCTTGTTTTGTTCCTACAATAAATAGCCTCCATTTAAATTTGCTCTGCGCCCCCCCCCCCCCGTATTGTTCCCAAATTGTGGAATGCCTAAGTTAGGTGACTCTAGCTAGACCAGAGACTGGCATTTCCCATGGGAGGAGGGCACACTTCACCCGTCAGTTTCTTGCAGTCCTGCTCACATTGAGGAGAAAGTCTCACCGGGTGCTGATCTCCTCCCTTGATGCAAATTTAGTACATTCAGGCAGGCACTCCAGTGATGTTGTTTTCATAGTACTTATTTTTACACTGGCTTTCTCTTCAATGCAGCTGGTGCTGTTTTGTTTTTTTTTTTTTTTTTTAAAGATTTTATTTATTTATTTGACAGAGATCACATGCAGGCTCCCTGCCTAGCAGAGAGCCCCATGTGGGGCTCGATCCCAAGACCCTGAGAACATGACCTGAGCTGAAGGCAGAGGCTTTAACCCACTGAGCCACCCAGGCGCCTCTGGTGCTGGTTTTTAAGTTAATGACTTTTCTTTCCTTTTAATTTCATATGTTTATCAGTGCACAGGTTTTTTTGTTTTGGTAAATCTTTTGAAAGTAAATATTAGATGTGATTTTACCACATGTACTTTGGCAGACATCCCTATAAGAATAAGGGCATTTTCTTGGAAAGCAGGGACTGTGTATGTCCATGTTCATAGCAGCAAATGGCCAAAACACTGGAAGTCACCCAACTGTCCATGGATGGATGAATAGATGAACAAATGTGGCCTAGCCATATAATGGAATATTTTATTCAACCTTAAAAAGGAAGGAAATTCTCACATGGGTTACAACATGGATGAGCTTTGAGGACATTTTGCAAAGTGAGAGAAGCCAGTCAAAAAAAGGATAGACTGAATGACTCCACTTATATGAGGTACTTAGTCTGATTCATGGAGACACAGTAGAGTGGTAGGTGCCAGGTGAAAGGAGGGAATGGAGATTTGGTGTTTAATGTAACAGTTTTGGTTTTGCAAGACAAAATTCTGGAGATGGTGATGGTTGCACACCAGAGTGAATGTACTTCGTGTCACTGAGGTGTACATTTAAAAATGAATGAAATGATAAATTTATGAAGGCTATTTTACCATAATGGAAAGATTTTTAAGATATTAAGGTTATTATTTTTTAAGATTTTATGTGTTTGTCAGAGAGAGAGAGCACATGCAGGGAGAGGGAGAAGCAGGCTCCCTGCCAAGCAAGGAGCCTGATGTGACTATATCCCAGGACCCTGGGATCATGACCCTAGCGAATGCAGACACTTAACTGACTGAGCCACCCAGGTGTCCCAGATTATTAAAGTTTTTATTCTATTTTTTTTTTTTATAAAATAAGGACATTGTCCTATAGAACTACAGTAAACATGGTTAAATATGAGAAAATCAATAATTGTAACCCATGTTAAGATTGCCCATGTTGTCTCTCATAATGCCTGTCTCGTTCAAATAAATTCACACTTCACATGGAATACGTTAATTTTTTTAATGTTTTCTTTTCCTTATTTTTAAAAGATTTTATTTATTTATTTATTTGACAGAGATCATGGGTAGGCAGAGAGGCAGGCAGAGAGAGAGGAAGGGAAGCAGGCTCCCTGCCGAGCAGAGAGCCCGATGTGGGGCTCGATCCTAGGACCCTGGGATCACGACCTGAGCCGAAGGCAGAGGCTTTAACCCACTGAGCCATCCAGGAGTGCCCCTTAATGTTTCCTTTTAAATATAGAAGTTTGTAAGAAGCAAGTTGACTTTTAAAAAGATTTTATGTATTTTTTACTTACTATTTTTTTAAAGTTTTTATTTATTTATTTGAGGGAGGGAGAGCACAGAAGGAGAGGGAGATGGGGAAGCAGACTCCCCTGCTGAGCAGAGAGGCAGGTGTTGGGCTGACTCCCAGGACCTTGAGATCATGACTTGAGCTGAAGGCAGATGAGACACTTAACCAGTTGAACCACCCAGGCGCCCCAGATTTTATTTATTTCTTTATTTTAGAGAGAGATAGAGTGCACACAAGAGTGGGGGGAGGACTAGAGGGAGAGGGATAAGTAGACTCTGTGCTGAGTGCAGAGCTGGAGGTGGGGCCTGATACTACACTCCTAGATCACAACTTGAGCCAAAATCAGAGCCACATGCTCAACTAACTGAACCACGCAGGTGCCCCAAAAGCAAGTTGATTTGAAGCACACATGGATATTTGGGTGATGAAGTTGGTAGGTGTGGACTAAAGTCCAGCCAACCCTGAATGTGTAATGGTGTAGGTCCTTGTGGCCCTAGAGCCAAGTTCCTGAAGTGCATCCCCTGGCTTCCTTTCTAGAAGAGGGGATCTTCCAGATGTTTATGGTAAGATCAGCACTAACTTCTTAGGGCTCTTGAGCATCAAAATGTGGCTTGTGTGACTGAGGATCTGAACTTTAAAATTTTATTGTTGCTTAATTATTGGAGAACTTTAAAAAATGTTTTGAATACTTTGGGCATGTGAAGCTACTTTTTCACCTGTAAATTTTATAGAATCTAAATGCAGATAAAACATTTTTAAAGTACTTTATGAAAGTTTAGTCCTGCATTGAGATGTGCTGTAAGGATGGAGCATGCACTTGGATCTCAGACATTTAGTACGAAAAGAAATGTAAAATGTCCGGGTTTTTTGGCGTTTTTTTTTTTTTTTTTTAAACAATTTTATTTATTTAAGAGGAGGGAGTACGTGTGATAGAGGGAGCACAAGCTGGGTGGAGGGACGGAGGGAAGGATGGAGGGAGAGGAAGAGGGCGACTCCCTGCTGAGCAGGGAGCCAACACAGGCACAGGCGGATCCCAGGACCCCCAGGAAGCAGGTGCTTAACTGACCAAACCACCCAGGCACTCCTCCCAGCCTTTTCTAGTTATTATAATTGAGATGGTACTTGGGATGGTATATTGGGTTCAGTGAAAATAATACTGTTATACATTGAATGAAATATATGGATAACTTCACCTTTTTAAATTAATGCGGCTACTAGAAAATTTTGAATTGAGTTGGCCATATTTTACTTCTGTCAGGCACAGATATGGTGCAGGTATACAGAATCTGCTTTCTCTGTGCAGCAGCTCCCAATGCCCACCCTCCTCCAGGTCCTCTTACTTCCCTTTCCGGGCTACTGAAGATTTTAGGCCCTGTTGGCTTTTGGTGAGTTCTCACTGGAGTCTCGGCCACTTGCTTGGTCCTTCTGTCTTGACAAGGCCTCAGGCCTGTGAGTATATGAGCCGTAGGCACACCTCTGCTCCTATACTAAGTGTTAGGTTTAGTGGAAGGGCTCTGCTACATCTCTCACCTGTGCAGCGTTTGCTGGGAGCAGGAGGAACATGCGGTCTGATCTGTCTTCCTGGCTACATGGGAGATGAACCCTCTGTTCCTCCTCGGTCTAGCTCTTTGCCCCAGGTCCTCAGCAGAGGTGTGGGAATCACTGGTGGGAGGGCATTGGGACCCCAAAGTGGACAGAGGAGGTACTTGCTCAGCTCAGCTCTACTTCAGGTGACACGGGCCCAGGATGGAGAGCTGGGAAAGACCTGGGCCTGAAGCAGCCCATTATGTGGGTCTCCAGCTTCCCCTGCGCACAGCCTGAAAATCACTTACTAAACTCATTGCAAGGCCATTTTCACTGAGGAACATGCATGTGTGCACATTTTTGTTTACTTAGTCATTGTGTATGCTAGACCCTAGTTAGAAGCTTCAGATGTGACGAATGTTAGTTCCACTTCCTTAAATTTTTTTCAGTTTTAATATAAAGTTAGTGAGGAATTGTGGGGAATGCTGCAAGTTCATTGAGTGAGTGTGCATGGGGGCAGCTGTTCTAGTTTTTGACGAGTTGAAAGCTCCTCACCAAGTGAGCGGCTCTTATTCCTAAGTGGACACTAAGGAGAAGCTGACTGTGCCTGCCAGGGAGTACGCTTGGATTATGTGACAGTCTGAGTCTGAGATGCTCGCTTGGTTGCAGCTTGGCTGCAGCCGAGGCTCTCCTGGGGCAGGGATCGCTGCCTGTCGTCGTGGCCCATGCTGCCCAGGGGAGAGTGGTGGGCTGGAGATAGGTGAAGTGGGGTGGGGGTGGGGGGGACGGCGGGTGGGTCCTGCAAGGATATCAGATATGCTTTGTGTCATGTGTCCTTTTGCTCCGTGGTAGCTGCATCCCCGTTTCTGTTAGTGTTAAGAGTTGGGGTACTTAACCTCTTTGGGTCATTTATCAGTGGAAATGAAGTGGAATTAATGGCAATAAGAGCACTAATTGTCACAAAACAACAGATCACTTCAAGTTCTTTGGCTTCCTTAGCTGTTCTCTTCTGAAATGATGTGAGTTTTGTCTCTGCTCAGCTCCTTTGCACTCTGAAAGTTACTGAGATCTAGAGAAGGTTGGTTTATTTAAATCCACCTCAAACTGACACAGATTGTCAGGGCAGAAGTAGACCCTGAGTGTTTGGTGAGGGCTGAGGCCTCCCAACAGACAAAGGATTGGCAAGCTTACCCTTTACCTGATGGAAGAGGTGCCTGACAGGAAGTCAAGACCATGTGGAGGGTGGGCCCCTTGGCCTGTTATCTCTGGTGTTGCTTGACTCTCAGAGGACCGGCCTTTGGTAATACAGTTTTGATGCTGTCAGCTCTCATGACTGATTGTCTTTAGGCCTTGGGTCAGTCTTTTCATTTCCTTTTAGTCCCCCAGTTCCAACTGGGGACTTGGGGGGGTCTTTCTAGTTCTGATGCTAATTTTGTCACCTCCTTTGGGAAAAGTGATATTCTCTCCCACTCCCACCCATTTTATTTGGGTTCTGCACCTGATGAAAACTGAGGCATGGTGAGAAGAAAAGTTGTCTCTCCTAGAGTCATATCCTGAGAGTGCCTGATACTGACAGATGTAATCTTTTCCATAGATGCTTTTTTTTTTTTTTTTTAAATTCAGTTTCTCAGTGAGTGTCAGAGGGTAATGCTGTTGAGGTAAAGGCTACCCACTAAATATCAGCTCTTCATCAGTGTGACTGAGCTTCTGCAGCTCTAAACCGACAGTATGTGCCCTTGTCCTTCATGGGTTCACTGTTCCTGGCTCCCTGCAACGTCTTCATGTTTCTGTGTGTCCTCTTGGCCATTGAAGGCCTGGTTTGGCCTTTCCTCTCCATGAAGGCTCTCAGTGGTCATCGCATCTCTGGAAACACTTTTGCTGGCCCTGTTCCTGATCCCCTTTTGTCCCCAAGGAGCATAGGTGGGTCCCTGGGACACCTTGAGTCTTGCCCTCAGCCACCATGCTGTGACATGAAGAGAAGCTTAGAGGCAGGATGTGCTGTTGGTAAATCTGTCCTGCCCCACCCTGTTACCTCTGCTTCCCAGGATATGAAATTGTAGGAAGGTTGATTGGAATGTTGCGTTTCCCACTTGTGGATCTGTTCATGCATTGAATGTTGTTTTCACTTACATACAGCAGAGCTAACTGTGTGCTGAGCTGGCATGTTTTGGAACATTTCAGCCACAGGCAGTGGACTGCCTCTCCCCTGTGTGGAGCTAGCCACTGGCTGTGCAGGTGGTTCATCTCCTGCACTTCACTCACCTTCTGCTTCTTCTTGGCCTCCCAAATTTAGAAAGAACTTGACATTGATCACTTGGCTTGGAAGTCGACACTAATCTGTTTCCCGGTATTTCATGTGCCGGAAACACCATAGGTAATTGTCTTTTTTTTATTTTAATAGTTTTAAGTTTTGTTAATGAAGATCCTGAACTTGATTTTTATCTTTTTATTGGAATTGAGAGGGTTCCAAAGGATACCATGTGATGTCATCCTCAGAAGCTTTCTGGTCTACAGCAGGGCTGCCCAAGACTGTATTATCAGCCTAGTTGGGACTCATCTAGTTTCTCACTCTTGAACTTTTCCCTCATTTCAGTAGTTTCACTGTCCTGTGAGAGGTGAACATCGACTCCCACTCTTTTTTTTTTTTTTTTTTTAAGATTTTATTTATTTGACAGAGAGACCACGAGAGAGGGAACACAAACACAGGGAGTGGGAGAGGGAGAAGCAGGCTTCCCACAGAGCAGGGATCCCGATGCGGGACTTGAGCCCAGGACCCTGGGATTATGACCTGAGCCAGAGGCAGACGCTTAACAACTGTGAGCCACCTAGGCACCCCTTGACTCCCACTCCTGGTGCCTTGCAGATTCTTCTTTTTTCCCAGTGTCTGTGTGTTCTTCCTACTGGAAAACCCTCGTCTAAGTGAAGGAAGAAGTACCCAGCCTTGCTCTCTACTTCAGCATTGCAGTCTACATGGCTTTGTGGCCATCTCAGAGTTCATCTTTCAAAGCAGGACTTCATTACATGAATTAACGGTCCTTTTGCATTCCATATTACAGTGTAGATTAAGCTCAGTGCCACATAAACCACGTCAGCTTTTTTGGTTAAGTAAATAACTGGGGGAAAAAGGTGTGAAAGTGAAGTCAGGTAAAGAAGTTGGAGTAATGGCTTTATTTATTTATTTTTAAAGATTTTATTTATTTAACAGAGAGAAAACAAGCAGGGGGAGCAGCAGGCAGAGGGAGAGGGAGAAACAGGCTCCCCGAGGAGCAGGGAGCCCAAAGCGGGGGCTCAATCTCATGAGCCTGGGATCATGACCTAGAGCCGAAGGCAGACACTTAACTGACACTTAACTGAGCCACCTGGGCACCCCTGGGTAATAGCTTTAAAAAGAGACAACCTGGGGCGCCTGGGTGGCTCAGTGGGTTAAGCCGCTGCCTTCGGCTCAGGTCATGATCTCAGAGTCCTGGGATCGAGCCCCGCATCGGGCTCTCTGCTGTCTAGGGGAGCCTGCTTCCTCCTCTCTCTCTGCCTGCCTCTCTGCCTGCTTGTGATCTCTCTGTCAAATAAATAAATAAAATCTTAAAAAAAAAAAATAAAAAAAATAAAAAAATAAAAAGAGACAACCTGAGGAAAATGGCACTTACCCTTAAACCTATGAAAGGAACAGCCCTAGGGTCACATCCCCAGGTCAGTGGGAATGCATCGTTTGTATTAATGGTATCCTTTTTCTGTCATAACCTTCCAGCCTCTAATTTGGAGTGTTGGCCCAGGTCAAGGCAGCTTTGGGAAGCAGTGCCTGGAGGCCAGCTCACCAGGTAGAAAGGCAGATAGAGTGATGCACCACACCAACCAAGGTCAGTGGGGACTTCCGAAACAAGAGGCCAGGCTATTTTTACATATGTATTGGTTTGGTTTTCAAAGTTACTAGGTAAGAGTCATCTGCAGACCCACCGCCCATGTCCCACTTTATCATACAGTTCCATGTAGCCACTCATTTGCACATCTTTACCTAATTCCATCTATAATTTTGTATTCTGTTTTTCTTTTCTTTTTTTTTTATTGTAAAGGTTTTGAGAGAGTGTGCGGGCATGAGAGACAGCATCAGTTGGGGGTGGGGAGAGAGGCAGAGAGGGAGAAGCAGGCTTTCCGCTGAGCAGGGAGCCTGACATGGGGCTTGATCCCAGGACCCTGTGATCATGACCCGACCCAAAGGAGACAGATGCTTAATGGACTGAGCCATCCAGGTGTTCCTCTGAACATAACATTTTTTTTTCTTTTTTTTTTTTTTTTAAAGATTTTATTTATTTATTTGACAGACAGAGATCACAAGTAGGCAGAGAAGCAGGCAGAGAGAGAGAGAGGGAGGCAGGCTCCCTGCTGAGCAGAGAGCCCGATGCGGGGCTCGATCCCAGAACCCTGGGATCATGACCCGAGCCGAAGGCAGAGGCTTTAACCCACTGAGCCACCCAGGCGCCCCTGAACATAACATTTTCTAACATAACATTTTGTCACATGTTATGTTATGTTCCCTTGACTTAAAGCCTAGAAATCTCTGGAACAAAACTACAGCCTGTGTGGGTCAGTCTGAATTTTATTGGCACACAGCCACTCTTATTTGTCTAAGGATTGTCGGTGAGCTGCTTTCACAATAGAGCAGCAGCGGAATGGAGTATTACAATAACCTGTATGTCTTGTACAGCTGACTGTATTTGCTCTCTCAGCCTTTATAGGAAAAATCAGCCAGCCCCTGCTGGAATGTTTTAGTCTAGCAGTTTTGATCTTGTCCACATCAGAGTTTTTGTTTTTGTTTTTTTACTCCATGCCTATCACAGGAACCTTTTTTTTTTTTTTTTTTTTTTTAAATATTTCATTCATTTATTTGACAGAGGGAGCTCAAGCAGGGGGAGCAGCAGGCAGAGAGAGAGGGAGAAGCAAGGAGCCAGATGCGGAACTCGATTCCAGGACCCTGGGATCATGACCCGAGACAAAGGCAGCTGCTTAACCAACTGAGCCGCCCAGGCGCCCCTCACAGGAACATTTTATTTTTTAAAAAATATTTTATTTTTTTATTTGAGAAGGGATTAGGGACAGAGGGAGAGAGAGAATCTTAAGCAGGCTCCATGCTCAGTGCAGAGCCCAGTGTGGGGTTTGATCTCATGACCCTGAGATCATGATCCAAGCCGAAATCAAGAGATGGGATGCCTAACCGACTGAACCGCCCAGGCACCCCCACAGGAACATTTCAAATTCACAAGTCCATCCACCCACTTCTAACCATCAGCACCATGATGTAAACCGAATGTAACAGTGGAACTTTTTACTGTGCCTGAGTTGGTCATCCCTCCAGCTTCTGGCTGCTTTTGTAGGAAAAGATGGTGCAAAATTCTCAGTGCCACTAATTTAATGGGCCTCCTGATTGGTTTCTAAAGCAAAAGGACAGGAATTCTGATTGGCGGTGTTGTGATCTTCTGGGCCTGGCTCCCCGTCCTGGCTACAAGGTCCATATGGGCCTGGTGCCTCCCCCACCCCCCCCCCCCCCCCCCCTGTGGAACAGAGCTTCAGTGTGTCTACACTCCCCTACCAGGAAGGTAGCTCATCGCTACCTTGGGTCGCCTGGCTCGAGGCAGGCTGAAGGGCCAAGTCTGAGGTAATGGGCCTCTGCTTGGCAGGTCTGAGGGGCAGGAGTTAGGGCTCTTAACAAGCTGCACAAAGGAGGATTAAGTCTTCTGAGAGCTGCCTCAGCGCACAGCCACTGGCCAGGCTCCAGACAGTGCAGTCTGGCTGATGCGGTCTGGCTGATGACACCAGTGCTGTTCTCACCAGCTGCCTGAGCCAGTTAGATGGAAAAGTAATCCTGTTTGTGCGTCCCCACTGACACACATACGCATTGAAATGGGCCGTAGCCATGAATGGAAATAGCTTCTGCTCTGGGACCAGGAGGGAGTGGACCTTCTGATATTAGTGTTCCATAACTAGCATAACCATTCAAGAAAGAGGTTGCTAGGACAGGATAAGATTTTCTGCAAATTGACTGGTACTGAGAAATTGCCAGATTTTTACCAAAGTCAGGATTCTCCAACCCCTTCTTTTTATCTCTGGGTAGAATCTTGCATTTACTCCAAGTGTTTTTTTTTTTTTTTTTTTAAAGATTTTATTTAATTATTTGGCAGAGAGATCACGAGTAGTCAGAGAGGCAGACGGTGGGGGGTGGGAAGCAGGCTCCCTGCTGAGGAGAGAGCCCGATTCGGGGCTCCATCCCAGGACCTGGAGATCATGACCTGAGCCGAAGGCAGAGGCTTTAACCCACTGAGCCACCCATGCGCCCCCAAGTGATTCTTTATAGGAGAACCTTGCAGTGGTGGGGAGGTGCCTTCCTCTGAAGGATGTAACTGTGCACTTGGAATTTCTTGAGGGGCTGTGGTCAGCTGGCATTGGCTAGCATTTTGCTTGGCAGGAAACAGATTCAAGGCAGAGCTCCTTGTGGCCCTTACTGTGTCAGAAATATAAATAACAACTTGGACTCTGTTCCTCTCAACTCTATCCCCATGGCATCAGCAGGAAAGTATGTTTCAGAGTTCACCTAGGATGTGGGCTGAGTCACACTATAAACTGACAAACAGATGGCCAGGTGCTGTGAGAGTTATCTTGGCTCTGATTTGTTTTGGGGGCGGGGGTGAAATTCTTTGGAAAAACCACTTCTGGAAATCTGACTTGAGACTGTTGCAACCTGAGGGTCACATGGCATTCAGCTGCTTCTGCAGAGAGGGCAGTGTAGGCCTGCTGATTAATACCTGCCAGAGTGTGGAAGTGGGGTGCCCCTGTGGCGAACCAGTCCTGGCAGGCCCAGTGGTGCTGGTTGACTGGACCTCTGCCCCATGATTGGTGAGCAGGGGCAGCTGTGGAGCAGAGTACTTGAGATCTTCGAAGCCCCAGGCGACCTCCAGCTGACTGACCAGGCCACCATCCACTCTCCTGTGTTACCACAGGGATGAAGATGATACTGGCACTTGCCTTGTAGGGCTGCTATGAGGATTAGCCAAGCAGGTACAGCTCAAGTGCCCAGCAGAGAGCACCAGCCCAGGACGTGGCAGGTACGTACTGACAGGCTTGCCTAGGCCCTAGCTAGTGCGGGTGAGTGTGGTGATGGCTTGCACAAAGCTGGTCACAGGACTTCATTAGAGAATTCTTAAGGCTTCCAGTTAACCTGCACTGCTCCTGTTTTCCCTGGTGTCTTGCTGTCCAGGTGCTGTGTCACATGAGGGTGAACGTGACAAAGTGGAGGTGGGATCCTTTGGCTTTGTGGGCCCTTGGGAGTCTAGGACTTCATTTGGAACTACAATTACAAAATCTGTCGTCCACAGCTCATTAGGTTTACTCAGCCTCTTGTGATAGCCTCTTGTGATTATCTCTTTCTGGGCAGTTGTATATGGCCTTTCTCTTGCTTGTCCTCAGTGTCCCAGAACCAAGCCTACCGATGTCTGTTTCTTTCTGTCTTACCTTCTAATCTCCAGGAAACAAAACTTGCTGTTAATTTGAAAAACATTATTATTGTGTTGTCTGCTAAATGCTGTTTCTCCTTAAAATTTTCTGAGATCATTTAGAGGAATTGGGATGTTAGCAAATAGTATTTCTGAAAGCAGGAATGTTTAATCAGGGGTCTACTTAGGAAAAGAATTGGCATTTTAATTTTCATTAACTCAGAAGTTCCTAAACCTGGTTCACAGCATCCTTAGCATCTCTGATTTTCGTGATGTTCCTAGGCGGAAGGAAATACTGAACAGTTTTGTTTATTAGGCAGTATAGATACAGACAACTGAATAAGTACTAATGTCCCAACAACTGTACAGCTGTTTGAAGAAATAAAACAGGTAAATTGAAAAGGAAAATATTACAACCTTTCATAATCACAGTTACTCTCTAATGGAATGTGCGTGCCTGTCGGGCACTGCTTAACTGCTCACGCATTAGAACCAGCTCCAGTACCTGCCCCAGGCATTTCCTGTTCCATACCGGGTTTTATGTGGTATTTACTTTTTTAAAAAACATTTTTATGAATTACATTTTCTTTCTTTCTTTCTTTTTTTTTTTTTTTTTTTTTTTTTAGATTTTACTTTTTTATTTGACAAGAGAGATCACAAGTAGGCAGAGAGGCAGGCAGAGAGAGAGAGAGGGAGGCAGGCTCCCCGCTGAGCAGAGAGCCCGATGCGGGACTCAATCCCAGGACCCTGAGATCATGACCTGAGCCTAAGGCAGAGGCCCAACCCACTGAGCCACCCAGGCGCCCTGGTATTTGCTTTTTAAAAAAGATAGTATTTACTTTTAGAGAGAGCAGTAAGGAAGAGCAGAGAGAGAGTCTTAAGCAGACTCTGCTCTGAGCACAGAGCCCAACCTGGGACTCAGTCCCACAACTCTGAGATCACGACCTGAGCCTAAATCAAGAGTTGGATGCTTAACCGACTGCACCACCCAGGCACACCTGTGGTATTTGCTTTTCATTACAGTGTTCTCTGAATGCCAAGTTTTGCAAGATGTGACATTGTCAGAAGGCATATAATGCAATCTAATGTTGAAATTATCGATTGCCTTGTACCTGTAGTACCCCTCTGAGGTACCATGACACCCTTGGCACTCAATTTGGGGACCAGGGCACTTACTGTCTAATCTCTCTTCATCTTTTTCTTTTTCCTTAAATTGGGAAATTGTTATAGGATATTAGTTGGGAATAGATCCAGGAATAGGACACCCAGTTGAATCATGCAGCCTTCTTTGGATTGGAAACAATAAGTGAAATTCTCTTCCTGTCCCTTGTTCTTCATCTAACTCAACACAGTGAATGGTGGCTCCTGCTGCTTGACCACAGGTCAGTATTTAAACGGACAGCATTTTAAGATCTTTTAGGCTCAGAACTTTGCTTGAAGATGATGTCTACTTACATGTGCAGGTAGGCTTATGAGTTTCTGAGCATTCAGTTTGTTTCCCCCTCATTTAGCCTTGGTGCTGAGCCATTGATTTACCCTGTCCCTGTGCCATCCCCTCTTGGGTTCTCTATCTTTTGCATCTGTAAACTGCATTGGTGTAGGTGTAGTTAAAAATGAAATGTCAGGGGCACCTGGGTGGCTCAGTTGGTCAAGCAACTGCCCTTGGCTCAGGTGTCATGATCCTGGAGTACCAGGATCGAGTCCTGCATCCGGCTCCCAGCTCCTTAGGGAGTCTGCCTTCTCCCTCTGATCTTCTCCTCTCTCATGCTCTCTCTCACTGTCTCTCTCTCAAATAAATAAAATCTTTAAAAAAAAGAAAGAAAGAAAGAAAGAAATATCAGGCAGGGGATTTCTATAGTATCTACATGTTCTGAATGACCCTGGAATCTGTCCCCCATGCTCCATCCAAGCAAACCCCAGCTTTGGTCCTCCCATTATGTTCTTTACCCCATCTGGACCTGGCTTGAACATGAAATATAAAAGCCCAGTGTGTTTACATGGTCCCTGTGCTTTGCCTCCTGCGCCCCCCACCCCCGCCACCAAGTCAGCTCCTCAAATGTGCTGGTATCTCTCCTGCCTCCAGACCTGTGCCTGTGTTCCTGCATTGGTCCTACCTTCTTTTACAAACCTGGTCCCTTTCTGTCCGTCTCTGCCTCACCTACCACAGGAGCGCACACCCTCCCTGTCCTTGGCCAGAGCAGCCCAGCCCTTTTCCTTACAGTACTTGCCCGAGTATTGCTTAATCACTGGAAGAATGTCATGTTGACCACAGAGTCCTGGGCGTGGCACATAGTTGACACGGGATGTATTGGCTGAGCAAATGAGTCTGGCAGTCACCACATTTTTCTTTGTGAGAGCATGAGCTGCTTTCCTTTTCCAAAGCTTCAAGATTGATCTAGAATAGAATCCTCAGGGTGACATTCACGTGTGGTCAGTGTAGGGTGTCTTCTATACCCACATCATGCACTGAGCGTTTGGTAGGTATCGGGAGAAGAAGAATGACATAAAGATGGCCCTGCCCTCAGGCTTCCCTGTGTGCGCTCATGGGGCCAACAGGGAAAGCCACTCTAAACAGATCAGGGAAGCACCAGGTACAGCAAATGAAAGGCCTGAAGGTCACAGGGAAGGGGGCCCACAGTGGCCTCTGTGCTGAGTGTTGATGCTGTGGTGGGGGGGCAGTGTAGGGTGGAAGTGACTGCTGTGGGAAGAATTGAAGGTGGCAGCCTTGTTGGATATTTGTGTCAGAGAAGTCACCCTGGCTCTCACATAGAGCTGCTTGCTGGTGCCTCTGGTTCTTGGCCCACAACAGACCAGAGACCAAACTTTTTGGTTTCCCTCGTGTACTTTGCTGTGTTCTAGGTGAGTGGCTTCTGGAAGTTTCATAAGGATTTTACTTGCCTGCAGTTCTGAGGGCTGAGCTGCAAGATGCAGGTTGTCTGGGCATTATGGCCTCTCAGTGTGCTCTTGAGGCCCCTGAGTGCAAAACAGGACATCCCAGGGATTTCATGGTGATCCCTCACATTGGGGCCATGGATGTTACCTGTCATTGTTTGTCTTCACAGCCTCCTCAAAGAAACTTTCAGGTACTTGTGTCTCCCAGGTCTATCTGATCTGTTAAACTATATATCATGCCTTCCATTTGAACCCTGGCAGCTTCTTTCCTTATGAAATTGAGCTGGGTTGTTAAAAGTGTGTGGGTCTTGTGCTTAATGCTCATGTTACTTAAGATGGGCCTGTCTGTCCCGACCATTTGCACTGGACCCTTCTGGGGTTGAAGGTTCATCTCGTAAGTGGGGACTTCTTGGTTCAAAGTCCAACTGAAACTTCCCAGGGGTCATGTTAGACTTTGGGCCACCGTGGCTGCATAGGCCTGATCTTTCTGCTTCCTGGATAAGTTATTTTTCTGTACCTCAGTTTCATCATCTTTAAAATGGAGATAAGACCAGAAGCAATCTCAGAGTTGTTTTGAAGATTTAAATACTACTGTATATCAAATGTGAGAACACTGGCTCGGGAAGGATGTTTTGGCTTTTGTGGTGAAGGTAGTAGTGTAAACCACAGAGATGAGGCAAAGTTTAGGGTCCGGCTTTCTGTAGCAAAAGATGTTCATCTGGTGAACAAAAAAACAGCTTCCTTGGCTCAAGGGCCCATCTGGGCCTGGCTTGAAGGTGAAGTAAAGTGGTTATGTGCAGAGCCCTCTATCCCTTGGCCTCACTGAGAGTCCGTTTGGAAAGAAAAAAAGGCGACAGCGCAGCCCACAAGTTTCAGAAGTCAGTTACCTTGATTTCATCTTGCCTCCAGGACATTGCCCGAAGATGTCCAGAATGTCATTGCTTAATGGAAAAATGTGTGTTTTTCAGTTCCTCCCAGTGGGATGCGCTTGGCCCCCTGACATGTGTCCTTGAGGCTGACAGGGTTCCTCCACTGCCCTGGGTCCAGAATGCCTCCCCTAGGCTGGTGCCACTCCTGCCCCCTGCCTGCTGCAGCTTACCTGGCATGTGCTTGGCTGTGTAACTCTCACATTGCTTCCTAGGAGAAATCGAAGAGCGGAAACCAAACTGCATATCATTCTTTATCCTCGCTTAATGCCACCCTCCCTCCAGGGCTCACTTCAGTGCATCCGGCCTCCCTTCATGATGGGGCCACATTTACACTTGTTCCCTTTTAGTCCTTCAGACATTTTGGTCCTACTGCGTGGAGACTCCTAGCTGACTCCAGGACTCCTTAAAAACCCCGCTGGCGTATTTTCTTCTCTGTGATGCTGCCTCCCTGTTGATAACTTGTTATCTAAGCACTCAAGTCCTATATCTCTCTGCCTGGTCCATGGCCACCATACAAAGGATCCTGGCCAGCTGGCACATTGTCCATGTCATTCTTCCCTCTGTTTCCCCTTCCCGCCTCACTGGCCCCACTTCAGTTTCTGTAGTTGCCCAGTAAATGATTACTCCCATCCACTTAACCTGTGGAGGATTTTTTAGGGAGTGCTCCAAAGTCCTGTGCATGGGTTCCCGTCCTCCCTCCCCCCAGTTTCCTGCAAACTTTCCTGATCCACTGGCTTCACCTGGAGCCTGCAGTCGGTCTTGGCTGGCTCTGCTCCAGAGAGAAGGTATTTGGGTTTGTTTTTTTGTTTTTGTTTTTAAATCCGTTTACTGTTTTGTTTACAGTACTTTTATTTTGAAAGGAAACTAAATCAGAAACCACACATAGATTTCAGTAAAATTAAATATCGTGAGAACAAAACAGCATTGTTAAAGTCTATGTGGATGATCCTATGGTGCACCTTTGTACACAGCCTTTTATACTGGCATCAGATGGGGACTCTCCTTGTCAGGCCTGGAATGAGTGAAATGAAAACCGGGGAACACACACCAGGTGATTAAATGCCATCCACCTAAAGCCTGCCCTGTGAACCCTCCCACAGCCCCACGGGAGCCCCTGCATGTCACTCTGAGGTGTCTGTAGACCTTGCCTCTCTGGAATTGAGGTGCCCTCTTTATTGATTAAAGCTCAGAGGTTGGCGAAACCCTCTTCTGTCTTTCTTGCTGCTCACCTCAGCAGTAGGCACACTTTTTGAAGGCTTCCATGCATGGCCGAATGCAGCTTCTGGGATGCTTCCTCCCTTCTCCCCATGTCCTATTCAATGACGTGTGATTCACCCTGGCCCCTAGGTTTCTCTTCCCTCTGTTCTTGCCTCTGAGAAGGCTCTTTCTGATGGTTCCACACCTTATCCCATCCTTTGGGTGCTTCCCCTCCCTCGATCTGTATGTGGCCTTCTTCCTGCTCCCATTGGGGTGCATTTACTTAGTTCACTGGCCTCTGGCTCCCATGCTGTCCTTTCTTAGCTGCCAGCTGGGCTCACCTCATGCACCCCTCATGTGCCTCCTTCCCATCAGTAGTGCCTCTGTCCCAGCTGTCTTGCCTTGATTCATGCCCAAGCACTTCTTTCCAGGGCCACATGGCCATTAGTTCTGGCCGAAGTCCCCAAAGTCTGGAGCAGGCCTATCCAGTTAAATCTGCCTTTGGAAACTATTATAGTGCACAGTATTCCGCATTTTCAAATGAAGTTCATTTGGGGAAATGCCCCTCTCTTGTCCTGAGTTCCTGGAGCACCACTCTTATGAGGTGCTCTGCAGGCTGCTGCCCAGTTCCCCACCTCCAGTGCCCCCTCAGGCTCTGATGCCAGATGACTGGTTTCAGCTCTGGGTGCTCCTTCCCCATCTTTAGCACCATGTGAGAGGTACCAGGAAATGGCTTCATATCTCCAAAGCCCCCCTACTCTCCTGTAAGTGTTCTTCCTGGGCTAGTATTCTCACACCCATCATGGAGGTTGCCATAGGAGCCTCCCTTCCCTTCTCAAATCTCTGGAGGACCCTGAGAGGGCACAGACTAAAATACTCACCTGGTGTCTTGGACACAGTTGGGCCTCATTAATACTTAAGTGTAGCATTGGATACTAAAGGCCACATCTAGACTCTTCTACATTGCCCTGCTAAAACATACCATCCTCCAGGGCCTTGGATAATAGCACTAGTATTTCTCCACAGTGTCTTCCCTCCTGTGAGCTATAAATGATTAGTGAATTATCTAGTTTTGGGTTTTGAGTGTTTGTCATCCCATCTGTGAAAAAGCAAAAGGCATTCATAGATCTCTTACTTGTTCGGTGAAAAAGAATAAAGAACAGTCTTTCCTCTTAAAGCAAACATGGATTCAGTTCTCAGACTGAGTCTGTAAGATTCAGGGTCTTGCATGAGATGGCTTTGGGCTGTTTCTGCCTGGGTCCCCTCTCTGCAGCAACCTTCTCCTTGTAGCAGTGTCCTTTCCACGTGGTCACTAGCCAGTTGACAGCTAGAACTGCAGTCAATCAGAGCACCCTGGAAGGAATGCTGTCTCCTTGACCAGGTCAGTTTTGTCAGTTCTTGGGCTCACGCTGCAACTAGGACATAGTTGTGGGGGGGTGGTCAGCCTCAGGCCAGGAGTTCCAGCTTGCCACAGCCTCCTAGGACACACTCAGCGCTGAGTTGTATTTACACAGCAAGCTTTCCCCTGTGCTTTTCAAATTTGGTAACTTGCCAGAACTGAATTTACAAAAACCTTTGTGGGGACTTTGTTTTAAATTATACTTGGTTTGGGGGCACCTGGGTGGCTCAGTGGGTTAAGCCTCGATCTCAGGGTCCTGGGATTGAGCCCCACATCAGGCTCTCTGCTCACCAGGGAGCCTGCTCCCTCCCCCACCCGCCTACTTATGATCTCTGTCAAATAAATAAATAAAATCTTAAAAAAAAAAAGATTTTATTTATTTGACAGACAGAGATCATAAGTAGAGAGAGAGAGAGAGAAGGAAGCAGGCTCCCTGCCGAGGAGAGAGCCTGACGTGGGACTCAATCCCAGGACCTGAGCCAAAGGCAGAGGCTTAACCCACTGAGCTACCCAGGCGCCCCTAAATAAAATCTTTTTTAAAAAAATTACACTTGGGGGCGCCTGGGTGGCTCAGTGGGTTGAGCCGCTGCCTTCGGCTCAGGTCATGATCTCAGAGTCCTGGGATCGAGCCCCGCATCGGGCTCTCTGCTCAGCAGGGAGCCTGCTTCCTCCTCTCTCTCTGCCTGCCTCTCTGCCTGCTTGTGATCTCTCTGTCAAATAAATAAATAAAAATCTTTAAAAAAAAAAATTACACTTGGTTTGAATTATAAAGGAATTCTTGAACAGCCAGAGTGCCTGGTGTGTGGTATGTTCCAGAAAGAAAACCATGACAGAGCCAGTGAACTTGTCCTATCTTTTTTCGTCCCCTTTGCCTGCCAGAGTGTGATTGTAAAGTCTGTCTGACTTCCCCAGCCAGAGAGGTTTTCTTATCCCCACTGAACTCCTGGGTTTATTACTAGAGATGCTCATTACATACAGGCAGTTCCTAGATTACAAAGTTGTTCTTATTTCAGGGACTGGGTTTAAAGGTGAAACTTCCTTATTCTTGCCAGTAGGAAAGTGTCAGAAAAACAGTGGACAGAAAGAATGCCAAATAGTACATGTTTGAACAGATGTTTCTTCTCATTAATAGTGTGGGAACTCTCAGCACTGCAAGTAAGGGTTGGGTTAGTGTGTTTCTGGAGGGCAGTTGGCAGTAACAACATGTACCCGGGATCTGTGTTTTTTTTTAGAGTGACTGGACCAGGTGCACAGAGTTGCCATTGCAAGGATGCTTGTGACAAGATTTGTGTTATTGGCATGTCCCGAAGCAGGGGTCGTTCGTGTGAGGGGAGGGCACAGGATGGGGTGCTGACACAGGCATTGAGCTGAGGGTCTTGCACCCGTTGTGCAGGTCACAAGAGGTGCCCATTTTTTTTTTTAATTTTTAAGATTTTATTTATTTGACAGATTGAGAACAAGTTGGGGGAGTGACAGGCAGAGGGAGAGGGAGGCTCCCCACTGAGCAGGGTGCCAGATGTGGGGCTCGATCCCAGGACCCTGAGATCACGACCTGAGCCGAAGGCAGACACCTAACTGACTGAGCCACCCAGGCGCCCCGAGGTGCCCATTTTTATAGCTGTCTAAAGTGGTAGGTTGAGTGTGGATTAGTTTGTAGGTTATCAGCAGTACCCTGTAGGATTTCTTGAATCAGCAAATAGGCATTATTTTCAGTTACCAAGGAGGTGTTCTCAGTGAGTGTGAGGCTTCACCCTGCGGACTTAGCAGTGAGCTAGGTGGGCCACTCTCCCTTCCTGTCCCCAATCACCACAAACAATTACTGACTTTGATGTTTCATGAGCTACAGGTGCAAAGAATTTTAATGTAAAGGATATATTTGAGGGCTTGCAAATCGTCCTCTCTCCTACACAGGCGAGTCTCTTAAAAACTCTCAGTTGTCATGAAAACCTGGTTTGTTGCTTATTCTGCCCCTTTTTGCGTGGATTCAGTATGTGTCCACAGCCCTTGCCTGCACCTGGTCAGTTCCTTTCTCTGAGCCCTGTGTCCCTCATGCCCCTCCCCGTTGGTGCTTGATCTCTCTTTCCTGCTGTCGGATACATCTTTGAGGAGCAGATACGGGGGCCCTTTTGGTCAGTGCATGGAGTGGCTCTCTGGTCAGCTTGACAGCTTTCCACCAGAGGAGCTCAGCCCTTGGAGGCCACAGCCATGTGTTACTCTGAGCAGTGCCCATCTGAATGCCTGGTTTCTGATGAAGGCTTTTCTCTTCCCTTGTAGAGTGCCCAGTGAAGAATGTGATGGGATCAGTAGCATGTCTGCGGAGAGCGGCCCTGGGACGAGATTGAGAAATCTGCCAGTAATGGGGGATGGACTAGAAACTACCCAAATGTCTACAACGCAGGCCCAGGCCCAACCCCAGCAAGCCAACGCAGCCAGCACCAATCCCCCACCCCCAGAGACCTCCAACCCCAACAAGCCCAAGAGGCAGACGAACCAACTGCAATATCTGCTCAAAGTGGTGCTCAAGACACTATGGAAACACCAGTTTGCGTGGCCTTTCCAGCAGCCTGTGGACGCCGTCAAGCTAAACCTCCCTGTGAGTAACCTGGGCAGGGCCCAGGGCTGCTGTCTTCTAGGTCTCTTCCCGTGTTGCTCCTGGTGAGGGTGGGCTCAAGGTCGGGGCAGAGGGTGTCAGGGGCAGAGATACCTTTGGGACCCAGCTCTGAAACCCCAATACTCACAAGGCCCTTGAGTGAGTGGTTTCAGTTGTCCTGATGGTTGGAAATAGGAAAGGGGAAGAGAACGTGCTGACTCACATAATAACTGGCTCTTAGATGTCAGGATCCAGGGGATACTATATAGAGATATTGAAATAGGGGTGAAGGTGTGCTTGCAGCTTTCCTTCCGATTCCATAGGGGAGCAGAAGTGGGAGCAAGCATAGTCCAGGTCCCCTACTTCTCAGACATGGTTGGCTGGCCCAGCGTAAGTGGATGTGGTTGGTCACACTGGAAGTGGGACTGGTTTGCTGCAGTGTCTTCTTCAGTACCGGCATCATCATCATCGTCATCACCCAGAGCACAGGGCAGGAAAAGGTAGTGGAACAGCTCCCAGGGAGTAAGCACACGCAGGGGCTGGTTGGAGAGCGGAGGTACGGATGCAGCTGTGCCCTCAGAGGCCTCTGTGCGCGCCCTCCACCTGCTGTGCCATAGCCACAGCACACTTGTTCCTGTTCTTTTGTACCCCTCCTGTTCTCTTGCCCTAGAGAGTTTTCTTTTTGCCCCATCCCTAGCAAATGGTTCTGGAAGTCAGTTTGTATCTCAGGGGAGAAACAGGATAGATGCTTTTTTTTCTTTTCTTCAGAGCATCAGGGATTGATTGTCTTTAAGTTAACCCCTGCTGGGGCACCTGGGTGGCTCAGTCGGTTATGCGTCTGCCTTCAGCTCAGGACATGATCCCAGGTTCCTAGGATTGAGCCCTGCATCGGGCTCCCTGCTCAGTGGAGAGCCTGCTTCTCCCACTGCCTGATGTTCCCCCGCTTGTGTGCACACATATGTGCGCGTGCTCTCTCTGTCAAATAAATCAACCAATTTGAAAAAAGAAAAACGTTAACCCCTGCTGTTTGCTACATCCCGCACACTCCCAGATGAGGAATTATGTGATTACTGCCTTAGCCCCGGGCGGCTGTCTGTCAGTGTTCAAGCTGCACCCGTGTAGGAGCCTTAGTGTCTGACCGGCGTCCAGTTTCAAGAAAGATGAATACAGTATTGTGACCCTCCTCACAGAAAGTGTCTGTGGCAACTGTCCAGTTATTTCTGTCTGCTGAATAGGTGTTATGCATTTGGGAAGAGCAAGTCAGGAGGATGCATGGCAGGTCTGGATCATGAATCGGCTCAAGAGAGGGGATGGAGACAAAAGAGGGTCCTTGTGAGATCTGGGCTTCAGAGGCCACTCTTTTCTGTTGACCACGAGAAGGAGTAGAGGCAGACAACCTGTCACTGGGGGAGGTTCTTGGGAGAGCTTGCTACAGCATAACCTCGGTCTGGCTAGTGGGCTAGACTGGGCCAAGCCACGCAGGGTCCACAGGTGAAGGTGACCTCAGAGTAAATGCAAAGGATGGGGACAGAAGGGGGGGGGTGGAATGCAATGGGCCTGAGGCTTTGACAGCACCAGAGGGCGGTGGGAGGCCTACAGAAGAGCCAGGGGAAACACCAGCAGAGAACAGTCCCCCCACCCCCGCCCCATTCCCACATCAGAGGCTACAGGGAGGTCAAAGAGATGAGGATTCCGACCTGACCCTCCTGTTGGCCTTTAGGAGGGCATTGGTGACCTTAGGAAGATGTGACGCAGAAGTAAAAACCAGATTCCCGACGGTGTGAATGAGAAGGTGAGGATGCGAAGCCATCATTTCAAGAAATTTGGCTTTGAAGGGAAAGCGCGGCAAGGCGAGAGTGGAGGAGGGGTTGGTTTGTTACAGGAAGACACAGAGGGCTTAGAGGGTGAAGACTGAGGAGAAGGGGGTGGTACTGGGGGACCTGAGATCCCGAGGAGGCAGTGTCCCAGCCAGCGGTACAGACATGGGTGTGGGTGGTCTGTAAGGCCCAGTGGTTGGGGAGTTGGAGGTCATTCCAACGTGGAGGCCAGGCTCCCCAGAGGTCACAGGGTGAATCCCTGTCTCTGTGACTGTTGGACGTCACCGTCACCCTCAGCAGCTCTGACTAGGAAGAAGAGGCCTTTGGAAGGTGCCACTGGTCTGGTGTCTTCAGGAAGGTGGGAGAGCAAGGAGCTGGCCCAGAGAAGCAGGGCAGGGCTGGTCAGCTGAGAGCCACGTCATGCTTAAAGCCTGGTTTTGCGGGGACCTCCCCCCTCCTTGAGGAAATGTTAATACAGCCACCAAAAGAAGGGTTCCTTCTTTTTCTCTTTTCTGACACCTTCCAGGAATCTTGACCTGAGTTTTGGCCTCTGATCCTTGCTGGACTTCTCGCTAGAATGCCTGCCTCTCTTATTCAGTAACTGTGTATAGTTGGATTGTTATGCCCCTAAACCCACTGCCCCCTTGTCAAGTGCACTCTGCCCTCAAGCACTGTCCTGTCTGGCCTTGAGCCACTTGACAGACTATGGGCAATTCAAGCACTTGACGCCACTGTGGGCCATAGAATAAGGTATGTTTCCACTGGGGCACATATATTTGGCTTTGGCAGGTCTCTTGGGAAAGGTGGTCAGAGCCATAGTATAGCATAGAAAGTCTGGTGCGGTCTGTTGTCCTGGCCTCCTGGCCAGGATACCCAGGCATGCTTGTGCAGCCCTTGTCAGGTCAGGGACGTGATCTCTGCCACTAGTTTATATGTAAACTAGTTGTTTTTGTTCCTTTCTCATGGGTGTCAGAGCAACCTAAAACCTCACACACTGTGTTCACCTTTTCAGTACTGTCCACCATTTCCAGGCAGGAGCTTGGTACTTGCTAAAGGATAGACCTGTCTTTTCTGCCATTGGTTCCCACTTGGACTTGTTCTGATACCCCAGTCATACCCAATTACGGGAGACTCTGAGATAGCGGACTGTGGAGTGGGCCAGATGACACAGGTCCCCCTGCCTTGGCTCTGTTTGATCCTTCTATCTGGAAACCTGGTGTGTTGCCTATTCTGCCCCAAGATACCCCTGTGGCAGTTTTTAAAAATAAACATTTACTATAGGTTTAGATTTAGAGAAAAGCTGACAGTAGTAGAGTCTGATTTGAAGGGCTTTAGGGCATCTGTACCTGCTATCCAGCTCCTTCTGTTGGGCCCTTGTAGAGTAAGATCTGAAGCTTTGAGGGGTGGGGTCTGTGGATTTTTTTTAACTGAGGATTGTACAGATTGTCCAGATTCCTCATTAACCTGGTTAGTTGTTCAGATGTATCCAGGTACCACTAAGGGATCCTTAGAAAGACTGTGCTAGTAAAAGAAATGGAAGTGCGATGAAGTTGAGTGAAGGCAGAGGCTTCTGCTCCGGGGTTCATCAGTGTGCCAAGAAGCAGGGAGTCCCGTTGTTCCAGGTGGGCTTTACCACTGGTTCCATAGGATTTCGTGTTTTATGGACCAATAACATTTCAAATGGTAGAGGAAAAGTAGAACTTGCCATGGATTGTTTCATTAGGTAGGAAGTGCTTTTAAGAAGGCTGTATGTTTTCCCCATTATTTATTAAAAATTAAAGGATTTTACCACCACCACCACCAACAGCAACAAAAAATAGAAAAAAAAAAAAACCGTAGATCTCTGTAAATACAACCTGTTCCCAGACCAGGCAGTTGATACACTTGCACATTTCCCCTCCAGATTGCCACCCAACATTTAAGAATTCTTCCCTGATTCACTTTATCTTGGGGTTCCCCTTGAGATTGCTTGCTGAGACCATGGAAGAGCTTCGGTCTGTGCTGTGGCTCTCATCTGTGCTCCTTGAGTGAGATCCACAGGCCCACTATGAGTGCTGCATGGCCGGGGAGGTGACACTGGCCTTTTGCTCTCTTTGCTCTTCAGGATTACTATAAAATCATTAAAACACCTATGGATATGGGAACAATAAAGAAGCGCTTGGAAAACAACTATTACTGGAATGCTCAGGAATGTATCCAGGACTTCAACACTATGTTTACAAATTGTTACATCTACAACAAGGTGAGATGTGGTGGAAGATGTCCAGCTGCCCTGAGGGGAGGGGAGGGGTGGAGAAGAAGGCTGGCATATCTGGAGTCTGGGCAGGGGTGCTTGGGAGCAGGTGGGATTAGTCTAATGGGAGATCATTTGGAGCAGAAATAATGGGACCCGTGGTTTTGCCTGTGACAGGGTGTTTCTTTTTCGGGGAGGAGGGTGCTGGCCTTGTTTGACTTCCAAGCCGTCCTTGTTAGCTTGAAGCATGTGCTTCCAGTGCCCTTGGGATTTTGGTTCTTGAGCATGTCTAGAGAAGGTGTGAGGAGGACAGTGACGACTCATTAAAAAGTCCATTTGGGTGATGTAAATGGTCAGGAAGGAGCCTACTAAAATGTAGTTGTGCAAAGGTGTGCTCAAATTTCAACGTGAGAGAGGGTGTGCTGGGGCCCACTGCTTCTGAAACTATGGACATGACCACTGACAACTGGTGGCCATAGAATTGAATGTCCCCTGATCTCACATGTAGACCTGAAAGTCACTTCTTAACCCCGTTAGCCAAACCTTTTGGCTCGGCTGTGCCATGAAGCCAGATCATTTGTTTACAGTTCAGACCACAGATGTGATTAAAACCAACCCTTTCATATAGAACGGCTCTGGAGGGAGACCCTATACAGAACTCAGCTTTTGGCCTCTGCTGGTGTAGTGGGTAAAATTGCCCAGAAGAGATGGGTAGGTGAGTTTCTTGAAGTTTACTGTGTTTTTTTAAAGTCTTAGCTCCCACCACTAAGTTTAAGTGACATGTGCACAGAAAAGGTTCTTGGGTTAGAGCTGAGTGGGAATAGCATGTCGTAGATGAGGCAACAAAGTGGGGACCCATAATGCAGTTCAAGATAGGCATGGCCCCGAGCCCCGAAGAGCTGCCTTGAGGGTACACTGGGGAGCATTATCAGAGCCCTGCTAATGTATCTGTGGCAAGAAATCCTGTGTAATGCAAGTATTTATAGTGAAGTTGAATTGTGTCAGAGGAGGGCTTCTGTCAGTGATTGGCAGGGCTTGTTAGATACTTAAGGCATTAAGATGGCTTCTCAGGCCAGAGCTTAAAAGAAGAGAGGGAGGTGCAGGTGGATGGGTGCTGGTTCAGGCACATGAGCCTTCGTGATATCTGGTGGTGTAACTGTTGTGGCCCTTGAGGGTTCAGATCGGGAAGGAGCCCGACTGTGACACTTGATGCTTTGGAGCAGGGAGTGGGTGGCACAGGGTGGGGAGCTCTTGCTCCGTCTGGAGAGGTGATGAGGGCTTTCCGATGTTCACCCCTGTGTCTCCTTTTCCAGCCTGGAGATGACATAGTCTTAATGGCAGAAGCTCTGGAGAAGCTCTTCTTGCAGAAAATCAATGAACTGCCCACTGAAGAAACTGAGATCATGATAGTCCAGGCAAAAGGAAGAGGACGTGGGAGGAAAGATGCAGGTAGGGTACCTCCAGTGCACCCAGCACTGTTGGCCTCACACTGAAACAGCAAGGACATTGGCTTTCCTGTTCCCCAGTCTTTGGTCCTTCTCCAGGTTTGGAGGGGGTGGGAGGGGAGGGTACTCTTAGTGTTGGACACGCCCCAGAGGGTCACTTGACTGGGTGACCTCCCACAAAGTAGAAATAATTGGGCCCTACCTTTTGATAGACTTTGGTTAAAAAGAAAGTGTAAATTTTGCAAAGCATTTTTAAGTTTTTTGAATTCTTCACTCCATTTTAGAGAAGAGAAAATTTGGCCAAGGGCAGTTTTAATTCATAATCCCTTCTTGGAACCTCAAGGTTGGTTATTTGAATTATTTTAAGATGCTTATATCAGAGCCAGGCCTGCCTTACGATGCTGCTGAAGTCGAAGTGAAGCCCTCCACTCTTTGCCCCGTCCCTTAGCCTGACGCAGGATAAAGGCTGGCTGGCGGGGAGACAGTGAGATGTTTCTGTCTAGGAGAAGCTCCAACAGCGGCCTTTTGCGTCTTGGCCGTCCTCCGCTCCGTGCTGAGGTGGCCCATGCTGTGAGTTATTTGCTTCTCTCCACAGAGGGCTTTCACCTGGCTTCCCACCCTGCTCAGAAGTGCTGGCTTCATGGGAGCAAAGGTGCTTGGCTGGATCCCAGGCAGTGCTGAGGGGTAGCCAAGGAGAGGTGGTCCTGAGGGTCACCCCTTAGCTGTGGATCCGGCTAAGAGGTGTCCTGTATCCTTAACATCCAGGAGTCCTGCCCTTGTGGCCTGGGACCAGGAGTTTGGTTTGCACATGGGACAAATGCGGGGCACTGTGTGTTTGGGCTCTCGCGCACAGCTGCAAGGAGGCAGTCTGAGCCGGTCACAAAGGGCAGCAGCCGTCCAGCCTCCTCCTGCGGCTCAGGGAGGTGGAAGCTTGCCAGTTTCCAGAAACCTTGGCCAGGGCTCCCAATGCTGGCCCCTTGCCAGAATTGCTTACTCAGAAGGCAGCGCTTCTGGGAATGAAGACAGCTCTGTCCAAAAGCGCCAAGGAACGTTTTTCCGCTCTCCATCTACCGTCCTGGTGCTAACTCTCAGCATGTGTTTCCTGCTCCTTTGGCCCAGGCCTCTGTGCTTATGAAGGCGTCTTTGTGCCCGATTTGGGGCTTGAAGCCAGGATGCCTCAGGAACTGTGGAATGCAGTGTGCCACTGCTCTCAGAGAACCCAAGGGCAGGTGGACCAGTTTGGCTGAGGTCTGGGGTGTTCGAGTTGTTCTGTCTCTAAGGCTGATAATCACTGCGACAGTGTGTGCCATGCCCGTGCGGATGTGTGTTCTCCCCATGTGACAGTGTTCCCATAAGGTCAGCCAGCGTGTGTCGGGCTCGGCATCTAACCACCTGTCCCTTTTATGATTGATAGGGACAGCAAAACCTGGCGTCTCTACGGTACCAAACACAACGCAGGCATCGACTCCTCCACAGACCCAGACCCCCCAGCAGAACCCTCCGCCCGTGCAGGCCACACCTCACCCCTTCCCTGCGGTCACCCCAGACCTCATCGTCCAGACCCCCGTCATGACAGTGGTGCCTCCCCAGCCACTGCAGACACCCCCACCGGTACCCCCTCAGCCACCACCCCCACCCGCGCCAAACCCCCAGCCTGTGCAGAGCCACCCGCCCATCATCGCGGCCACCCCACAGCCTGTGAAGGTGAGCATCCCGTGCGTGTGTGTGGCCCAGCCCGGTCGCTGGCGGGCTCCTACCACCTCCGCTAGCGCTCCTTCTCTTGTCTTCTCCATAACAACGAAGCTGGCAGGAGACAGTCACTTGTCCCTGCCAGTGCTTCATGTAGAGCCTGGCCTGGTTCTCCAGGCACTTGCAAGTATTTTCTGGGGGGATTGTATAGTGTTTATTAAGTCACAGCCTCGAAGCTGCTGCCCTGCTGGCCCACAGATTCCAGCGTTGAGAACCACCTCCCAGGGGCTTGCTGACCTCCTCTCCTGTATTTCTCATGTAGACTGTGCATATTTGCAGATGTTGCCTAAATAGTTTCTAAAACATGCCTCCTTGTGGGGGTGGGGGGCAGTGTGACGAGGCTTGGCTCTGAGTGACTTCCCTGGCGTTAAGTAGGAAGCTGCTTCTATAGCTTTCTTTGGGCTCCAGTGAGCAGATTCTGCACTTGGGTGTGTGCTTCCTCGTGCCCCTGGCCAGGGTCCTGTCCCAGCTGCAGAGCAGAATGGTGGGACAGGGTCTGTTCTTGCCTTGGTCCTTCACCCATGGAGTTACTTTTGAGCCCCATCCCCCAAGAATGTTGGAACCCTAGAAAGGACCTGGCTTCAGAAGTGACCTGAGGGCCACTTGTGCCAGCTGCCACCTGTGACGACGCTTGTTGCACGTGTGCTCTTGGCAGACAAAGAAGGGAGTTAAGAGGAAAGCGGATACCACCACCCCCACCACCATCGACCCCATTCATGAACCACCATCACTACCGCCAGAGCCTAAGACCACCAAGCTGGGGCCCCGGCGGGAGAGTAGCCGGCCTGTGAAGCCCCCCAAAAAGGATGTGCCCGACTCACAGCAGCACCCAGTGCCAGATAAGAGCAGCAAGGTCTCGGAGCAGCTGAAGTGCTGCAGTGGCATCCTCAAGGAGATGTTTGCCAAGAAGCACGCAGCCTATGCCTGGCCGTTCTACAAGCCTGTGGATGTAGAGGCGCTGGGTCTGCACGACTACTGCGACATCATCAAGCACCCCATGGATATGAGCACGATCAAGGTAAGCAGATGCCCCTCCCAGAGCTGGGGGTGGGGCTTCCTGGGACAGAGAAGGGCAGAACCTCCCAGGCTAGTCCAAGAGGAGGGCCCGGCCTTGGGCTCTGCTGAACTGTGCCCTAGTAGCGTCTCTCCTCCTCAGCTCAAAGAAGCCCTGCGCCCCCTGCTGGGAATTGTGGAGACAACCTCCAAGACAATGTGCTTGGGCATTTTCTTCTCAGACAGCACTGTTGCCCCCTTGTCTAGGGACAAGCCCTCTGAGACCTTGGGTCCCACTGTCCATAGGCACCTTGCAGAGTAGATGCTCCAAGACAGGTTGAGGGTTGGTGACTTTGCCAGGCTCTGTTATGCAGGGGGCCTTGATGTCACCTCTCTGTAAGAGGCACACAGTGCTGGCATTTTCATTGTAGTATTATTTTGAGACCGTTTTGATTATGTTTGTTTATTTTATTTTTTATTTGTATTTTCTTTAAAGATTTTATTTATTTATTTGACCAAGAGAGATCACAAGTAGGCAGAGCAGCAGGCAGAGAGAGAGAAGAAAGCAAGCTTCTTGATAAGTAGAAAGCCTGACGTGGGCTCGAGTCCAGGACCCTGAGATCATGACCTGAGCCGAAGGCAGACACCCAACCGACTGAGCCACCCAGGCGCCCCATGTTTGTTTATTTTAAACTGTTTTGCGTTTTTATTTGGGACTGGAATAAGCCTGCCAAACATGGGACAGGCGGGGGTGGGGCATAGTACTTGTGCCCCCCCCCCACTTTTTTTTTTTTTTTAAAGATTTATTCATTTTAGAGCACATGAGCATGTGGGGAGGGGCAGAAGGAGAACGAGGAGAGGGAGAGAGAAACTTTAGTAGCCTTCTAGCCGAGCGTGGAGCCCGACTTGGGGCTTGATTTCATGACCCGAGGTGAATCGAAGAGTCGGACACTTAACCATCTACGCCACCCAGGGGCCTCTGGTTGTGTTTCTTTTCAGTGTCCTGTTCTGTGTCATCAAGACAAGTGTATGTCAGGTCAGAACTGGTCCTAGTCCTCCCCTTATAGTCTGGCTTAAGCTCTTCCTCCATTTGTTCTGTGTCCTCTTTCCCCGTAGCCCATCACAGTGACCAGGGTGGGTGGGGGTGGTAGCAGGGCATTTCCCAGCCCCGAGATTTGCTCTTGTGTGTCTCCTTGTCCACTTGACATAGAGAAGAACCAAGGTGTTGATGACCTCTCCTCTGCTCCACTGAGAAGCCAACTTGCTCCTACAGACAGCTCTCCTGGTGTCACATCCCCATTGGAGCAGGGGCAGACATAACCAACAAGGGACCTGTCTTGTCTTTTCAGTCTAAACTGGAGGCCCGTGAGTACCGTGATGCTCAGGAATTTGGTGCTGATGTCCGATTGATGTTCTCCAACTGCTACAAGTACAACCCTCCTGACCATGAGGTGGTGGCCATGGCCCGCAAGCTCCAGGTAAGGTTCTGGGGAAGATCTGGGCACAACATCCTGTGGTAGGCAGGCTGGAGTCCTGGGTAGGCCAGATCTCCATGGGCCTTTGTATGTTTTATATCTTTCTTTTGCTTTGGTATGATGCCATGTTGTTTTGGGCTCAAGTCAGGTTGACGTGTCATTTTACATTGAGATTATTTCATTATAATTAAAGCAGGGTGGTTAGTTTGGGTCTTGGGTACTTGGGGTTTTGTTCTGGGGTGTCCCACTGAAAGTCCCCTGCCCAGTAACTGCATTTCGCTGCCCTTGGCCAAGAAGAATGCAAGTGCTATGAATGGCCCAGTGTGTCTCCACAAAACAGACCTGTCTCACATTGGTGGATGACACTCTTAAAAAGTAGTCACGTTGACAGAGTTGTGAGCTGAAGTAACTGTTTGCCTGTGGGCACTTCTTCACTGGAGCCTTGAAGTCTTTCGCCTTCTTGCTGTAGGGTAGCTGCTTGTTGGCATTCTGGGAGGCCACATTTCCCTTGTGGTTGTCACTGGGGATTGTGGTACCTTCAGGTTGAGCCGGGCAGTGCACACGGTCAAGCAAGTGTAGGTGGAACGGAGGGGGGCAGATGACCACATAATGTATGAACTAACTTCATTTTGCTCCATTTAAAAAAGGAAAAATGTACCCAGATTTCAACAGTGCTTATCTTTGGGTAGAGAGATCAAGGGTTAAGAATTAGGGAGAATTGGGTCACCCGGCTGGCTCACTCAGTGGAGTCTGCCACTGTTGATCTTAGGGTCGTGAGTTTAAACCCTACACTGGGTGTGGAGATTACCAAAGGGAAAAAAAAATCTCTTAAAAATATGGAGAATAGGGGTGCCTGGGTGACTCAGTGGGTTAAGCTTCTGCCTTTGGCTCAGGTCGTGATCTCTGGGTCCTGGGATTGAGCCCCACATTGGGCTCTCTGCTCAGCAGGGAGCCTGCTTCCCTGTTTCTCTGCCTGCCTTTCTGCCTACTTGTGCTCTCTCTTTGTGTCAAATAAATAAATAAATAGATAAATAAATAAAGTCTTTTAAACAGCATATGAGAATAAAATCTATATTTAGTACTTTTATATAACTTTGAAAAAAATTCTTTAAAATTACACATGTAAACAATTCTGGCCTTTTCTCCCCAAGACCCTAGGTTGCTCCTGCTCTCAGTCAGGGCAGGCCCTGGGCTGGGTTACCTGCCATCACAAGGGGGCAAGCAGTTTGGTTGGAGCCCAGTGCCAGTTTGCACATCTCCTGTCCTACTCCTACATGAAGGCTGGGTGAGCGGTGGTTCCTCACACCTGGGTTTCCTGGCCATCTGTGGAGTGCTTTCAGGGCAAAAGTGAGGACTTGCCTTTGGCAATCTGTGGCTCTGTTCTGCTCAGAGGCTGCCTGAGCCCTGTTGCTTACCTGCCTCCTAATGCTGTTAGCTCCACATGTTGTCCCAGACTCACCATCATAGTGTCTCCTACCTCCACACACTGTATCCAAGGCGTGGTCTTTCCTGTTCCTTCACTTGGCCCGTGGTCTGGGTCTTGGGCCACCTATGGTTCGAAGGGTGTGTCCTGAAGTTCTTATGGTAGATTAAAAAACTTATTACTAGTATGAACCTGGCTGTTATTTTAATGGCACACTCAGCCTCAAATGTTCTTACAGTTTCTGCTGTTTGTTTTTTGGTCTTATTTCCGCTGAGGTGTTCCCCCCCCCAGATTGGGGGGGTGGCTTTTAATTTGGTGCTCTCTGATTTCTTCACAAAGCTGCCCTTTGTTTACTTCTGCATTTCCCATCCTTAAAGGAGCTCAGACTTTATAATTTTATGTCAATTCTCACATGTGGCCACCAGGTGGCAGTGGTGCCCTCAGATCTGTCTTCAACTTCCTCTTGTGAGGACTGGGGAAAGGGAATAGGTTTTGCCCAGATTTATACCCATACCCTTTATTTGCCCTTTTGCAAACAGCTAAACCAAAACAAGTTCTCTCTAAGCACCAAGATTGCTATTCTGAGCTACTTTACTTTAAAAAGAACAGAAAAGAGAATCCTCTAGTATATTCTAGTGCGCTCTCTCCAATTTCCATGCCTGTTTGAAGTGTTTTGGTTTTTCTTCATTTCATGCCCGGGAGTGGCATGAACATGGCCCAAACATGTGGTTTACCCATAGCAAGAGCGCTGAGCTGTTTTCCATACAGTACCCTTTTCCTGGACATTTTTTTTTTTTTTAAAGATTTTATTTATTTGAGAGAGAGACAGAGAGAGCATGAGCGAGAAGGTCAGAGGGAGAAGCAGACTCCCCATGGAGCTGGGAGCCCGATGCGGGACTCGATCCCAGGACTCCGGGATCATGACCTGAGCCAAAGGCAGTCGTTCCTGGACATTTTTGTTGCAGACACCAGGCTGGACTAGATGAGGTCCTTGCCCTGGAAGAGGGTGCATTTCAGGCAGGGGCAGTGCCTGGGAGCCATTCGGCACGGGGCTGCCTCTGCCCCTAGCCTGCTTTGCCCACCTCAGGGTGGGTTGCAGTGTTATTGGAAGTAATGTCACTTCTCCATTGCCACAAGGCAGGTAGAGGTATCTGCTTCAAGTGCAGAGTTGCTCTGAAGGGCTTCTTGTCTGGAAGGGAGTTGCTGTGCTTGTGGCATTTCAGGCTTTTTCCTCTTCTTTTCTAAGCTTTCCTGGATCAGCATGCTTTAGATGGCTAGATTGTCCAGGAGGGAGGAGGAGCAACAAAGTCCCTGTCCTTGTTTGCCTCTTTAAGAGGTGTTAGACCTGCCTCCTCTTAAGTAGATTGTGTCCAGGGACTGAGATTTACCAGAAAAGTTATATGGGAAATGATCCACTGTGTTTTCTTCTTCTGGTCTCTAAAGTCCAGGCCTTTAGAAAAAATTCACATCCCACCACCTGGCAGCCACGGTCACAGAGACAGCCAGGAGTGTCTGGACTCAGGGTTGCTTCGGCCCAAGGGTGGCTTGGGCTAAGGCCTGCCAGCCTACCTGGTAGGCCCAGAGCTGCTGGTGGTACTCTCCACTGCTGTGTCATGAAGTGAGGAGTCACTTAGGATATTTTGGTACTCATGTAGATCACCAGACTTATATTTCAAGAAAAAGTGAAAATTCAAGGTGGTATACAGTTATTTTTATAGCAAGGAAAAATGAAAACTGCATTGGGAATCCTGCATTAGATATCAGAGGCAGGAAACTTTTGAGGTGTGCATAAATGTATGTGTCTGGATGTCCACTCATGGCTGCATCTCTAGCATCTGGCACCTAGTGGCCTGCCACTGCCTGTGTTCTCCCCACCACCACCCCCAGCCCCATCCTCTGGGCCTTGGTATGCCCAGGTATGGCCACACCCCACAGCCACATCCAGACTTGGCCCCCCTTGACCTTTGGGCACTCCAGCAGCTGGCTTATCTAGAGGGGGCGTGGGGTGTGCTTCCCCATGAATCTGATGCAGCCCAGAGTAGGTGACCCAGTGAACATTCTAGCAAGAGGAGAGGCATGCTCTGAAACCAGCGTGCTTTGCTGATTGATGCTTAGAGTCTTAGTGTGGGTGGAGGCGATGGCATAGGTGGGAGAGCTGGCTCCACCCGGAGACCTTACCAGTCCTAGTGTGGGAGGTTGAGCCCCTGTTCCCCTAGAAAATGCTGGTTGTTGCTATTCACTACCCCTCACCAGCACTGTCCTCCCTCACAAGACCTTCGGCCGAGGTGCGTTTCATTTGGTTTTGGCATCCTCTTGCCTGGCTGCACACCCTTTCCACCCATTCTCCAGCTGGCCACCGGGATGAGCACCCGGATTCATGAGTCACACCTTTCTCTCCTTCGAGCCATCCTTGCTAGATCTCTGTAGCTGTTGGCATCGTGTCTCCCACTCATCCTGAGCTTTCAGGTTTCTCACAGGCTTTCCGCCACCCTCTTTCTGTTTCCACCTTAACACTTAGAGCACTTTACAATTTTCACGTTCACTCCTTGAGGGCAGGGAGCACATCGTTTGTGTTTACCATACAACAGGCCCCGGCAAGTGCCAGCCTATCTCAGCCACTTGGGAAGGTTCTTCTGCAGTAGTCTTCGGCTCACTGGCAGTCGGGCCAAAGTACATGTCCCAGGATGTCCCCCACTGGAGCCAGAGCAGATGGGAGGAGGACAGGCCTTGTAGCTGGGCGTGTCCAGGAAGCCAGAAGACCCAGCTTGCAGGCCCTGTAGTGCTTTCCCAGCCAGCCCACCTGGCCTCCTAACTTGTGCTCTTCTCTGTTTATGGTCTTGGAATGGCAGGGCCCTAGAGTACCCTTGAAGTGGAAGGAGGCCTCAGGATGAGTCCCACCCCCCCCCCTTCCACAACAGCTACAACGTGTTGGGAAGCAGCAGGATGTCCTTGTGGCACGGGTAGTGTTGTCTGGCAGCTGGCCGGAGAGGCTGGGTGTACGTAGATAAGTGGCATGAGGCAGCTCCCACCTAGTAAAGGCTCATCTCCCAGCAACACCGAGTACTTGGCCGTGCTTCGCCTTCTCCTCCCTTGGTGGGGTCCTGACACTTCAGGCACACTCCTTTATCCTGCGCTTTGCCCATATCCAGGGCACTGTGGGGCACGTCTCCTCGGTGGCCTGGGCAGTGACAGTCTCTGCTCATCCCCTGGATGTGTAATTCTCCACTGCCCTCAGACCTGCTTCAGAATTTATTTCTGTGTGAAGTAAAAAGGCGTTACCCTTTCAGTACTTAGTCTGGTAGCATAACCATTTAGACAGCAGTCTAGGTTCTCACCTTACTGGGAGGAGGAGCTGCCTTGAAGGAGGCTGAACTGGGTGGAGGGGACAGCACTGCAGTTGTGGACAAACCTACTCTGTTGCCGGGGTCACCATTCCCAGCTGCCTTGGGGCGGGGAAACCTGAAGCTGTGTTTCCAGAGATACAAGGAGAGGTTTCTAGGGCCAGCTCTGTCAAGTGGACCCTAGTTTGTTTGACACAGCAGCACTGGAGCTTGCTCCCGCAGCCCTCTTGGGCCATGCTGCTCCGAAGTATCGACTCACGCTTGGGGAAGGCCTCCTTCTTACAGGAGATGACATGTTGACAAACGTTTTCCGGGCTTAAAGCAGGTCCTAACATCCTGCTGGGAAGGTAGCTGTGTTCCCTTCACTGCTGTCCTCTGTCCTGAGTCATTACTGGATTTATGGTCCCAGAGCCCTCAGGGTAGGAAGGGACCCACCAGCTGGCTGATGAGGCAGCACAGACGGACCCACATGCCCAGGCGGAGCTGTTGCCTCCAGGCTTTGTGACCCCATGTGGAGTACCATCAGATTCTTGGGTCTTAGAATTGGAAGGTCTCAGTCTCCCATCAAGGGATCCTGTGATTAATAGCCCTGGGACCTTTGCTTGGGTCCCACAAGACTTAACTCCCTCCTGCAGCCCATCCTCCGGACCCTCTATAGCCATTCTCCTATACTTTCCCACCTTGGCCGGGCATGCCCTGGAGACACCTCAGCCAGTGGCATGGCTCTGCTCAGTTACATGCCCTGCAGGTGATTTGAGGAGTGGGGAGGCGGACACACATGTGCCCACTGTAGCAGAGGCTCAGTAGCCTCACTGGATATTGGCTCCGTGCCAGGTACGTTTACTGCAGGGCTGGGCCATTACATGTGCTGTTTCCTTCGCCTGGAATGGTGTCCAGAACTATAGAACGCACCCACTTCCTGCAGGAGGATGACCCCGAGGTGTGTAGAAGCTCCTGTTCTGTTCACTGCTGTTGCTTGGTGCCCAGCGCTGGCATCCAGAAGGGTCCCTCAGGAAGTGCTGAGTAAGCACCGACCTGATGAGAGCCTTAGGGCACTCTTTGTGGGTCCCTCCTTTGACCCGTCATCTATCTCCAATCCCCAAGCAGCCACCCTCAGTGGGCCAGCTGCCACCTGTGACCTGGGTCACATGTACATACCTGGGCTGTCTCTCCTGGGGAATGGGGGCCAGGCCATGGCAGGAGCATATTTCATTTCAAAGTGAAATTCGTGAGGAGTGTTGGAAGAGCTGGCAAGGGGCCTTGGCCCACCCCTTGCCTTAGTGGGCAGAGTAGGGGGGATCATCATCAGCCCAGCCCTCTTTGACCCTCCTGCTTACTTCCTCTTGAGTCAACCCTAGCAGCCAAGGAGGCTGTGGTGATGCTGAGCCACATCCCAGGCAGCCCCCTGCCACACATGCCTGGGAGCCCTCATGGGCATGGCTTCTCCCCCACCAGGATGTGTTCGAGATGCGCTTTGCCAAGATGCCAGATGAGCCAGAGGAGCCTGTTGTGGCCGTGTCCTCCCCGGCGGTGCCACCCCCCACCAAAGTGGTGGCCCCACCCTCATCCAGCGACAGCAGCAGTGATAGCTCCTCGGATAGCGACAGCTCCACTGATGACTCTGAAGAGGAGCGAGCCCAGCGGCTGGCAGAGCTCCAGGAGCAGGTGAGGATGGAGGCGGCCCCATTCGCAGTCCCCCAGAATCCATAGACTGGGCAGTCAGTCTCTCCCCACAGGTCTCCATGACATGGGGAGTTCCAGCAGGAGCAGGATTCCCACTGGTCTCCCTGTGCCGGGTGCACATGCATTCTAAACACAGAGCAGTGTGAAGCCGTCTGTGCTTCAGAAATCAGTGTATAATGTTTAACTCCCCCAGAAAACTTAAGCAGTAGTCTGCTCTTGACCAGAAGCCTTACCTGTAACGTAGTCGATGAGCTTATGCTTTATAGGTTACGCTCATTACGAACTGTATTCTTAACAATAAAGTAAGCTGTTAATAAAGTGAAAAAAACGTAAGCAATAGAAGATACGCTTACAGTATTGTATTGATTGTAAAAAACAAACTAAACAAACTACATGTAAGTTGACCTGCATAGTTCAAACCTACGTTTTTCAGGAGTCAGTTGTACATACATAGGTGTTTGTTGGGGAGATGTGGCTGTTCTCTGGGTAGAGGTGAGGCTTCTAGACCCTTCCAGTATCTGGAAGGAGGAGCCAGAGCCAGGATATCCATCTCTCCTGGGGCCCTACAGGCCAGAGATCAGGGCCACCCTTCTAGGCACCCTCCTTCTGGATGGTCATAGATGGGCATAGATGCCAGCTCCCCTGGCAAAGAAGGACACTGGCCACCCTTGGAATCTGTGGCCTGGGTGGGCACGGGCAGTTTGAAAATTTGGTGAGGCAACAGGTCACAAGGCTGAGGGCCAAGCACTCTCCATGTGCTCCCCCCGCCCCGCTCCCTTACACCTGGGGGTGCACACAGAGACCAGGATGATGGGTGTGTGTGTCTTGCTTGTCTGTTCCACAGCTCAAAGCCGTGCACGAGCAGCTTGCAGCCCTCTCCCAGCCCCAGCAGAACAAACCAAAGAAAAAGGAGAAAGACAAAAAAGAAAAGAAAAAGGAAAAGCACAAAAAGAAAGAGGAAGTAGAGGAGAATAAGAAGAGTAAAGCCAAGGAACTTCCTCCTAAAAAGACCAAGAAAAATAACAGCAGCAACAGCAATGCGAGGTCTGTGCCTCCCCGGTGTACCTTGGGTGGGGACCCCCCTGCCTGCCATGGTGGGTAGGGAGGCCGCCTCTCTGACCTTTCCTCTGGGATGGATCTTTGGCACCCACTGTGTTTGGGGAAGGTGGGAGGAGGATAGCAAGTAGCATGGAGTGGAAGGCGAGGACCAGGGCATGGTTTGCAGTCTGTCACCAAGGGGTGCTCCTGATAACAGCCTCCCCTGTTTCCCTTGAAGGCTTCTGGGTGGGGGTGTGGAAGCTGTCCATCAAGCCCCAAGTGGAGGAATGGGTGCCTGGCTTTCCCAGGACACCCGTACCTCACATTCCTGCATCGTCCTTTCGTAGCAAGAAGGAGCCAGCGCCCATGAAGAGCAAGCCCCCGCCGGCGTACGAGTCGGAGGAGGAGGACAAGTGCAAGCCCATGTCATATGAGGAGAAGCGGCAGCTCAGCCTGGACATCAACAAACTCCCTGGTGAGAAGCTGGGCCGAGTGGTGCATATCATCCAGTCACGAGAGCCCTCCCTCAAGAACTCCAACCCTGATGAGATCGAGATTGACTTCGAGACTCTGAAGCCGTCCACCCTGCGAGAACTGGAGCGCTATGTGACCTCTTGTTTGCGCAAGAAAAGGAAACCTCAAGGTGCTCTTGGGCTCCCCAGGGTGGGGGAGCAGGGTGTGTTCTAGCCATCCCAGCCGAGAGGGAGGAGGCTAGCCGCAGTTCACTTTGCCTTCCACACGTGCCCCTCTCCCTTTGCAGGCTGTTTTTCCAATTATAAAAGCTGTGTTCTAAGCAAAGAAATCTCGGGGGGTGGGGGTGGTGACGTTGCCCTGGACTGTGGGTGCTGTTCTTGGCCTCCTAACTGGTACCGACCTGAGTCTCCACCCCCCACCCCCCACCCCCCGCTCATGCACCTCAGCAGCCCCTTCCCGGAGCAGCACGGCTCTTACTCTTGCCTCTGAGCCTCCCCCAGTGCCAGCCACCCACCCCCCGCTGCCGCCTCTTTGCAGTAGGCATGGGGGTGGGGGAGGTCAGGAGAAAGGATGGTGTAGGTCAGCATTGTCCTGCCTGCTGTTCCCTCCACAACATTCTGCCAGGCAGCTCTTTCCTGTTAGAAATGCCTTGTCTTAGCTCACAGCTTTTGTCTTGAGACCAGTAGGACTTAGGATCCATGTCAGAATGTGATGCACAGCCTCTCTCAGCCTGGACTGCTTCCTGAGGTTCTCGGGCCCTTCCATGGGGTGCTGCCCAATGACGTTCTGCCCTCGGTCTACATGCCGAGGTGCTGGGGACTCCTGGGATTCTTTCATGTCTTACTTTGTCTTTGCTGTCATGTCTTCTTTGGGTCACCTTCACCTACTGCCTGAGAAGTAGCCGAGGGAGCCCCAGCAGTTGCTCATGTTAGGGAATCCCCTCCTGCCTTTTTTGGACTCTCTGAGGAACCCAGCACAAGGTATTCTGTGGGGTCGCTTGAAAATTCTGGTATTCAGCCAAGTTTTGGCTGACGTGCAGTAGGCTAGCAGTTTATCACGGGGAGATATGGGACTGGTAGCAGCCCCCTCTGGCTCACAAGCCACCAACTCACTGCTGGCCTTTCTTGCAGGCTGTTGGGGTGTGTCTGTGGCCAGCGGCAGCCTCCTTGATCAGGGCCCTGCCTGACTCAGTCCCTGTTGTTTTATTACAGCTGAGAAAGTTGACGTGATTGCTGGCTCCTCCAAGATGAAGGGTTTCTCGTCCTCGGAGTCAGAGAGCACCAGCGAGTCCAGCTCCTCTGACAGCGAAGACTCCGAAACAGGTTAGGTGTACTTCCTTCGTGACTCGTCGCATTCCTGCCTGTGTCAGGCTTAGTTATGTGTTCAGGCTGCTAGAGACCAGAGATGATGGTCCTAAGAACTTTCTGGGCCGCCATGGTGACCCTCTCCCTGGGGCAGTGGGTGACCCTGCACCCTGAGGAGAAGTTGCTGAAGGTATTGACACTGCACAGTCCTGGGGGGCTTGGGGGCTTGCTGGTGAGGACTTTGGGTATTGGGGCCCAGGTGGTGGCATTGACCTTAGTGTGACCGTGCTCAGTCTTACGGTCTTCCCGATGCCTCAGTCGCATGCAGCATGGCTGTTTCAGGGGATGTGCTTTTGCAGGTGTGGCGAAGTCTGCTATCGCCTCTGCTGTCACCTAGGCTCAGGGCATTACCTTTCTCCCCAGAGGGTGCTCACAGCTGCACTGGCTGCTCCTTACTGTGCATGCACTTGGACCACCGTGTCTTGCAACCTCTAACGGTTCCTCTCTCTATGTTTCATGGGCCTGCACGTGTGCCCCCTGGTGCCCTAGCAGAGCGCCACATACCCCCCTGCCCCCAAGCCTGAGCAGCAGCTTCGGTGTGGGGGGTGGGAGCGAGTAAGGGCAGGCAGATGCTGAGAGCTGCATGGTGGTAGGGAGAGGAGCTTTTCCTCCAGATGTGTACTTTCCTGATTATTCTTGGGGAGCAGGCAGGTGCTCACACTGGCCCGGAGGAGAGGCTAGAGAAGAAGCCTGGCGCCCAGCCTGTGTTGTGAGGTGGAGCTGGCCACGTGTGCCTGGGTGAGCATGGTTGCCCCTGGGCAGGTCTACTCCATCAGCTGAGCAAGACAGTCTGCAGACCACTGGAGAGCCAGCTCTGGGGCCTTAGGCACGCCCCTCCAGGCAGGTTGTAGTATGAGTATCCACAGTGGGAAACGTGTTTGGGCAACAAAGACCCCTGGTGTTTTCTTTCATAGATCTACCCCCTGTCTGGCATTGTATTCTTACTGGAGATAAACAGTAAGCCCCACTTAATCAGTTCATGAAAATAACGTGATCTGATCATGCCAAGGAAGTGTGAGGATTGCTCCCCCTGCCTCCGTTTCGGGGAAGCGGAGGATGGGAGGGCTTCTGGGTCTTCTCATTCTTCCTTGTCACTTTTATGGTAAAGAGTACCAAACTTCCCTAGTGGGTTGGAGGGCTGCCTTGGGGTAGGCTAAGGGCTTCTCCAGGACTCCAAATTCTGTAGACCACCTCATTTCCAGGGGGTTCAACTGAGACTCATTAAGCTATATTCTGTATTTATTGAGCTCTGTTGTATGCAGAGACAGCTGTGGGCAGTTTGCGGCCTCCTGTCTCCATCCTTTGTCCTTTTCTTCCTAACCACCACCACCCCCTCACCATGGCTTTTTAATCTGTCAACCAGCAGGGGGCGCCACAGCCCATGCCTGCCAGGGAGGCCTGGCCCCAAGCCAGGGCCCTCTGCCCTCAGTAGGATGAATGGCCATATTCTTGGGCCCAGTTAGCATTCCTGGTGGCCACTGACTTCTCACTTTCAGTGCCAGCCACGCCTCGGGTTTGCCATTGCCCTGGGCTTTTGCACCTCCTGTGGTCCCTAGCAGGCTGCTCCTACTAGGGGTTTCATAGTATTTTCTCCTAAGGATCTGTGTGGCCAAAAGAAAACGCCAAAGGTTGGAATTGGCAGGGGACCTGAATGTTAAAAACAGTGTGGTTTGGCCCAGGGCAGACTGTTTTGGCCCCATGGTGGCACCCGACCGTCAGGTCCTGATGGCAAGTCTGTGACTTTGGCCTTTGTTCCTGATCCCCAAGCTCTTCTTTGGGGTCATGTTGGCTTGAGGAGTGAGTTCTCCTGGGCTCCTAAGTGCCCTGCACCCACCTCCTGCCTTGTGCTGTGGGATGGCTGTGACGGCATCTTCGGCAGCTCCGGACTGCTGAGATTATTTTTCCCTTTTTGTCCCCCCTTTGAAAGAAATGGAAAGATTGTGCAACAAGTAATCTGAGAGTCCTGGGAACAGCTGTCTGGGCGGGAAGGAGGGTGAGATTTACAGTCTCCGAGCCGCCAGCCTTTAGGCTCCCAGGCTCCAGTGATTAGGCCCCAGTGGCTTGCTCTGTTGCTTCCGGCTCATCCCTCTTTCCAGGCACCCTCCCCACCTTGCGTCTTGGGAGGCCCCCGTTTGTCTTCAAGGTCCTGGCTTTTTCTTTTCCATCTGTGTGCCCTGGAGAGCTTTGGTGTAGGTCACCTGAGCGCTTCTACCCTGTGCTTATGCCCTGGGGCTCAGACACTGTCAGCCCCAAAGTGGGAGCTTGTTCCCCCACACCACTGAATGCAACCACCCCCCACCCTATCCCACACAGGAAACCGCACTCACTTCTAGGGCAGCTCCTCCAGCAGCTGTTTGAGCTAGGTCCCTGGAGCTAGGCAGCCCTGATTTCTGTGACCAGTTAGTGGGCATAGAGCAGGGTGGGGGGCACTGAAGGTATTTCCTTTGGTCTTTTGGGACTTAATTGTTTTGCCCTCCTCGTTCTTGTGTTTCCATTTGGACCGGAGCCGAAATTCCTGAAAGAGCCTATTTTTGTCACTTGTAGTAAGGGTCATTTCTGCTGACAGGGCCTAGAGACATGAATCACCAAAAGAAACCAAACAGAGGCATGAAATTGGGGCTTGATGGGGATAGGGGGTTGCATAGACCCTTCATGGCTTCTCTTCATAGATAAGGATGCTGTGGGCTCCTCAGGGCACGGGCCTGGTCTGTGGGGCCAAGCTGTAGTTCAGGGAGGCGATGCTCCCACAGTTGGGGATTAGGGGATGGGGAGGTGGGTTGGACTTCTAGCTGCGTTCCCAGGCCACCATGTATCCTGTTCTGCCCGCCCGCATGCCAAGAAGCACGCTGTTGGCCGGTCCTGGCACGTCATCCGAACCCAGCTAGTGCTTGGGTTGTGGTCTTTTGTTGAGCTTCAGTTCTGGCTGATGACTGAGTCTGCTTCAGGGTTTAGTACTCGGATAGGATGGGGGATACAAATGCCACTTTTTCATGGCCATCCCAGGTGGGCTGTGGGTAGAGCTGTGGCCTCCCCTGCATCACCCATGCTGGGATCATGTCTGCCTGGCTCGTGGGGCCAAGAGGGATGTCCTCGGACTCTTTGTCCAGCCTTCCACTCCATCACATTGCTGATGATGGACTCTTTCCACACAGCTCATGTCCGTCTTCGGAGCACACCCTCCTACCCCAGCTACCTGGGCTGGGACAGGTTCGGGGAGATATGGTCATTGCTCTTGGATTTGGGCCTGGTCTTATAGTTGCAGTGGGAGCACACTCCAGCTATTTTAGTCTCCTTGTTTCCTTTTCCCAGGATTGGAGCACGTGGGTGTTTCTTAATAGCTCCAGGGGGAAAAGGAATGCTTGATGTTTTGGAAAGATTTGAGCCGGAAAGTGCAGGCAGAGGCCATGGGGTGTTCTTCCCAGACAACCAGCCTCAGCTTCTGGCCCCTGGGGTCTTTGAGGGACTGGATCCCAGTCCCATCTTGGGGCCCGCTGCTGTCTGCTCCAAGGGTGTGACACTTACCCTTGGGAAAAGGGAGAAGCCCCTGGTAGGGGTGGGGGTGGAGTGGAGATAGGAGGAGACCTGGAGGATGGGACTCTAGCTGGTCTGCCTGTACTGTCAGGTGACCCTTCATACACCCACATGCAGGAGTCACAGCTGGAGGGACTCTGGGGCTTCGTGGGTGAGGGTGAGCCTTGTGGAATGTGCTCTGAATGGTAGGCCGGCTGGTGGGTGGGTTTTTCCCACGCACACACTTGAAGACCATGGGAGTGCAGTGTTGGTTGCATCCGTAGCTCTAAGAGAGGCATCCGCTCTGCTGTGTGGGTGGGAACGGGCCCCATGCCCCTCCCCGACCAAGGGGAAACACACTCGATGCCCTGGGAAAAGGAGGACAGTTTTGCTCCTCGGCCTGTCTTCATTTTCTTTTTTTCCCCGGTGATAATTTCCCAGTTATACACAGTGTGTATAATTGCTTACTCTTTTTATAATTTGAGTGTGTTGTTTTTGTTTTGGAGGGGTGGTTTTGGTGGTTTTTGTTTTTTGTGGTGATGGTGGTTTCTTGGGGTTTGTAGGAATGTAAAAATGAAGCTGTTTGCTGGAGGTCCTGTACTCCAAAGCCCCTTTCTGGGGGATTTTCTTACCTCTGTCTAGGCCCTGAGGAAGGGCTGGCATCACCTGCATGAGGTGGACAGTGTGCAGAAAAGCAGATCCAGCGGGGATAGGCTTAGAGTCAGGGGTGCCTGATTGGTGTGGCTCACCTGGCTGGTTTTCAGGAGTGATGGCAATTAGGGCAGGCAAGGGCACCTTTCACGTTGAAAGACCTTTAGGAAAGGAAATGCCAGCCTGCGCTCAGGGAGCACATGGAACTTGTTACTGGAAGCAGCTGTTCTGTATAGAAGCATAAACAGGGCCCTGGGTGGTTTTGGAGACATATGCTGGAACTGTGCCCATTGTAAAAGGAAGGTGGGTCTGTTGCCGCAGGGGGCAGGGCTCCTAGGCTCCAGCACTGTTCTCTCGTGCCCTGTCAGCGGGCAGGGCACAGGAGACTGGCTCGGTCTGTGGTTCTTCTGTTCTTGTGACTTGAATGGTACATTCCACACCATTTCTCTCACACTGGTTTCTCTCTCCCTCTATGTAGGTCCTGCCTAATCATTGGACACGGACTCTTAATAAAACGGTCTTCAGTTCCAGATTCCTTCCCAGCAAGCTATAGCTTAAGTCCATTTTCTTCTGTGAAAGGGACAGGACTCCATCAAGTTATGGAATTCCTCAGAGCCCTGGGCCTGTCCCCCGGGGTGGATTAGTCATGTCCAGCAGTACACGCCTAGTCCCGCCTCCGGGAAGGCTGCCTGCTTGACTGGCCACCCGGGCCTCCTGTGTAAAGACTGCCTGGCTGTCCTGCCCAGCCTCCCTGGTCGTCTGGGGTCTTCTGGGTGGGTGGCATATCCCAGCGGGTGATGACAATCCCCCCTGTACACACATACATGTGGTGCTGCTCTGTGTGCAAGGCCCCATCACAAGTATGTTTTCTCTCTTCATCCCTCCCTCTTTGTCTGAATCCTGACCACTTTCTCCTGGACCTTAAAATAGCGTTAGGCCAGGGAAGGTCTCATTCAGCCTAAGGAAGAATAATACTCTTAACATCTAGAGTTTTCCCCAGTGAGGAACAGGGGCCTTCGGGGCAAGCCTGGTTGGGCCTGGAAGCTCACGGGGCTGTCCCTCAGCATGCCCTCCCTCTGGTGGCTTGTGAGGCTCCATCAGCTGGAGGCTGTCACCAGCTACAGCTGACTCCCAGGCCTCTGGAGTCTTCCTTCTGTTTTCATTGTTCCCATTGTTGCCTGTTGGGCATTTTCCCAGCTTTTTTGGCCTCTTCACCTAAAGTCACAGAGGGGAAAGTACCTCTTGTGCTGCCTCCCTGTCCCTCCCAAGTAATCGGAAGCAGGCTGCAGTGGTCAAGAGCTGCTTTCAGGAGGGTCCCTGCCGAGGGGCACTTGAGGAGAAACAGCTGTACAGCCAGCTGACCTAGCCCTTGAGTCCATGATTCCTGTCCCCAGTGGGGTGGGGTGCTGGGCTAGTGGACACGAAAGGGCTCTCAAACCCAGAGCACTGGACCAGTCTGTAGTGAGGCCATCCAAGCCCTCGGGCCTGCTCCGTGCCCATCTCTGAGGGGTGTTGCCAGTGCAAGCCCCCTCCCATTCTTCAGTGCCCTAGAATAATGACAGCCTGAGGGGCTAGGGCAGACTGGGGTGGCTGCATCATCCAGGCCCTCTGAGAGGCGCTGAATAGGATTTTTTGCTCTAAAAATAAATAGTGGCCCTTTTTTGGTCATGAATCCAGCATTTCAGCAGAAAACTGTCTGATGAAAAGTCCCCTAAGGAGCAGCATCTGTGTTTCAGGGAGTGCCCTCCCCCCGCCTTTTTTTTTTTTTTTTTTTTTTTTTTTTTTAAGTGTAGTTTGTGTGTATTTCTTCAAGGCCTGTAGCAATTTCCTGGCATCTTGGAGCCTGCCTTCTGGAGCTGGAAGCAAGTTTGAGGACGTGTAGTTCACCATCAGCAGGCCCTTGGGCACTGGCCACCTCCAGTGCCGAAACCCTGGGACCCTTCTTCTGGGCTTTGTGTTCTAGATCCAGCCCCTCCAGAGCCTCCAGGGCCCTGCAGTGATGTTTGCAAGTTCCTCTGGCCAGTTGATTTCCAGTCAAGCTCCATTTGCCAAACAGACTATTTTGAGCTGCCCTTTGGCCTGTGCCTGATGTGTTCCCAGTGCAGCTCGGCCTGGCTGGAGCCAGGGGGCTTCATGCCCGGAGATTCCCACAGGACAGTTGGGAAGCTGTTGGCATTGTCTTTCTGGGAAGATTCTGCTGTCTTGGAACAAATGGCAGCCTGGATTCCCACAGTGTCGGGCTGTGTGCTGCCCCACCCCTTCCCACACTCGTGCATACCAGCTATAGCCACAGGCCAGCTCTCCTGCAGGGTCTTTGCGCCCTTTCTGTCTGTGGATCCTGGCCTCCTTGCCCATGGGGTTTCCATCTGTCAGAGAACTTGATCTTTAGACTTCAGCCGGCACCTGAGCCCAGTGCCCCAGTAATAGAGCAGAGAGAGCAGTACCCATTCCTTATTGGCAGCCTCCTGTGTGCGGGCAGGGGGACATGCCAACTGGGCCTTGACACACCAGCTGGCCTGCAGGGGCCTGAGGAGTTGCTGTAGGAGGGGTGGGTGGCCTGTGCCTCTGCTCTGCCCTGCCCTTACTCTCTCAATCCTGTCTCCTTCCCTTGAGTGGGGGTGGGGGAAGGGCGGGAGGAATCAGTGTTTTAATCAGATTTTACAAAAAAACGTTTTAATTCTTTGTACAATTATCATCCTATGTAAAGATTAAATTTGTGTTGAGTTCAAGATTTTCATGGAATAAAGATCACACAGTACTTGAGGCCATCTTCATGTAACCCTTTCCAGAGAGTTTTGTGTGGGGTGTCTTGGGGCTGGTGTGTTGTGAAGCTGTGCACTTCCTGTCTTGTCTTCCTACCAGTAACTCCGACAGGAGGCTCAGGCCGTGTGAGCCAGATGCAGCTGTCCCAAACAGGCTCCAGCACCCCTTGGTGTCCCCACTGCCAGCCGCTGTAGTGTCCTCTGGTCCTAGAGGTCTGCTATACACCTCCCACTGGTTCTCCCAGTCTGTGCCTGCCCTCTTCTCACCAGCACTTCCTCATGGAGACCTGGATCTGGGACACTTCCCAAGGCAGCCGCTCTCTGGAGCTGCTGGGACCCTGCTGCATTTTGTCCCGATGAGTGTTCATGTGGGCCTCTCTGTTCCCCCGCTGCGGGGAGGTAGTGAAGGCTCAGAGCCACCATCCCTCCTTTATGGTGGATAAAACAGTGCTTTCCCTGGGGCCATGAGAGGACAGGCCACCCCAGCTGTCTCCCCACAACATGGTGTCTTTTCCTGGTCAGACTTTACCCATTGGCCCCTTCTTACTCCAGTTCCCGATCACCCAGTCTCCCAAAGGCCTGCCCAGTGTGTGAGCAACTGTTCCAGCCTGCCTCGAGCTTCAGTGTATGTTACTGGAATCTGCCGGGAGAGGGTACCCATCCTGGAGGGACCCTCGGCCCCTTCCTCTTGCTCCCTTCAGCTCAGTGGCCTCTGTATACCGTGCTTTCCCCCAGCGCATACAGGGTCCTTTTGGTCCTGGGCTTCCCACCTCTCTAGTTCAGCCTCCTTTACCCCCCAGCTGCCAGCCCCATGGCCCTAATCCTGCAAGTCACTCAAACTGTTCCCTTTTATGTGTCCCACCCACAAGAGTGTTCCTCTCACCTGGTTTCCTGCTGTGACCAAAAGTGCCCTGAACCCTGTATCCTGGCATCTCCAGTGCCCAGGTTTGAGGCTGGGCATATGGTTCGCGTGTCCCAGACATCCTCAGCTGCTGCCATTTGTATGAGGACGTGTGTCTGTAGCTTCTGAGGTCTGTGTCACACTGTCTTGTCTCTTGCATTGAGTGGTGAGCTCTTGCAGGGCACGAGGTCCCTTCTCATCCCTTTTGGTAGCACACTGTACGCTGTGGCTGTGCACCTCACAGAAGCTTAGTCCGGCCCTCCTTGAAGCAGCTGCAAGTGGAGGTAGCAAAACATGTGTCCTCCCAACACCAGCAAGAGCCGGCGCCCTGGCAAGGAGCTTAGGGAATGCCAGGCAAAGCCATGAGGTGTCTTTTGGTGACAGGAATTCAGAAGGCACCATGGGTCGCACCTCCCACCTGGTTGGTGACTTCATCATTTCCTAGCCCATGAGTACTACTGACTGGTTCTCCTCTCCCTCTCTGGGGTTTGCACACCAGCTGGTATTGGTGAGGGGCAAACACCTGGCAAGAGATGGTTAGCACAGATCTGTGGAGCGGGTGCCGAGGTGGGCTTGTGCTGGCTCCTGCACATTCTCTGCAGGGCAGGCCCACCCTGGATGCATCCACGCGATGGCAGCAACCAACCATCAGCCCCTGAGGGACCAGGGCACACACGGCAGGGAGGGTCCCTGCAGTGGCTTTGTCCCAACACGGGGACTTATCAGAGGCTGGTCTCCCATGAGGACGGGGGTACTGGTTGGTGGCCTCCTTTTGCTGCCAGTGGTAGTGAGCACCTTCCATATTTCCTGCTGGTCATTCCCGGGAGACCAGCCTGTTTCCGTCCTGCCCTCCCCACAGTGCTCGCTCTGCGGCCAGGCCTCTTGGCGTGGGTCAGTCCCGCTGCATGCTCTCACCCCCAGTTGTGCATCTTGGCTTCCCCTGGGAGGATGGGAAGGAGCCCGCATAGAGGGCAGTGCAGTTGGAGGCTACCATGCTGTTACTCTGTAGCTGTGTGACGGGCAAGTGCCTTAATTTCTCTCTGAGTCTCACTTGGCTAATCCATCAAATGGATGTGATGATTTCTAATGTCAAGATTGTTCCACAGCAAAGCGGGCTGGAATGCAGACACTTGGGTCACCATAGTGGCGTCTGACCAGCAAGTAGGGAGACGCTGGGCGAGGAGGTGTCTGTAGCTCAGCTCCCAGTGTGCCTGGGTGTTATCCTTTCATGGAGCCAGCTGGTGGTCTGGAAATTGGCAGGGAGGCTTTTCACTATGTCCCCCACTAGGAAAAGCGGCAGGCAAATGTGTAGGTGACACCCCACACGTTTTCCCTTTTCCTGAGGCTGGCTCCCATCCCAGACAGAGCCCAGCTACCCGCCCAGTCACCATCACTGACCCTTCTCCTGAACTTACCCTACGTTTTCTCTTTGCTCTGCCTCCGAGGCGAGGCCAGCTCACAGTCCTCTGCCCCATAGCCTCACCACCTTCTCTTTCCCTCTGCAGAGATGGCTCCGAAGTCAAAAAAGAAGGGGCACCCCGGGAGGGAGCAGAAGAAGGTACGTGGTCTCAGGGGTGTCCTCCAGCAGGTGAGCAGTGGCCACCTGCCATCGTGGGCCCTGAGGGTACCCAGGTGTGTGCCGCCTGCCTGATACCAGCCTGTCTGTCTGCAGCACCATCACCACCACCATCAGCAGATGCAGCAAGCCCCGGCCCCTGTGCCCCAGCAGCCCCCGCCGCCACCCCAGCAGCCCCCGCCGCCTCCACCTCCACAGCAGCAGCAGCAGCAGCCCCCGCCCCCACCACCCCCACCTTCCATGCCGCCGCAGGCAGCCCCCACGATGAAGTCCTCGCCTCCGCCCTTCATCGCCGCCCAGGTGCCCGTCCTGGAGCCCCAGCTCCCAGGCAGCGTCTTCGACCCCATCGGCCACTTCACCCAGCCCATCCTGCACCTGCCGCAGCCCGAGCTGCCCCCCCACCTGCCCCAGCCGCCCGAGCACAGCACTCCACCTCATCTCAACCAGCACTCGGTGGTCTCTCCTCCAGGTGAGCTGCAGCCACACCTGCTGAGGTGTGGGGAGGCCCCCTTCCATCCTGCTCTTTCACTGTGATTAGGCTCTCTGGGCAACTTGTGGAGCCCCCACCTCGGCTATAGTTGTCTTGCCTCCCAAGGGGAGGTCACTGGCTTCCCTGAGCTGTTAAGGATACTGTGAGCCCCCGAGGCACAGGCTCTGCTATTTAATGTCCCCATACTGAAGATACTGACTCGTTTCTTTTGGGCCAAGCATTGTGTGATATGGAAAAAAAGATGTGTGCGCCCCCTTCCCGCCACCACCCCAGCTCCAGGTTGAGGATGGAGATGCTGGGACACACACAAACACACACACACACACACACACACACACACACACACAGCCACACCCACCCCTGGGGGATTCAGGGAAGACCTACACTGAGACCTAAAGGGCAAGTGTGAAAATAGGGAGCAGCTGAAGGGAAGGGAGGAAGGTCGGGTGCAGAGCGCAGGGCAGAATGGCAGCAGTCGGGAGCCCAATCCTGTAGACTTCTCTGGAAACTGTTCTTATTCTGGAATTTGTGGGAAGCAGAAGAGGGCCGGGTGAGATGACTAGTTGGAGGGAAACCGGCAGGAAGTCACGATGGAGCAGGAATGCTGGGCTGGGGTCACGGGGTGCAGAAGCTGTGAGCCTCACCGCCACGCCATCCTGTCCTTCCAGCTTTGCACAACGCGCTGCCCCAGCAGCCATCGCGGCCCAGCAACCGAGCCGCCGCCCTACCCCCCAAGCCTGCCCGGCCCCCGGCCGTGTCGCCTGCCCTGGCCCAGCCACCCCTTCTCCCACAGCCCCCCATGGCTCAGCCCCCCCAAGTGCTATTGCAGGAGGACGAAGAGCCACCCGCCCCACCCCTCACCTCCATGCAGATGCAGCTCTACCTGCAGCAGCTGCAGAAGGTGCAGCCCCCCACACCACTACTTCCTTCCGTGAAGGTGCAGTCCCAGCCCCCCCCCCCCCCCCCCCCCCCCCCGCCCCCCTCAGTGCAGCAGCAGCTACAGCAGCAGCCACCGCCACCCCCCCCCCAGCCACAGCCTCCACCCCAGCAGCAGCACCAGCCCCCCCCACGGCCCGTGCACATGCAGCCCATGCAGTTCCCTACCCACATCCAGCAGCCCCCCCCGCCCCCGGGCCAGCAGCCCCCACATCCGCCCCCAGGCCAGCAGCCGCCGCCGCCGCCACAGCCCGCCAAGCCTCAGCAGGTCATCCAGCATCACCCTTCTCCCCGGCACCACAAGTCGGACCCCTATTCAACTGGTAAGTTGGCTTTTGCCTCTGGGCTCTGGGGAGGCTGATGCGGACCCAGAATTTTGTCTTTAAAAAGTCAGACTGGTCAGCTCATACTTTAGGCTGAGGTGGCTTCAGAGCCCCACCTTAAAGGCTCTGGGTTAGTTGCAGAGGTTGCTGAAGGGGGTAGTCGGTGCTTCACATAGCATTGTTATCTGGGGTTTGTCTGGACTTGTAGCTTGTTGACTGGGAACAAGGTCCCCACTCGTCCTTCTCTTGGAACTCACAGGAGCATTACAGTACATCATGATCCTGCTAGGTGGGGAAGTCAGGGCACACTTCCTGGAGGAGGTGAACAGAGGGTGAGCCAGAGCTAATTTAACAAACAGGGTGGGGAGTGACGTCCAGGCAGAGCTGGGGCAGGCCTGGGCAGCAGGGGGCTGTTTGGGAACTTGTAGGAGCAGGTGCTGTGCTCTTACCGAGGCTTACCTGGTGGGAGTCAGGACCTCATGGGAGAGAATTGGGGTAAAGCTGAACGGTAGCTTGGGTTGTAGTCGGCGGCCATTTCCCGTTCCCTGCCTCCACACTGATCCAGGCTGTCCTTTTTCTGTATTAATCAGGCCACGCCCACTTGCTTTTCCTGGCTCTTACTTTCTAAGTGTCTGTGACCAAACTGTCCCAGCCTCAGCAAGGGAATTGTTCCAGTCAGTGCCTCATGGTGTGGTGACACGTGAGGGTCAGGGTTGAGGCTCCTGGACTTGGCAGTGCAGACCACGTAGCCTGGCTAGGGAGTGCAGGTGCCGCCTGCAAATCGAACAACAAGGCTGTTGATCTTGGGCTGTGACTGCTCTGGAACCTAGCAAAAGCTGCCAGGTGCCAAGTGGATTATTGGACGCCCTGAGCCAAGAACAGCTGGCTGTCCTCCCTGGGAAAGGCTGGTGCTGGTCCCGGTCCCAGCACCTGTGCAGCTGTGCCTGTTTCCACCCTTAAGGAAGGCCAGGCTTCCCTGGTGGGGGCAGTGATGAGCAGATGAGATAGATGCCTTCCGTAGAGCTAGTTCTCGCGATGGGGCAAGTTCCCTCTGATGACCTATGCTGTGAGTCTCCAGACCCACCTATCCTGAGCTCCCGTGGCCTGCGGTAGCTTGGGGTGGGTCACAGGGAGCCATTGTGGCTTGGAGCACAGCTGGGGACTTTGGGCCAAAGGCCAAGTTGGAGTCCCAAGGAGGTACATCCCTGGGCACCTGGCCAGCTCGCAGGCACTACCCCTGAGCCACTGGGCTCCCCTCTAGCTGCTGTTGGATGAAGCCACTGGTAGGCGGGTGATAACCTACAAATCATAGATCCAAGCATCTGCTTACCATCACCCAGTCAGGCCTCAGCAGGTACTGCTGAGGGAGCCACCCCAGACAAGAGAGTGTCACCACCATGTGCCTGCAGATCCCTAGGCCTGGACTGGGGCCCCGAACACCAAGGCTGGAGAAACCAGCCACATAGGGCTGGGGACCAAGCTGCATGTGTGCGCTGGTCTTCACCACCATGTTGTCTTTGAGCAGCTGTTCTGCCTTTCTAGGGTTAGAAGCAGGTTCTGGCTTTAGAGAGATGGGCAGGGAGGGTCCACCATACCTGAGGCATTGTGGTCTGTGCCAGGCCCGGGAGAGCTAGAGGAGGGCCAAGGGTGTTGCTATCTCTGCTGGCAGATAGCAGCTGGCATCTGCCTGGAGAAGGTCAGTGGGAGGGCCTGCATGCAGAGCTTGGGTTAGATTGTTCAGTGTGGTGAGGCACAAGGCAGGACTAGGAGCGAGGTGGCTTTCTTTTGTGGACGAGTGTGGCTTGTCCCATGCCGGAGCTGGCCAAGACATGTCAGGGATTGAAGCAGGAGGGTGTTCCCATGCTAGAGTAGGTAGAAGAGGCAAAGGCAGGATTTAGCGACTGTGACCTAGGGCTGTTTTCTCACCAGTGAAGCTGAGGTGTCAGATCTAAGTGCTTTGATGGCGCTTTCCAGGCTCCTGCTTTGTGCCAAGTTAACTTGGACCTTATGGCTGCCTGGATCTCCACTCTCCCACCCACCCCACCTATGGTTTGAGGAAGGTGGGGGGGCTGGCCCAATTCCTGTAAGAACCACAGGTGGAGGACCTGATCTACCAGCTCTGCTGTGGTGTGGGCCAGTTCCAGGCATCCCCCTTGTGAACAGCTTGCAGGCTGAGTTGTGTGGGGACGGTCTCCCGGGGATCCAGTCTAAGGTCCAAAGCATTTGTCCATGCAGGCAGGTTAAGTCATATACACGGACAGTTGGGAGCCCAGGCTGTCTTTGTAAGGTTACTGCTGTCCACTGTCTCTGTAAGATTACTGCTGTCCTTTTTTTTTTTTTTTTAAAGATTTTATTTATTTGTCAGAACACGTGTGCACGACGGGGAGTGGCAGGGAGAGGGAGAAGCAGGCTTCCTGCTGAGCAGGGAGCCCGATTTGGGGCTCGATCCCAGAACCCTGGGATCACGACCAGAGTCAAAGACAGACACTTAACTGACTGAGCCACCCAGGTGTCCTGTTGATGTCTTTTGTATTTAACCCAGGCTATGCATGGAGCCATCTGGAGAACTTTTAAAAAGTACTCAGGCCCAGACCTTACCTGTGACCAACTACATCAGGATCTGCACTTCTCAGAGATGCCTGATGATTCTGACACATAGGGGCATCAGACACCAGGACTGAGCTCATGGCTCCACAGAGCCCTGCTGTACACTGAGCTAGGGGCCTGATGTGCTTGGGGCTCAGGCAGTGTGGGTCTCCCCCAGGTTAGGGAGACACCTGGCTGGGGCCAGGCCAGTGGCATCGACACGAGTTCTGCTGACGTGCTTCTTGTCTCCTCTCCTAGGTCACCTCCGCGAAGCCCCCTCCCCGCTTATGATACATTCCCCCCAGATGCCACCGTTCCAGAGCCTAACCCACCAGTCGCCACCCCAGCAAAACGTTCAGCCTAAGAAGCAGGTAAAGGGCAGGGCTGGGCCACAGCCCCAAGGGCCAGGTGCGGGCCAATGCCAGAGGCACCCACCTGCCTCAATGGCCACTGTGCCTGTGCCCTCCCAGGAGCTGCGTGCAGCCTCTGTGGTCCAGCCCCAGCCCCTGGTCGTGGTAAAGGAGGAGAAGATCCACTCACCCATCATTCGCAGCGAGCCTTTCAGCCCCTCACTGCGGCCAGAGCCCCCTAAACACCCAGAGAGCATCAAGGCACCCGTTCACCTGCCCCAACGTGAGTGACCTCTGCCCCCAACCTGCACTGGATGGAAGCCTTCTGTGGTCTGGTTGACTGCCCTGCTGGGCCTGGGGGCTGGGGGGGAAGGGCCCCGGCCCTGGCCTACAAGCTCTTTGTGTTCCAGGGCCTGAGATGAAGCCTGTGGATGTTGGGCGGCCTGTGATCCGGCCCCCTGAGCAGAACGCGCCCCCACCAGGGACCTCTGACAAGGACAAACAGAAACAGGAGCCGAAGACGCCAGTTGCACCCAAAAAGGTAGGAACAGTGAGTCCACAAGTGTTCCCATTACCAGGGAGGCATCTTGAGGGAGGGCGATGTGCCCCCAGGCTTTGGGCCTCTCGGGAGGAGTCCAGGTGCGGCAGGACCCCTCACCCACCCTGTGGTTTCTCTGGCAGGACTTGAAAATCAAGAACATGGGTTCTTGGGCTAGCTTGGTGCAGAAGCATCCCACCACCCCATCCTCTACCGCCAAGTCCTCGAGTGACAGCTTTGAGCAGTTCCGCCGTGCTGCCAGGGAGAAGGAGGAGCGCGAGAAGGCCTTGAAGGCGCAGGCTGAGCATGCAGAGAAGGAGAAGGAGCGGCTTCGGCAGGAGCGCATGAGGTGGGCTGGGGTCGCAGGCAGCCTAGGGCCTCTGGGGCTGGCGCTGCCCCTGTGCTGACCGGCAGCTCTGCTCTGCTCAGGAGCCGAGAGGATGAGGATGCGCTGGAGCAGGCCCGGCGAGCCCATGAGGAGGCCCGCCGGCGCCAGGAGCAGCAGCAGCAGCAACGGCAGGAGCAGCAGCAGCAGCAGCAGCAGCAGGCCGCCGCCGTGGCCGCCGCCGCAGCCCCCCAGGCCCAGAGCTCCCAGCCCCAGTCCATGCTGGACCAACAAAGGGAGTTGGCCCGAAAGCGGGAGCAGGAGCGAAGGCGCCGGGAAGCTGTGAGTAGGGGACCTCTGGGTAGGAGTCCACCCTTGGAGGGGCTTGGAAAGGGGACCGGGAACGTTGGGGTGAAGGCATTTACTCTCTGACATGTGGGGTGAGCAGGGAGCTCACGGGGTGGGTGCTCAAGACAGAGCTCCTGCTTGGTCACTCAGTGCTGGCTGGCCTCGGGGTCTCACGGGTGGCTCAGGCTCAGGCCCAGTGTCAGAGGTTTCTGGGTGTGAGCCCTGAGGGCCTAGTCACTACTGGAGGTTGGGGGAGGGGGGGTTGGAAGCTGAAGTAAGGGTAGGGCACCTAGTCTCACTCCCTCCCTCCTCTCCCCTCCAGATGGCAGCTACCATTGACATGAATTTCCAGAGTGATCTATTGTCAATATTTGAAGAAAATCTTTTCTGAGAGCACCTAGGTGACTTCTGACTTTGATTTTCTGGCAAAACGTTGACTCTCCATAGTGTTAGGGGCGGCAGTGGAGGCGGTAGCAGTGGCAAGGGGGTGTCTCCGGGCCTGGCCCTCCTGCATGCTGTGCCCAGGGCAGGGCCTGACGGGCAGCTGAGGATCGCAGAGCCTGTCTGCCTTACAGTCAGCCGGACGTCCCGCCACCCACCACCCCCTCACAGGACGTCAGCTCAGAGCACGCCTCTCCATGAGCAAGTGCCGGCCAGACCCCAGCCGCGCGTCCCTGCGTGCGGGGCAGAGGTCCTGCTCTCTGCCAAATGTCTACACAGTATACACAGGACATTGTTGCTGCCGCCGCCGTGACTGGTTTTCTGTCCCCAAGAACGTGACTTCGTGACCTCCTGCCCACCAGGAGTCCTTCCCCCACACCCCAGCCACCACCGCCCGCTCCCAGGAGGCCAGGGCAGGCCCGAGTGAGCTGGAGGCGGGCGAGGGCGCCGGCCCACCCCTTTGCTGGCACTGACTTTGCCTTGAACAGACCCCATCCCTCCCCTCCCCCCACAAGCCTTTAATCGAGAGCCGCTCTCTGTAAGTGTTCGCTTGTGCAAAAGGGAATAGTGCCGTGGAGGTGTGTGTGTGTCCATGGCAATTTGGAGCGAGGTGACTGTCACACGCGCGTGTGTGGGCCGGCCTCATCCAGTGAGTGAGGCCACCAACCAAAGTCAGTTCCTTCCCGCCTGTGTTTCTGGGTTTTGTTTTGTTTTTTTTTTGTTTTTGTTTTTGTTTTTGTTTTCTATATATATATTTTTTGTTGGATTCTATTTTATTTTTAATTCTCTCTTCTCCTCCAGACACAATGGCACTGCTTATCTCTGAAATGGTGTGATCGTCTCCTCATTGAGCGGCGGCCGCCACCGCGCTGTGGGTAGTGTGTGACCGTGGCTGTCCTGTGTAGTGAACATAGTTGGCATATCTTTGTTTGAAGTTTGTTGGTGACTCCACCAAACTGGTGTAAAAAACTCAAAAAAAAAAAAAAACCCACAAAAAACAAAACAAAACACACAAAACACAAAAAAAAACTGCCTATATTTTACTCAGTTTCAAACTTTATTAGTCTATTTTTAATTATAAAGCCATGTTTTCTTTTCCCACCCCTCCCCCCCCCAATTTGTTTTTAATGTCAAATCTGTTTGAGTTGTTTTTTTTACCAGGAAAGTAAGGGCCAGGGGACAAGGCAGGCACCGGGGGCTGGGGGGCCACAGACCCCTGAGGTAGAGACCCCACCCAGCCTGACTAGCCAGCTGCCCCTTCCCCCACCTTTTTTTTTTTTTTTTTTTTTTTTTTTAATTTTATAATTGGAGCCCTTGGTGAGGTTACGTGTGCCATGAGAACCCACTCTACACCACGACGCTGGTGCCTCAGTGTTGGCCAAACTCTGGAGTCACTGACTGGTTTGACTTTCATACGGTGAATACGCATTTGGTCTGTACTGATCATGGAATAAACACATCTCTCTTTTTTAATGCTGGCGTCTTCCTGACATTTCTTTGTGAACCACCTGTTGCCTAGGCTAGGCCCAGGGGCCCCCGAGATCTCCAGCCACCTTTGTACAAGAACTACCATAGGGCCAACTAGCCCATCTCCTGTGACCAAGTTGAAGCTGTGACAGGGAGCCCAGGTACCCATTCTTCCTGTGGACCCTGGCCTTCTAGGTGGGTAACATGCTGCAGCAGAACCTGGCCAAACTCCAGACAGTATTCTTCCCCCTTGCCCTCCTGCATCCTGGTCCCCCAATCACTAGAGGACTTGGGCCGCTTCTCCCACCTCACCTGCCTCTACCTTAACTACTTTCATTTAAGCTCAGGGTTAACCAGGTGTTCTTAGATAAGTGTACACTGCCCGCCCCCCCAACCAGGATCCTTTCCTCCCACGCATGTAGACACGCACGCACACATTCCCACCCAAGAGAGCCCGCCGTGTGGCTGCTGGTGTGCCCACCAGCATGCCACAAGGCAAGGGCAGCCCTTAAGAGTGGCCCCTAGGATGTAAGATGAAAGTCTATCATTTATGTGTGCAGAAACACAAACTGAAACATTTCTAGCACTGTTTATTAACCCCTACTACCCCCCTTTGTTTATCAACCAGAAAAGCCCTTGTGTCTTGTGTTTGGGATCTGCAAAACCTGGCAAGGGTGTGGTTCAGGCATCCAGCCAGAGACCCCCAGTTGCCTCCCTGCCCCCCCCACCCCAGCAGGCACTTCCTTGTGTGCCCCTGTGCTGGTTCAAGTGGGACTTAGATTTTGGTTCTTTGGGGTTTCTTCATCTCTTCCCGCCCCCTCATTTCTGTTCTGTGTTTTGTTGGTTAACTTCCCCAGGCCAGGTCCAACTGTTTAGCTGGAGAAATGGTTTTGTCTGCACCTTCCTCCTAAAGATTTAACTCTGCCATGGCCCTCTCCACACCTTCCTGATGGGTGTTTCTCTAACTGGGTTGTAATTTAGAACTTGGGTCTACTATTTAATTTCTCTGGCCATTTCCCACTCCCTCCCACAGTACAAGAAATCTTAGTCCTATACAAGAGTAAGAGGTGTGTACAAGCCCCCACTGTACTGTATGCACGGATCGCTTGGCCAATAATTATGTCAGTGAATCTGAGACTTGTATTAAACACTTTAGACATTTGTAGAAGGGAATTCGTAGACTTTTCACTTATATACTAAAGGTTTTTTTTTTTTTTTGTGCAGTTCTCATTGCAAAAATAAACATTTGTACTGAATATAAAATTACCATCCTGTGACTACCGCTGTCTTTTTGTTTGAGGGTAGAACTGGGGGTAGGGGGGGTGGTATCCGTTTTGTGTAGCAGAGCAAGAAGGACGATCCCCCAGACACTCACGAGCCATCCAGCCAGATTAGAAGACTTGGGAGTGATTCCGGGATTATCCAGTGGTTGGAAAATTGATTTGATGGAAAGTGTAAAAGAAACCAAAGCTATGATACAGGCTAATCGTGCAAGAAAAGAAAGGTACTAAGTACAGGGAGAATAAACCTTTGTACAATACTGGCTGTGTAATCATAGCCGTCTACCTGAGGCTGAGATACATTGTTTACTGAGGTGGAACCACATAAACCACCGTTCCCCTTTATGTAGGAACCCACAGACTTAATTATGGTCCCAGGACAGTGTAATGTTTAGCAGCCAGAACAATACAAAGGTAAGGTTAGAAGTGGGAGGTGACGGAAACAATGAGTAGAGTGCTGAAAATTAAAGGAAACCAATAGGAAAACTAAAAACGGGTAAGGCCTGTCCGGTGGTGATGACGGAGTCGATGCAATGCTTAATGCCCCAAATTGGTCATCAAGAAATAGCCACACAAGCGGATTGCGAGCTACCTGGATAATCACCAGAAGAAAGCTATAAGCATTCCGATGGCTTCCTCTTGGCTGAAGTAGAGGTGGAGCCTGACACTGTTGCTTTTTCTGTAAGTCCTGTTCAGCAAGCTGTGTGGCTATAGGCAAATGACTTAAACCGGGAATTTCAGGTTCGTGGTCTGTAATACAGAGATGTGATAATAGTACCTAAACTTAATAGGGGTGTTATACGGGTTAAACCATGAGTGACCCTGAAATGTTCAGGATCTTGGGGGAAGATTGCAAAACAGGAGGAGGAAGCTGGCCCTATCGGGCCTCTCGCCCGACCTTGCCCCACTTCCTCTTTCAGACAGCCCTACTGGCTCAACCGGCCAGGTCCTCCGGCTCCCGGGCCGGGCCTGCCTTCTAGAAGTCAGAGTCTCCCGGTCTTCATTGGTCCGCCCCCGCGGAGCCCCCGGCCTCAACACCTGCTGATTGGCTGCGGGGCGAGACCTGTGGCCTGCATGTCAATAACCACCGCCCTCCAATCACAGCCGCGTAGGGGCGGGCCGACGACGGACCCGCCGGACTAACTGGAGGCCGGTGCGGGGTCGAGGCCACTGGACCCGCCGTTGGAATCAGGCCTGGGTGAGGGTGCTGTTAGTTCTCTCGCAGCCAGGCCAAGGACAGGGCCGCACGCTCCAGGAGGGGGAGCTCTCGGAGGGCGGCGGAAGGAGCCCCCTAGGCCTCCTCGGCTTGCGGCGACCGCCCGCGCCCAATCCCAGCCAAGGAACTACCTGCCTCCTCCTTCCGCTTCCGGGCCCACCGGCCCCGCCATATTAGGTTCCGGCCCCGCCCCCCGTCTCATTGGCCCGGACCCAGGCCCACCTCCAGCTTATTGGTCCAGCCCTTGCACCCAAACCCTCCCCGCCCAGCCTAGGGCCCTCTCCCGGCTAGCTTCAGGCCCCTCCTCGTCTGGGCTCCACCCTCTCCCCGCCCACCCTTTAAGCCACGCCCCGGTCGTGCACCGCTTCTAGGCCAAATTGGGTCCAAGTTTCGGGCTCGTAGGCCGCACCTACCCTGCATTGCTCCGCCCCTTCGCTCCAGGCTCCGCCCATTTCACCCAGGTACTCCGCCGTACCCTGCTCGTTAGTCCCCATGTCTATCTCCCCCTACACTTCAGATCCCCACCCACCGGCGCCGGGAGTCCTACTAGACCCCGCCCCCTTCTTAAGCCCCGCCCAAGCCTGCCTAGGCCCCGCCCGCAATTCGCATTCCTTCTCGCCAAGGCTCCTCCCCAGCCACCGAAGCCCGGTCCTCACAGGCTCCATCCCCTCGCCCCATCCTGTTCCCTGTCGCCGTCCCACCCAGGTGTTTACCTGGCTCTTAGGTGAGTCGTGTGCTGTGGCGGTTTCGGTCTAAGCCTCCCGCCTCTTCTCCGGGAGGGTTCCTCAAGCCCGGAAGACACGGAGGGGCCCCAGACCAAAGGCGGTGGGCTCCCCAGCCCGGGTCCCGCCTCGGTGCGGCTGCTCGCGCCCCCCGCCCACACCCCCAAAGGCAGCGCCGAAGTGGTCCCGGGTCGTGGCGACATGCCCGAGCTGGTGGTGACAGCGCTACTGGCGCCGTCGCGCCTCAGTCTGAAGCTGCTGCGCGCCTTCATGTGGAGCCTCGTGTTCTCCGCGGCGCTGGTGGCCGCCGCCGTCTATGGCTGCATCGCGTTCACACACGTGCTGTGCCGGCCCCGACGCGGCTGCTGCGGGCGCCCCCGGAGCGCCCCACCCGCCTGTGTGAGCGACCCCACGCTGGGCGAACACTGCTTCCTGACCCTCAAGGTGAGCGCTCGCGCTCCCCCGGGGCGGGTGGGGCGGGGGTTGTTTGTGAGTCCTTCGGAGCTTGGGGGGGCGCGCTAAGCGGCCCCGGAAGTCGGGCCCTGTGGGGCTAGGGGGGCGGGGTGAGCAGACAGCAAATGGTTGAATCCAAATCTGGGGCTGGGGTGTTTAAGCCTAGTGAGGAAGGGTTTCCCCGTCTCATACTGTGCTGTCCCCCAGAGCTCGGGCCTGCGCCTGCACTATGTCTCCGCTGGACGTGGCAATGGGCCCCTCATGCTGTTTCTGCACGGCTTCCCAGAGAACTGGTAGGTCCGAAGCCCAGGCTCCTGGGGCACACAAGCCCGGAGGTGGGGCTGGAGATAGAGCTTGCACCACCAGGGCATCCAGAAGGTGGGCTCGCGGGCTGGGTAGACTGAGGGCACAGAACATCCAGATGGGGTGCTCGAGGTCAGAGATCTGTCTACAGGAGGAGACCCTGAAGAGATGGGACAAAGAGGTCTTGGGTCCAGTGTGCAGCTGACCTTGCCTTCTGCATGGGGTTCCCCCATCTTTGTTTTTGGGAAGCCCAGGGCAGGAAGGCGGGGGAGGTGAAGGCCCCTGCTGGGCATAGGGCAGCCTGGGGACCCTGACAGCCTCCCTCCCCACCCGCCTGACAGGTTCTCCTGGCGCTACCAGCTTTGGGAATTCCAGAGCCGCTTCCACGTGGTGGCTGTGGACCTACGGGGATACGGCCCCTCAGATGCCCCTCGGGATGTAGACTGCTACACGATGGACCTTCTGATGACGGACATCCAGGATATCATCCTGGGCCTGGGTGGGGATACCCCCCTCCCAAGCCTGGTCTCCCTCCCTCTGCCTCACCTCTCCTTGGCATCTCGCTGACACCAGTTCCTCTGGCCTCCCAGGTTATTCTAGGTGTATCCTGGTGGCCCATGACTGGGGTGCGCTCATCGCTTGGAATTTCTCCATCTACTACCCATCCCTGGTCGAGCGGATGGTAATTGTCAGTGCTGCCCCCATGTCTGTGTACCAAGGTGTGTTGGGGAGTCCAGGGTGCTGGGATGTGCCTGTGTCTGTGTCTATGCTTCCCCAGGGTCTGGGGACACACATACCACTCCCCACCTGCAGTCAGTGACAGCACAAGTAGGAGTGGCTCAGTGTCTGGAGCGTCTGCAGGTAACCATCGCTCTGACAGGGAGCTCGCATACAGTAACCTACACAAGCCTCCTGAGCAGATGAAAGTGTTAACATCTTCGTGGTCCAGTTGAGGGAAACTAAGGCAAGAGAGGTTAAGTGCCTTTCTTCTGACAAGGAAAGTATAGATAACAAAGCAACTACCATAGCATGAGATGCCTGTCGCCTCACCTGATTCTATTTCCCAGTATTGCAGTTGAAGTGACATAGTGGCATGGCCTCTCATCTTTTTTCTCTCTCTCTCTTTCTCCTTTTCTCTGCCTCTTCCCGTCCCTTTTTGTTGACTTTTCTCATCTCTCTCTGTCTTTAGACTGTCAGTTCCCAGGGGCCGGGGAGTTTTGTCTGTTCCTTTTACTGCTGTGTCTCCAGGGTTTTAAACAGGTCCTAGGTGCTCAGTAAATATTGAAATGCATCCAGGCCTGGGTGGGCGAAGCACACCAATGGCTCTGGGGGCTCCTGGGAGCTGCGGAGGGAGGGGCCCCCGTTTTGTGGGCACAGTGACACCTGGGCAGGGAGGAAAGCTGGTACCCAGGCCGGAAGGAGCGTCGAGCATCCTCAGAGCCTCAGGCAATCAGTGATGACATTCCTGAGTGTTGGCACATCTGTGTGCCTGACCTGGGTACCTGTAGGAGCGCAGGGGTGTGGGGCCACCCTGGGCCCAGGCCTAGGCCTCACATCTGACTTTCCCCTGCCTCCAGACTACTCTATACACCACATCGGCCAGTTCTTCCGTTCCAACTACGTTTTCCTGTTCCAGCTTCCCTGGCTGCCTGAGAAATTACTGTCCATGTCTGACTTCCAGGTGCAGTGGGGCAAAGGCCGGTGGTAGGTGGAGGGTAGGGGGTTGGGTCTGGACAGGCGGGGCACTGAAACCACAGTCCTGTTGTGTACCCAGATCCTGAAGACCACCCTCACACACCGCAAGAGGGGCATCCCACACTTAACCCCCAACGAGCTTGAGGCCTTCCTTTATGACTTCTCACAGCCCGGTGGTCTCACTGGGCCCCTCAACTATTACCGAAACCTCTTCAGGTGAGAACAGACCCAGGGCGGAAAGCTCAGGAGAGTTGTGGGGGCAGGGAGTTGGGTGGTCATTCTTCTGTCTGTCCCTGTCTTGGCCACAGGAACTTCCCCCTGGAGCCCCAGGAGCTTGCCACCCCCACTCTGCTGCTGTGGGGAGAGGAGGACACCTACTTCGAGCAGGGGCTGGTGGGAGCCATCAGCAGTCGCTTTGTGCCCGGCCGGCTGGAGGCCCACATCCTGCCAGGCGTGGGGCACTGGATCCCACAGAGCAACCCTGGGGAGATGCATGAGTACATGTGGGCCTTCTTGCAAGACCTGCTGGACTAGTGGCCCTCGCTCACTGGCCTGTGTGCACCTAGGAGACCCCACAGTGCATGTACATGGGTGGACTCCTGGATTGTGCACGGGCGTGGAACTCGAGGCTGCACCCAAGGGTGTCTGCGGAGGCCCTCAGGCACACGAGCCCATGGGCTCGCACACAGGTGTGCGTGTATGCGCAGGTGAACAAGCGCCTCGATCCTGGAGAACCTGGGGCAGCTCTCCTTGTAGAGCTAGATGTGGAGCGTCCTACCTCTCCCCTCCCCCAGGGCCTCACTGTTCTCCCCAGCGTCAGCCATCGGAGCAGCATCAGACACAGACTCTAACCTTCCTGTCCCTGGCTTTCCTCTGCAGTCTGAGTCTTCAGCTAAATGCTGCTGTGTCCGATGGGGTGCTGGCAGGCACATCTGGCTGCTTCAGTTCACATGCAAAGTAACTAAAAGAAAATCAATTAAAAATTCAGTTCCCTAGTCACGCTGGCCATACTTCAAGGGCTCAGTTGCCACAGCAGTATAAGGGATTCCGCTGGACAGTGCCGAGGGGCGTGCTCCTAGAACAGGGGTATCCACACCGGGCTCCTGACCAGCTTCCCTGAGGGAGAACCCTCATGTGCCAGCAGCTGGGTGTCTAGACTCTGGTCTAGCTGGACCCTGAGCAGTTCTCACGACCTTCCGCCCAGCCGTGACTCCAGGCCTTGTAAGCTCAAGTTCTCTTGCTGCGGCCTGGGAAAGATCCCTGGGACCCCTGTCTCAGATACATGGAAAAATGGCTCTAGGTTCCATTAGGTTGGATGTGTGAGATTCTGGACTGGCCCAGGAAGGGACCAGCTCTTTGAATGATCATCTGAGGTCTGAGAACTGCCTCTTCAGCTCCAGGAATCTTCTCCAAATGAACTTCTCCAGTTTCTCCTGATTCTTTCTGGGGTCCTCCAGCTCCAGCCTCTGGGTGAGGGAGGTACAAGTAGAGGGTGAACCATCCAGCACCAGGCTGATGACAGCACTTTGATCTCCCCAGCTTTTGCCTGGCCTTTGGGGACGGTGTCATGACCTGCCATGTGATGAACCTCTCTGGAGACCAGCAACCTCAGAAATACATTCTCTTATTCATGGGATGGCCCAGCCTGGCTAACGCCTGCCTGCTGGTCACCCCCTTCTGTCCTCTCTTGTCTCCACCATAACATCCTGCCTCTCATCCGTCATGTGTGCCAGGCACTGATCTAGGCCCCGGTGGTGGAGTTAGCAGAGAACAGGCATAGAGAGTTATGTGAGAGAACGACGGCTCTGGAAGGGCTTCCCTAGCTGGGGGACGCACTTCTAAGCAGTAAATTGGAAGGTCGGAGGCAGAAATAAGCTTAGGCTGGCTACTGGAGGAACAACGTGGGGATTAGCGGCTGCTAAGGAGAAGAGGCCACACAGCCAGACCCGCCAGGGGCTGCGAGGAGTTTGGATTGATTCTCAAGGGGAGCCAGGGGAGGGTTTTCAGCAGGGGAGGGACATGGCTTGCATTTTGAAAAGCTCCCTGTTGTGGCTAGGCCGTCCCACGCAAGAGAGCGAGCGGGGAAACAGGCAGGGGCCTATGCACAACCTCAGCACCGGGCAGCCCGTTTGGCCCCAAGGGAGCCGGGGCCCCCCACCCCCTGCCTGGGTGGGAGCAGCGCCCCCTAGGGGCGAGGAGATGGGCGGGAGGGGAAGGGGACCCCGCGATCTCGGAGCCTGGGGCGAGGAGGCCTGCGGGCAGGATGAGGACGGTGTGTCCAGGGGGCGGTGGGTCTGGCGACGGTTGCCAGGGGGACGGGGAAAGGGCTGATGGTTGACCGGAACGGGTAGCGGTTGTCTGGGTGATTGAAGGGGCCCAGGCGAAGGCTGACGGGAGGCCTCGGACAGTTGCCGGGGCGACGGGTCCGCTGACGGTTGCCAGGGCAACTAGAAGGCGCCGTCTTCCGCCGCCTCTGCAGCAGGCGGGAGGGAGTCAGAGTCTAGGGGGTGGGGGCGAAGATTAATCGCGCTGATTGGACAGAGTCCTGGCTAGTGAGCCAATGGAGGCTCGTGGCTCGGCCAAAGCCCTCCTCTCCCATCCTGAGCCAATCCTGGCGCTCCTTTCTCCCGGCCGAGGGGCTCGGCGCGCGCTACCCTTCGAGCGGGAGAAGGTATCCGGAGGGCTCTGCGAGAGGGGGCGGGGGGAGCGGCTCCGGCTGAGACCCCTCCCAGGCCCGGCAACTCCCTCTCCTTGCTCCCGCCTCCGAATCACCTTTCACCAGTCAGTCACCCGTTCATCTGTCGGTACTACCAGCTCTAAGCCTCTGGCCGCGCACCAGAGGGGTGGGGGAGCCGGAGCGGGACTGAGCCGAATAAGGCACCCGGCACTTACGTGAGGAGTGGGAGGGAAGGCTCCCTGGAGGAGGCAGTCTTGGAGCTAAACTCTACAAGGTTGTGCGCCAATCCAACCTCCACGCACAGCTGATTGTGTTCCGCGAGACTGGGGGCGGGGGGGAAGTTTGGGATGGGAAGATGTAGGATTGCAAAGGACTTCAAACATCGGGCGGGCGGGGAGCTTGATCCCCAGTAGGCTGGGCGCCAGCAGCGGAGGGTTCCGGACAGATTTGCGTGTTTGGAATCTTACTTGGGGGATGATGAGGGGGAAGGACCAGAGGGGGAAGACTGAGGGTCAGGAGGCCTGGAAAGAGGATGGGCATGGTTCAGACAATAAAGGGTGAGGTGCAAATCTAGGTTCTGGGCGAGGAGAAGATCCAAAGGGAAGACCAGAAGCAAGCTTAGGTCATGCTCAGTCTAAGGAGCCTGAATCCCTGGGCCAAGGACCTAGACACATCTGTGGGTTAAAGACAAAGATGGCCAAGCGACCCTGTCTGTGTGGTGGGGCAGAGAGATGCCGAAGCTGGGTAAGGATTAAGTCTCCCCAGAACAGAGCAGACAACAAAACTGGAGACAGAGCCCTTGGGGCCCCAACATCTAAGGGACAGGCAGAGCAGAGAAACCACAGAGTTAGGAGGCAAAGCAGGCAAGCATGGTGCCCCCGCAGCGGTTGGTGGGGGGGGGGGGGGGGGGGGAAGGGGGGGGGGCAGGCCAAGGGGGTTTAAGCGGGTGGGAGGCCGGGGGGGACGGGGCCGGGCCCTTTTGGGGGGGGGGGGTGCGGGATCTGAGAGTGGAGGCTGAGGATACAGGACTTGGATGTTCTGAGCACCCTTAAGCAGGAGTGAGGAGGGAAGCATGAGGACCCCAGCTGGGAGCCTAGGGGAGATAAGTGGCACATTCCAGTGGGGTAATTTGAGGCAGGTTTGCTATAGGGACTATATACAGTGGGCAGGGTTTAGGGAAGCCAAAGGGGTGAGCACCCATGGCAAGCCTTTACCATCTCCCGGTTCTCCCTAACCAGACAAGGGGAAAGAAGAATGTTAGAACCCAGGGGTAGATTTATGTGCACAAGGCCTTCGGTCAGGGATACAACCCCTGAGGTGACCCTATGGGAAGGGATGCAAGAGGATTAATATCCCATTCTCTCCTTCGGCTTCATCTTCTGCCAGTGCCTTCTGTTGGCCAAACCCACCTGGCAGCCAGAGGACAAGGCTGTCCATTGATGCAGTCTGTAGAGGTCAGCCTCTGGGGGCGCGGAGTGGAGGGGAGAAGGGGAAGAATGAAGCCAGGCATGTGCAGAGAAGCAGGGCAGAGAGTGAGGGGGTGGGGGGTGGGGAATGTGAGACGGTGAGACGAGCATTTGCTATGGATTCCTGCAAACTTCACTTTATCATGGAAGAGACCTCAACCTATGGCCAAGGGAAGAGGTAATGAAAAGCCCTGGGGGAGGCATTCCCCTTTTCTGAAGCAGGAGGACAAGTGCCACACTTACAGGAAGGACAGGCTTCAGGGGCTAGGGGGCCAAGGACAGGCAGGGGACATCAGAGCATCATGGTTCAGACCTGAGCAAGAGGAGATGGAGTCTGGAAGATGAGAGTGGTCTGAGCCCAGGGTCCATGAGGCCAAGACATCCAGTGGGTGTCCCACCCAATGGAGGGTCCTAAGACAAGGAAACCACCGTCTATCTCCGTAAGGCGTGGGAGGTGTCCTCCTCTTTCGCTTGTCCAGAACTGCAGGGCCTGTTGCTTCTCACTTGAAGTGAGTTCCCTTCTCTTCACTCTCTTCCATATTCAATTTTTGCCCCCTCTCCTCCTCTGACAAACCCTACCAGCCCCCATCCCTGCCTGTGACCGAGCCCTGATTCAATGGGGACGTCTCAAGGGCTGGCACTGGGCACATTCAGGTCACAGCTCTTGGGTCTTGCTCTGCACTGAGAGGTGCTTGGTGTATCCATTCATTCGACCTACTATGAAACAGACTCACTGCTAGACACTGCAGATTCAGCAGCAAGCCAGACAGATGCCCACAGAGCTCAGAATGTGATGGGGAGCCAGGAAGGATCACACGGAGTGAAGAGGCCATGGGAGGCCAGAGGAGACGGTGGAGCCTCAGGGACAACTCCCTGGGAGAGAAGAAGGCAGATCTTCCAGAGTGGTCTTCTACAACTTCCGTCAGATCAGCTTCTCCCTGCAAAACCCTCTAGTGGCGACTACCATGCTTGTGATAAAATCCCAGACCCTGTAGCCCCTTGAGACCTGGCCTGAATCATCTCCCTCAACCTCCCACCCCTCACTCCCTCTGTGCCTAGCACCCTGGCTTCGTCCCTGTTCCTCTCTTATCCACTTGCCCCTTCTTCCTCTGGCTGGGCCTTTGCACTTGCCAATCCCTCTACCTGGCACTCCCTTCTTCTGGCTGTTTGCTCCTGCTTGACTTCTCCTTCAGGTCTGAGTTGTTACGTCCTCTAATTCAGCGAGGACTGTCCTGCCCCCTAACACTGAAATCTCTCCTTCCCCTGAGTCACACTCAATGGTTATTTGTGTGCCTTCTTGTTTCTGGTCTGTCTCCTCCATCAGGACAGGAAACAGCTTTGGCTTTGTCACCTCTGCCTTAATAGGGCCTAGCACCAAGTAGGTAGTCAGTAAGGTTTGTTGAATGAATGAAGGTGAGAAGAGCTGGAGGGTCCTAGTGATTTGCCAGGTGAAAGGAGCCTTCGGGGTATGAGAAAGTTGCTCCTGTGGTGGGTACAATGAGTGCCAAGACTGGGAAGGCTGGGATACAAGTGAAGCTGGTAAGGTGAGGACGGTGTCACTCTGGGCAGTGGGGAGCCATAGAGAGTTGGAGCAGGAGAGGGCCCTAGGGAGGCAGTGTCCGAAAGAACTGGTTGGGTCTATAACCAATGGCCCCTGGAGTCCAGCCTTCCCACTCTCGCCCAGGGCCCACAGCCAGCAGCCCTCACCCCCTGCTGGTCCTTCTTGGACTCCCATGGCCCACTGGGCATGAGGGCCTGGCCCCAGCTTTGGTGACGAGGGCAGGACTGTGGTCCTGGGGGGAGAAGCTGAGGGCACGTTCTCAGGTTCCTGGTCATCGGCCCTGGGCCCAGCAGCTGCGTCTTGGCCTGGCCCCAGGTCCTGTGTCCCTGGGGACTGAGCTCATTGAGGAGAAATTCAGTCCTGGGCCAAGGCTGCCGGCAGGGGCAGGGGAGAGGGCTCGAGCTCACCCCTACCCCCACCACATTGGGAATTGTGTGGCAGCCCACTGCAAGGCTGTGGGAATGGTTGCTCCAGACTATCCTGTCCCCTAAGGATCCTGACACCTTGGGGTGGTTCTGCCACCGTGGTTCAAGGGTGGCAGGAATCTGGAGCCAGGAATTCACGTTCTGCTGGCTGAGTCATGGGGACTTCAGAAAGGGAATGACACACAATAGGCACTCTGTAGACTTTCTTTCTTTTGTGCCCACTCTTCCCCCCCCCACCCCGCCCCACCATGCTGGCCTCACCTATGTTTTCACTATTATTGCTCCCTCTCTGTCTGTGTTTGTCACAGACCAGAGTCCACCAGATCAGCAGAGTCACAGACTCTAGACTTCCTGTCTAGCAAAATGTGGGTCCAGGTTCCTTGGTTGCTCCTTCTGATGGGGAGCTCAGCATCTCATAGGCCATCTATTCCAGCAAAAAGTCCTTTCTCAGATGGGTCAGGGTTGGAGATAGCCTCCCTCCTGAAGCCCCTACCTTTGCCCCTGGAGCCCCAACCTCTAGAAGGGTACTGAAGAGAGTGGTCCCCCTGTGGCAGCCTTTTTGGGGTGGGCATCCCAACTCCTTCAGCCAATTCCTGAGTCACCAAACCCTCCCATGTCATCCCATCTGTGTCCACAGTATACTGTCTGATGCCTGGTTCCTGGGAAGCTCCTAGTTTAGGTGGGGATACAGAGAAGGATACAGATATCCCAGCCATTTATGGATAAGGCAGAGAGAGACAGAAGGAGGATGCTGGGAAAGCCCAGGGGAGCTCTGCCTGCAGGGGAAGAGAGGCCTTCCTAGAACAGAAACCTCCTTTCTTTCTTTCTTTCTTTCTTTCTTTCTTTCTTTCTTTCTTTCTCTCTCTCTTTCTTTCTTTCTCTCTTTCTTTCTTTCTTTCCTTCTTTCCTTTTTAAAGATTTTATTTATTTTTTTCAGAGAGAGAGAGCATGGGGGTGGTGGTGTCAGAGGGAGAAGCAGACTTCCTGCTGAGCAGGGATCCTATGTGGCTGGATCCTAGGACCCTGGGATCATGACCTGAGCCACAGGCACGCTTAACTGACTGAGCCACCCAGGCGCCCCTGGAGTCGGACTCTTGAGGAATAAACAGGAGTTCCCCAGATACAGGAATGGGGAGTTGGAAGGCAAGCCAGAAAGAGGGACCTGCATGGGTAAAGGGGTGTCATGTGTGGGAAATAAGAGTATTCCCTATAACTAGAAGAAAATACATTTTTGAAGAGAACGCATTTGTTGTGAGTTCCTGCTGGGGAAGGAAGCAAAGGGTCCTTTTAGCTCGTTGGGTGTCTCAGTCGAGGGAAGAACCTGGGCAAAGGCTATGAGGGCGCAAGGCCTGCTGGGTGAGGAGGCAGTTTGACTCAGTGTGATGGGGGGAGGGCTAGAGAGGGCACAGGGCTGGGATGGGCTAAGGGCTCTGAAAGCAAAACCAGGGAAGGGGGAAGGGGGCTTGGATTTCTTCCTGGGATGATGGGCATGGGGGAAAGACTGAAGCCACACCTGCCCTAGGACCTGTTGACTCAGCACACTCACTGTGAATCAAGCTGCACCCCTTCTTGTGCAACTTTTGTCCGTTTCGCTGCTCAATCCCCAGCCTCACCCCACCCCACCCCTCACACTCCGTGTGGCCTGGAGTCACTCAGCCCTGGGTTTGAATGTCAGTTCCTCTAGAAAGCCTCCAGCAAGTCACCAGAAGATGGGCAGATACTCCCTCCCCGTGGGAGCAGCAGCCAGACCCTGGGGGAGGGGCAGAGCATCCTCAGTTCCTGTCCCCAGGGGCTGGGCTGGCCTGTCTATACCCGCCAGGCCAGGCCAGGCCGGGCTCCAGCCAATCATTCCGCTTGCACCCTTGGCCCTTCATGCTTCTTCGTTCTTTCCAACAGCACTTCTCCCCCTCCTTCCCCTCTTCCTCATCAGGCATTTAAAAATCATCTCACGGGGCACCTGGGTGGCTGAGTCTCTGGGTGTCTGCCTTCGGCTCAGGTTGTGATTCCAGGGTACTGGGATCAGGCCCCCATCAGGCTCCCTGCTTGGCAGGAGGCCTGCTTCTCCCTCTCCCACTCCCCCTGGTTGTACTCCTTCTCTTGCTGTGTCTCTCTCTGTCAAATAAATAAAATCTTAAAAAAAAATCACCGGGTGGAGGGGATGCCTGGGTAGCTCAGTTGGTTAAGTGACTGCCTTCTGCTCAGGTAGGGGTTCTGGGGTTGAGTCTCACATCAGACTCTCTGCTTAGCAGGGAGTCTGCTTCTCCCTCTGACCCTCCCTTTCTTGTGCTCTCTCTCTCTCTCCCATTCTCTCTCTCAAATAAATAAATTTTTTAAAAAATCATAAAAAAAGAAATCACCTCGGGTCTCCTGGGTGGCTCGGTCTGTTGAGCAGCTGCCTTCAGCTCAGGTCATGGAGTCATGTTCCCAGGGTCCTGGGATGGAGCCCCGCATTGGGCTCTCTGCTCGGCGGGGGCCCTGCTTCTCCCTCTGCCTGCCACTCTGCCTACTTGTACTCTCTATCTCTCTGTCAAACAAATAAATAAAATCTTTTAAAAAATCATCACACATATTAATGGGTGAATGGATAAGCAAAATATGGTATAGCCATTCAATGGGATATTAGTTGGCCACGAGAAAGAATGATGCTACATGGAGAACCCCCAAAAACATGAGGCTGAGTGAAACAAAAGCCAGACACAGAAGGCCCCACACTGACTCCATGTACACAAAATATCTAGAACAGGCAAATCTTAGAGTCAGAAGGCAGACCGGTGGCTGCCAGGGGCTGGGAGAGGAGGCTTGGGTGTGCCTGCCTTTGGGGAAGGAGCTTCCTTTAGGCGTGATGGAAGTGTCCTGGAAGTCAATAGAGGTGATGCTTGAACTAAAGGTCTCTGAACTTTACACTCTAAAGTGGTAAGTGGTTGGGGCGCCTGGGTGGCTCATGGGTTAAGCCTCTGTCTTCAGCTCAGGTCATGATCTCAGGGTCCTGGGATGGAGCCCCACCTCAGGCTCTCTGCTCAGCAGGGAAGCCTGCTTCCTCCACTCTCTCTGCCTGCCTCTCTGCATACTTGTTGTGATCTCTGTCTGTCAAATAAATAAATAAAATATTAAAAAAAATAAAATGGTAAGTGGTTAATTATATAGTATGTGAATTTTATCTCAGTGTAAAAAAAAAACCTCAGAGGAAATCAGTCCATGCCAGAACCAGCAGGGGGAAATTTTGATGGGCACCAGGATATTCACATCATCTCAAAGTATCTCCCCACATGATATTGATATCAATTTGTTATGGGAGGAGGAATGGGAAGAAAATGGTACCTCAAGAGTAGGGAAACCTGGGAAACCTGGCCAACTTCACTCAAGTGATAAAATTCTAATGTCACCGATGTTGGGAACTGATGTCAGGTACCTCCGGGTATGAGGCATCGTGGGGGGGGGCAGCATCACCTCTGTGATGAAGACAGAGACAGACAAAGACACACACCTGAATGAACCAGGTCAGGAGGAAACAGCAGGCAGGCTCACTGGGAACTTTCTGTGAAATGGGTGATCTCCACTCTGAAAATATTAATATCACAGAAGATGGGGGAAAGCTGAGTAACTGATTCAGATTACAGGGCACCAAGAGACGTGACCAGTTCATGAAACACATGGTCAGGGATTGGATCCTGGGCCAGCAAAGAAACATACTATCGAAGATGCTACTGGGGCAACAGAAAACTTGGAACACAGACTAAGGGTGACAGCCATGGTCTGTTTGGGTAAGAGAATGCGCTCATGCTCCGAAAACACACAGTGGTGTATTAGGGGGTCAAGGAACATCACATCTGCGATCTGCTCTCAAAACTAAAAACACAACTGGGCACCTGGATCTCAGTTGGTTGAGCATCCGGACTCTTCGTTCCAGCTCTCTGGTCTGATCTGTGGGTGGAGAGGTGCTCAGCGGGCAGTCTCCTTGGGATTTTCTCCCTCTCCCTCTGCCCCTCCCCCTGCTTGTGCAGGCTCTCTCACTTTCTCAAAACAAATAAAAACTCAAAAAAATAAAAAAAGACACATAGATAGGTATGTGTGTGTGTCCACATATATCTATAAAGCAAATGTGGCCAAGTGTGGAAAGAGTTGGTGAATCTGGACAAAGGAAATATGGAAATTGTGTTCTTCAACACTTGGAATTATTTTAAAATAAAAAGGTTAAAAGTTGCCTGAAGATCTCGGGGTGCCTTTGTGACTATCTCCCACCATGGCTTCCCTGTGCTCAGCCCCAGTGTTCAGCTGCACATAGGTGACTCCCAGGGTCCACGGATTCAGCATCTCACCCCCCAGACCATTCCTCCCCCTGCAGCCTTACCAGCAAGCCAAATACCAGGGAGGCAGTCTGGCCTCCTTCTCCTCCTCCTCTAGGCCAGTGTGACCCTGGCCTGTCCACTCCTTCTCCTTTCTCTGCTCCCTCCTGTGGCTGCAGACCTGTGTCTCTGCTGGGATGTTTTCCCTCTAATTCATCTGTCCTGGCTGAGCTCCATTGGGCCCCCCTCTGGGAAGCCCTCTCTGGAGGAGCAAGGTGTACCTCCAGCCCCTGGAACAAAGTCAGATATAGGACTGGAGTTTTATACCTACTCATTGAATAAATGAATGAACAAGTAAGTAACTACTCTCAGGCCGAGCCCTCACCAGCCCCTCTATGTACCCTTCCCAGACTCTGCCTTCCCAGACGCTGTCCCTCTGGCCCAGCTCTGAACCCTGAGGGCTGGGGGTGGGGGCAGTGTTCTCTGTCCAACTTTTCCTCCCGCAGACTGAGGGCCCCTCCAGGGCTGGGCTTAGGGTCTTTTGGAGTCCCCACTATCGCCACAGGGACAGAATGGGCTGCTCCGTGGCTTTGCAGCAGAACTGATTTTGGAAAAGGCAGTTGATCCAAAATCAGCAGGACTGATTTTGGAAAAGGCGGTTGATGGAACTGCCAGGCTGAGCAGCAAAGCTGCGTAGGGTTTGTTTGGGTGGGGCTGGGGGCTGGGATGGACCTTTGGAGTTCACACAGGGTAGTAAGGAGCTTTCTAGGAGAGCTGAGAGTAAGAAGGGGTGTGTGTGTGTGTGTGTGTGTGTGTGTGTGTGTGTGTGTGTGTCTGCCCACATGCATGAGGCTCCTTCCTAATGTGTGTCTGAGGTCTGAGGCTGCAGACGCTGCCCCCGGCTCAAGGCCTGGCTGGGCCTGAGCTTCGGGTTTGTTTTATACGTTAAGTCCCCATGAAGCTCTGGGCATGCGTCTGCATTTGTGCGTGGTAGCTGTGTGTGCATGAGCCACTCAGGACGTGCTTGGCCTCAGTTTTGGGGTATCTGGAGGTCTGTGTTTGCGCCCTGGCTCTGTGTGTGTCCCGGGCTCTGAGTGTGCGCTGGGAGCCAGGGTGTTCACGAAGCCGGTGTGTCTGTCACTGCGGATTCAACCCACGCTTCACCGCATGGCCGGCCTGAATTTCCTAGGGTCTGCGGGTCCCAGGCTGTGTGGGTGGAGGGTGGGCAGGGACCCCGGGAGGCCGGGTGGGGGGTAGGGGTGGGGGGTGCGGGGGAGCTCAGGGCCGGCCCCGGGGCGGGGCGAGCCGCCCAAGGCTGGGGGCGGGGCGGCCCGGCAGCCTCACTTTGGCGAAGTTGGCGGCGCGGAGGCTGGCCCGGGACGCGCCCGGAGCCCAGGGAAGGAGGGAGGAGGGAGGAGGGAGGGTCGCGGCCTGCCGCCATGGGGCCGGGGACCCGGGGCCGCCGCCGCCGCCGTCGCCCGATGTCGCCGCCACCACTGCCGCCCGTGCGGGCGCTGCCCCTGTTGCTACTGCTAGCGGGGCCCGGGGCTGCAGGTGAGGGGCTGGGACCTAGCGGGCGGGACTGGGTGGGTGGGTTGGGGGAGGGTAAGAGCGGAGTTTAAGGACCCCCGAGTCTGGGACTGGGGAGCTGGTCTAGAAGACAAGGACTAGAGCGAGGGCAGGGAGCAGGAGCTCGGGGGCTACGTGCCAGTCCCGGGGGCACAGGGGCTCAGTGGGGGGAGGGGGCAGGTCCCCAGAGGTCCGAAGAATAGGGGCCCCGGAGCGATTAGAGTTGCGGATGAAGGGACCCAGGAATGAGGGAGTGGGAGCTTGAGGTGCGGCGATCAGGGACGCAAGATCAGGGGGACCAAGAGTCTGGGGCTCGCTCCCAATGCACGTCGGTCTACAGTCTTGGGAAAGTCACGATTGAAGCCCAATACCCCCAGGTTGGGGACCCCTTGCACAAAAGCCCCCCTACACACCCAGGGCTGGCCTGGCCGGGCGGAGGACGGGGAGGGGGCGCGAAGTTCTCGGAGCTCCGAACTCGGGGAAAAACTTCTCAGGCCGGAGCGCGGCAAGACCCGGAGCCGGAATCGGAGCTGGAGGCACATCGGCGCCCGCGCCCCTTTCCCCGCCCGCGGCCCCGCTCCCTCCCCTGGCCGCAGGGACCGGGAGGCCACGGGACCCCGCCCCCGCGAGGGGAGGGAAAGGGAGGGCGGGGGGCGCGAGCCCACGTGCTCCTCTCCAGCTCCAGCGCCCCGTCTCCGCAGCCCGAGCCCCTCCCCAGCCGGCCGGGGCCCCCCGCCCCTCCCCCTCCCCGCTCTCCCTTCCCCCGCTTGGGACAATGGCCGCGCCGTCTAGACACCCCCTCCCCCCCGGGCCGGCCTCGCGCTTTCTTTGCCAGACAAAGCGGGACGGGCGGCGGGGCCTGGGCGGGGGCTGCGGGGGCGCACACCCCCAAGGGAGGCCTGGCCGGCGGAAGAGGGACACTGGCCGAACGCCCCTGGCCCTGGGTCCCGGGGAGCCGCTGTGGGGCTCGGCGCTGGGGAGGAAGGGCCTGCACCGCCCAGCCCGGTGCCCGACGGGGCAGGTTGGGGCAGGAGCTGCCGCCCCCGCGGGGCCAGCGCGCACACACACATGGCCTGTCACACAATCGGAGGCACACACAGCCCGGGGTCACACAGGAAGCTAGAGACGTGCACACACACACGCACACGCACTACACCCGCACAGTGGATACGCAACCCGCACACTAACATACTTGCACATACAATTACACATGTTCATACACACCAAGGATCAGCAGCCCAGAGCCTTGTACTCGCTGCCTGCGTACATTCAGACACACACAGATCCAAGGCATGCCTGCACCCAGTGTAGTACATGCAGAGAGGCACACCCAACCCATACACAGACAGACCTGAGAATACACTGGACGCAGAGACACACAGCTGTGTACCATATGAACGGGGCTCACGTGCATGGGCACCCACGACAGACCCAGTGCACACACAGATGGCGCAGGCACTTGTACATGCATGTACTTCGAGCACACGCACACATGGCTCACATGGCCCACTGTTCCGTGAGGCTGGCAGTCTGTGTCATGTGGCTCCTACTGTGAGTTCCCAAACACCCACGGGCCCTTGTCTGGGCGATGGTGTCCTGTCTCTCCCTGTCCCCTGAGGAAGGGGACATGTGCCATGTTGTCCTCTTAGCGTGTCCAGCTCAACTTGTGTGTCTCTCCCTCTCTCTCTCTGCACTTCTCTGCCTCCTCTCTGTGTCGGCCTGCTTCTAGTTTCCTTGGGTCTGTCTCCGTTTTTCTCTATCTCCCTCCATCTCTTTCCATCTCTCCATCTGTGACACACACACAGAGGCCACACACCTGCCGGCATACACAGTTCTCCACTAGCTCACACCCAGCCGTGTCTGGCACAGACCAGTCTGGCAGGACAGTTAGACTGCCACGCCCCAGAGGGACACAGCCCTCAGGGATGGGGACGCTGGACCGGGCAGCACATGCCTACTGCCAGCTCCCCCTCCCTTCAACCCACACTCTATCCCTGCAGCATCCAGTGCTGGCTGGGCGTGGAGTACAGGCCTTAGCCCCTCTCACCAGAGCACCACACAGCTCTGCCCAGCTGGAGCAGATGCCCAACATCAGGCCAACAAAGACCCAGGGGCCCAGGCCTCCTCGCCCTGCCCTCTCCATTATCCTGGGATCTGGGCACACAGTCCCAGACCTCCTTTCAACGCTCAGCACCCTCACTTCCTGCCTTTGCACCCCCCATTCTGGCAGCTTCCTGAGTCCCCACATCTGGCACAAGTCAGCACCTCCTCCTGCCCGCCCCTGCCTTGTGGTTCCCAGGGCTTGAGCTGGCAGGGACAGCTGCAGCCCCAACAGCTGGGGCCGGGGCAGGGGGCCGTGGGAACTGAGGATGCGGGGGCTCCATGCACCCACAGAGACACCCTCAGCCCGTTGCAGCTGTTGCCTGGGGGAGGGAAGGATGGGCTCTGTCACTCTGAGCTGGGGTTCCTGGGTGCCTGACTGACCCCACCCCCAACTTTCCTTTGCCCCTACACAGCACCTCCTTGCCTGGATGGAAGCCCGTGTATGAATGGAGGTCGCTGCACCCAGCTGCCCTCCCGGGAGGCTGCCTGCCTGTGAGTGCCTGGCTCTGAGCCTTCAGTGGGTCCTGTGTGGGGAGGTAGTCTGTCTTCTTCCCTTGCCTCTGTGTCCACCACCAACGCCTCTACCACTTCCTACATGTGTATGGCTTGGGTAACCTCTTGTTCCCCATTGGAATCGAGCAGGGTTAAGAAGAGAGGAAGGTTAAGAGCAGGGTCTCTGCAATTTGCCTGGCTGGGGTTCAGATCCCACATCGTGTTGCTGACTGCCTGGGACCTAAACCCTTTAAGCTTTGGTGTCCTGGTCTGGAAAACAGGCACATTAAACCCCACTTCACAGAGTTCTTGGCTGCCTGAGGTAATGTGTAATGCCTCTGATGGAGGTAGTTATTATTCAATCAACAGATCTTCAGGGACCAATGACTTGGCAATAGTGGGCACACCAATTGCATCTTCCCATGTCTCGACCTTTCGTGGTGGGCGTATGGGGGGCTGTAATACAGCTCTGCAATGTCACTTTCTTGTTGTGTGACTTTGGGTTAGTCACTTCTCTCTGGATCTCAGAAATAGGGGCACTTTCCCCTGGCTTGTGACCATGAAGAGGCTAAAAATTCACTTGTTAGATAATATAGGGAAAGGCAGAGAGTTGAAGTTGCTGAGCAGAGGCTGGGAAAGAACTGAGCAGAGGGAGACAGAACTCAATTTGAATTCTGGGCTCTGGGATACCTTGAGCAAGTGCTTTGAGCTCTCTGAACCTCAGTTTTTGCATCTGGAAAATGGGGGCAATCATAGTCCCTCTTTAATGGGGTTGACTGTAAAGATTAAGGGACCCTTCATGGGATGAACTCAGTGTAATGCTCAGCGAGCAGTAAGTGCTCTATAAATAGGGAAGAAGATGATGATGATGATTAGTAGGGGCACAGGAAATACGTGCCATAAAGGTGAACGTCTCAAGGTTTTGGGGAAATGGGTAGGTCCTTTTATAATACCGTCGTTAGTAATAGTAGCCATTGATTGATTCATTAATGTATTTGTTTATTCAACAACAAGTTGAATGTGTGTGCCAAGCTGGGCGGGTCGGGGTGACTTTTGATCCCGGAGAGCCCCTTTGAAGTTGCACACGCGCTTTGACTGGAGCCCACTGGGGCTCACCCAGGTGGGGACTTAGCCTCGCCAAGCGGGTTCCTCGGGTTGGGAGTCTGCGATGATGGGGGTGGGGGAAAGTGTGACCTTATCTGGAACCACTCACCTGGGAGGCGGAGCCGCGGGGCCTGGCGCCTGCGCAGTGGAGCTCAGCACCTGGAATACAGCCGACAGGTGAATGCTGCCTTGGCTGCCCCGCCCCTCAACAGGTGAATCACCAGCGCGCGCGGCGGCCCGGAGCCCGGATTACCCGGAGTGGAGCGGGCTGTTTCCCGAGCTGGGCCGTGGGAATCACTCCCCACGGGGCCCCCAATCTCCTTCAAGGTTCCAAATACTCGTGTCTTTTCAGGAACGCCCCAATATGTCACTTCTCCACGAATCCCCCCTTAGCCTCTTCCCCAAAGTAGCCTCCCAAGCCAACGTCTCTGTCTCCCAGTCCTCGCCGCACCCCCTCCTCTCCCCTCCCCTCCCACCGACCCCCAACCAAGTGTGCTCTTCCCCCTCTCGGTTCCCCCAAAGCCCTGGCTGCGAGGCGGGGCGCGGGCGGAGGCTGGAACCGGCCCGACCGGTTGGCGGGGGAGCGGGACGCAGAGCGTGGGAACCCGCCCGGGGCGTCGGGAGGGGGCCGCGCGGCCGCGCCCAGCCTGGCGGTGGGACCGGCAGTCCCCCGCGCCCGGCGCAGCGCGCCCCCTCTCGGCGCGCAGTCGTGACGGACGTCCTCACCCTGCGGGGCTTTGGGAAGGGGGCTGGGAGCCTGGCCCTCCCTTCTCAACACCATTGGCACCCCTGCCCTGCCGTGCCCCGGCCTGTTTCGCTGGGGGCCAGGGTGGGGGATCTTGTGGGTGACGCTAGGGACTGAGTCAGCTGCCTGAGGTTAGCCCCAAGTAGCTGGGATGAGCCAGAGGGAGGGAACGCGCCAGGGGTGGGCAGCGTCGGGGCGGGACCTTGGACTCTCTTGCCAGTCTAAACCCTTCCCTCCCACCCCGCCAGTGTCCCTCCGGAGGTTTCCAGTCTTAAGACCAACCGCCTTATTTCCTTCCTACTCAAGGTTTTCTTGGGGGGGTTGGGGAAGGGGCTGCAGGCCGGAGGACATTCTCCCAGTCAGAGGGCACCAGCACTGGTGTCCACCTCCTACTCCCAGTGGCAGGAAGGGTTGTCTGTGCCTCCAGGAAAGGTGTGGAGGATTTGGGAGAGTTACACTCTCTGTCCACTTGAGAGCTACCCATCTGTGGACTGAGCTGTGGATTTGGGTCTGAATGTTCGCCAGGCCAGTATGTGGAATTGGCTGTCCCGTTGTGTTATCTGTGTATGTTTCTGAGTTCGTCTGTGCCAGAGTGGTTGTCTTCTGGAGTCTGAGACTTTGCATTTGCTATTCCCTCTGCCTGGAAGGCTCTTCCTTACACAATCCCATGCCCCTCTGCCTTACCTTCTTCAGTCCGAAAATATCATGTTTGCCTTCCTTCCTTCCTTACTCATCTCCCTCATCCTGTGTCCTAGTTTCCTAGCTACCATAACAAACCACCAAACACTGGGTGGTTTAAAAAAGAGAAATTTATTCTCACAGTTCTGGGGGTCAGAAGTCTGAATTCCAGGTGCTGGCAGCCCCGCAGTCTGCAGTGGGTTTCTAAGAGAATCCTTCCTGCCCTCTTCCACCTCCTGGCAGCTCCAGGAGCTCCTTGGCTTGTGGGTGCAACACCCTGTGTCTGCTTCTGTCTTCCACTTGGCCTTCTCTTCTTTCTCCCATATCTCCCTCGGCCAATGGATTTGGGGGCCCATTTGGAAAATCCAGAATGATCTCATCTTGTTATCTGTCACTTAGTTACCTCCGCAATAAGGTCAGAATCACAGGTTCTGGGACATGGGCATTTCTTTCCTGGGGCCGTGACTCAAAACCCACTGAACTGGGGCGCCTGGGTGGCTCGTGTGTTAAGCCTCTGCCCCGGCTCAGGTCATGATCTCAGGATCCTGGGATCGAGCCCCATGTTGGGCTCTCTGCTCAGCGGGGAGTCTGCTTCCCAAACCTCTCTCTATCTGCCTGCCTCTCTGCCTACTTTTGATCTCTCTCTGTCAAATAAATAAATAAAAAATTAAAAAACAAAACAACAACCCGCTGAACTCTTCATGGCCCTTACCACCCCATGCTGGCACGTTCTCTCATTTATTATTTGTGTATCTTCTCTTTGCCCAGCTTGGTTGTGAGCATAAAGAGGGTGGGGATGACTTTTAATGTGTTTGCGACTGATTCCTATTGTTAAGAACACAGTAGTTAGTCAGTGAATGTTGGTTGCATGAACGAACAGGCGTGCCTGATTGTTGGGCTGCTTGCGTGTGTATTTCTTGCTGTCGCGTGTGTGTATCTCTGTGTCTGGGATGCTTCTGCCTGGTACCACCCTAGTACTTCCCTATGCTAAGCTATCTCTGCCTACAGGTGCCCTCCAGGTTGGGTGGGTGAGCGATGCCAGCTGGAAGACCCCTGCCATTCGGGTCCCTGTGCTGGCCGGGGCGTCTGCCAGAGCTCCGTGGTGGCAGGCACCGCCCGGTTCTCCTGCCGTTGCCCCCGTGGCTTCCGAGGTAAGGGATGGTCTGGAGGGAAGCCCAAGCCACTCAAGCATGTGAACAGCCCAAGCTCACCCTCTTCTGGTCCCTCTAGGTCCCGACTGTTCCCTGCCGGACCCCTGCCTCAGCAGCCCCTGTACCCATGGTGCCCGTTGCTCGGTGGGGCCCGATGGCCGGTACATCTGCTCCTGCCCGCCTGGCTACCAGGGCCGCAGCTGCCGAAGCGATGTGGATGAGTGCCGGGTGGGAGGGCCCTGCCGCCACGGTGGCACCTGCCTCAACACGCCTGGTTCTTTCCGTTGCCAGTGCCCAGCTGGCTACACGGGGCCACTGTGTGAGAACGCTGCCGTGCCCTGTGCCCCCTCACCGTGCCGTAACGGGGGCACATGCAGACAGAGTGGCGATCTCACCTATGACTGTGCCTGCCTTCCTGGTGAGGACGCTGTGCCCTGGGGAGGTGGCAGGAGTGCAGGGACAGCGGGCCGCCTGGCAGTGACTGTCTTTGCTTTCCTCCCCTGCTAGGGTTCGAGGGCCAGAACTGTGAAGTCAATGTGGACGACTGTCCAGGGCACCGATGTCTAAATGGGGGGACATGTGTGGATGGCGTGAACACCTACAACTGCCAGTGCCCTCCTGAATGGACAGGTGAGCAGCAGGGCTGAAGAGATCCAGGTGGCAGACCTTGGGTGGGTATGCAGCGGGTGTGGACTGCTGTGTCTATGTGCCACAGGCCAATTCTGCACGGAGGATGTGGATGAATGTCAGTTGCAGCCCAACGCTTGCCACAATGGGGGCACCTGCTTCAACACTCTGGGTGGCCACAGCTGTGTGTGTGTCAATGGCTGGACCGGCGAGAGCTGCAGTCAGAATATCGATGACTGTGCCACGGCTGTGTGCTTCCATGGGGCCACCTGCCATGACCGTGTGGCCTCGTTCTACTGTGCCTGTCCCATGGGCAAGACTGGTGAGTGGCTGTTTTCCTTATAGGGAGCAGGGAGCCATTGATGGTTCTATAGTGGGAGCAGGGATGGAGTCTGACTTGAGTGTTAGAATGATTTGGGGTACAGGGTGAGCCTGGGAGGGGTCTAAGGAGACGCTGGCCCACAGTCCGGGGCAGTAGCCATGGGAATAGAGAGCTACCTGTGACTGAGAAAGAGATGGGACCTTTGCAAGTGGCCAGGGTCAGGGAAGGTGTTTGGGAGGGGGACTTGGATATGGAGGACAGGGCGTGTCAGGCAGAAGATACCGCAGAGGCAAAGACTTGAGAGTATGTAATCAGAAAAGGAGTCAACATATTTTAAAACAGTGTGTGGATGTTTCCAACTCATTTTCGAGTGGTTCCAAAATACAACAACAACAACATAAAGCTTACGAGAGTTGAATCTAGGTGGTGGGCATGTGAATCAACTTTGCTGTACATTTGAAAATTTTTATAATAAACGATTGGGGAAAATAGCTCCTAAATACACTGCAGGTTGATAGAAACAAAACACAAAACAGTATGTGGCAGATGTGAGACCTTTGGGCAGAGCTGGAGGGTCCCCCCCAAACTCTGCCTAACCTCTTCCAGGGCTTCTATGTCACCTGGATGACGCCTGCGTCAGCAACCCCTGTCATGAGGATGCTATCTGTGACACGAACCCCGTGAATGGCCGGGCCATCTGCACCTGTCCACCAGGCTTCACTGGCGGAGCGTGTGACCAGGATGTGGATGAGTGCTCTATTGGTGAGGGGGGGGTGTGTGGTCTGAGAGTTGGGAGGGAGGGGAGAGGCGGGTCCTTAGCCACCCACACTCACACTGGCGTTGCTTCCTCCTGCAGGCGCCAACCCATGTGAACACCTCGGCCGGTGCGTGAACACACAGGGCTCCTTCCTGTGCCAGTGTGGTCGTGGCTATACTGGCCCGCGCTGTGAGACTGATGTCAACGAGTGCCTATCCGGGCCCTGCCGCAACCAGGCCACATGCCTCGATCGCATAGGCCAGTTCACCTGCATCTGCATGGCAGGTGCGTGGTGGGTGTGGCCAGGGTGGAGCCTGAGGCTGGGGGCGTGGCAAGGGAAGCCTGCAGGTCAGGACACCTCCCTCCCCCTTTCCTGGTGAAACTGTCTGGAACGGAACCCTGAGATGAGGTGGAGGCTGGGCCAGAGTAGCAGCTTTGTGCATGGCTGGGGCCATGGTCAAAGGGATTCTGTAGAACCTCAGATGGGCTGGGACTGGAGTCTGTGCCTTAGGACCCACTGGGGGGCGGGAGATGATAAGAGGGCCGGACCAGGAGCTGGAGTGGGTCAAGGTGGAGCCTGCAGACAGTCTTGCACTAACCCTGGGATGGGATGGAGGCTGGGCCCAAGGTTACATGGGTGCTGGGCCTGGTACCCGAGGACCCGGTAGAGTGTGAGGACTGCAGAGGGAAGAGGGTGTTCTGAAGGGAAGGCCCATAGGAAGGCTCATAAGCTTTGGCCGTTTGGATCCACAGTTGGGTGAGGTCCATCAAGAGGTCAAAAGCTGAATCTGGGATTGGCCTTGGGGGGTGGGGGTGGGCAAGGCCAAGCAAGGCTCAGAGGAACCGTCTATGGGTAGGAAAGGGAGTACCTTCCCACGTGCTCTCCCTTTAGACCAGAGGCTAACCCGCACTGCCCTAATCCCCCTCCCTCACTCCCCAGGCTTTACAGGCACCTATTGTGAGGTGGACATGGATGAGTGTCAGAGCAGCCCGTGTGTCAATGGTGGGGTCTGCAAGGACAGAGTCAACGGCTTCAGCTGCACCTGCCCCTCGGGTGAGGACCCTAGGCCAGGGAGCCTGAAGAAGACAGGTCCCTGCAGAGGCAAAGGCTCTAGGGGAGCCCTATAAGACCATGTTAGTGGATAACTATCATAACAGAAACCACGTGCTATGAAAAACCTTGAAATTAATTTAAAACCAAGTTGGGGTGCCTGGGTGACTCAGTCAGGTTAAACCTGATTCTTGATCTCAGCTCAGGTCTTGGTCTCAGGGTTGAGTTCAAGCCCTCCGTTGGGTTCCACGCTGGGCATGGAGCCTATTTAAAAAACAGACAAAACACACGCACATTAAAACTAAATAAATGAACATCCCACTCATCCCACCCAAACAAGGCAGGGCTGGCAAGGGGTGACTTCTCTGACCCTATCTGGGCCTCTGCCCATCCCACTTCCCACCCTAAGGCTTCAGTGGGGCCATGTGTCAGCTGGATGTGGATGAGTGCGCCAGCACACCCTGCCGGAATGGAGCCAAGTGTGTGGACCAGCCTGATGGCTATGAATGCCGCTGCGCAGAGGGTGAGAGAGGGCCAATGACAGGCCAGCAAGAGTCTGGGGGCGGGACAAGGGGGGGAAGGCAAATAACAGCCTTGGGGACAATTTGGGGTCAGGGCTGCAGCAAGGCAGGACTCGAGAGAGCCAATGACAGAGCTAGGGGGTGGAGCCAATGACGGATGTAAACAGTGGTAAGGCTAGGAGTGGGGCCAATGGGTCTGGCAGAGAAGGGGTGCACTTTGGTAGAGGGGGGTGTCCAAATCCCTCTACACCCAGGCACTTCCCATGTGTCCCCATTTCCAGTCCAGAGTGGGAAGTGAGGCTGAACAGGGCTGATAGGGTAAAGACTGGAGGAGAGGTTGCGGTTGGGGATGGGATTTATCTGTGGAAGTGTCTTGGCCAGGGGTGGGCGAGTCCTGGAGCTTGTGGCTAGAGGGAGTTAAGGGGCGGGGCCTGAATAGAGCCCACCTCCTGTTGGCTAGATGGGCAGGGCCTGAGGTAGAGCTGGGGAGGATTGGTCCGAGGCCACGGCTGTGGGCAGAACCTTGGCAAGTGGGTGGAGCCTGACCTTCTGGTCCTCCAGGCTTTGAGGGCACGCTGTGTGAGCGCAACGTGGATGACTGCTCCCCGGACCCGTGCCACCATGGGCGTTGTGTGGACGGCATTGCCAGCTTCTCGTGCGCCTGCGCCCCAGGATACACAGGCACACGCTGTGAGAGCCAGGTGGACGAGTGCCGCAGCCAGCCCTGCCGCCACGGAGGCAAATGTCTAGACTTGGTGGACAAATATCTCTGCCGCTGCCCTCCTGGCACCACAGGTGGGGCTGGAGGCCGGGTTGGGGCAGGAACAGTACATCTGGAAGGGCACAGAGGCTTTGGGAATGGTGCCCCTGGCGGGACTCATTGATGGCTACCTCTGCCGTGTTCTCCCTCCCCAGGAGTGAACTGCGAGGTGAACATTGATGATTGTGCCAGCAACCCCTGCACCTTTGGAGTCTGCCGTGATGGCATCAACCGCTATGACTGTGTCTGCCAGCCTGGCTTTACAGGTGGGCAGGTGGCTGCCATGGGAAGAGGGTCTCTATAGGCTGAGAGGGTGAGGATGAAAGTACTCTATTCTTAGTTGAGTTTGCCCCTCTCTTTGCATTTGCTTGTCCAATGAGATTGTCCACATTTAGCCCTGAGGTTGTGCTCTCTCCCACTGGACTGAGGTTGTCCCCATATCAGCTCAAGATTATCCTGGAACACAGATGAGGGTCCAGTCTCAGGTATCACGTTTCTGCATGGGGCCAAAGTAATCCTTAGTGAAAATGAAGGTGATTTCATGGAAGTCTGGGAACAAGTATGATCTGGGGGCAGCTCCGGGTTGAGGAGCTGGCTGTCTTAATCTGTACAAGAGCTGATGTGTTAGGAAGGTGAGATTGTTCTTGCTCAAGGGTGTGGCCATGCTAAACGAGGCAAGGTTGCCTTTCCCTGTTGGCACCATCGTCCTTGTCCTGGGATGAGATTGCCTTCGTGCTCTCCAGGGCCCCTTTGCAACGTGGAGATCAACGAGTGTGCGTCCAGTCCGTGTGGTGACGGAGGCTCCTGTGTGGATGGGGAAAATGGTTTCCGCTGCCTCTGCCCTCCTGGCTCCCTGCCCCCACTCTGCCTCCCCGCGAGCCATCCCTGTGCCCAAGATCCTTGCAGTCACGGTGTCTGCCACGATGCGCCTGGAGGGTGAGGACTCTCCCCAACTCCTGAACCCCTGCTGTGTCCCTGCCCATGGGCATTCCCTGACTGCCTTCCCCTCCAGGTTCCGCTGTGTGTGTGAGCCTGGCTGGAGTGGTCCCCGATGCAGCCAGAGCCTGGCTCGAGATGCCTGTGAATCCCAGCCCTGCCGGTCTGGTGGCACCTGCACCAGTGATGGAATGGGCTTCCACTGTACCTGTCCCCCTGGTGTACAGGGTGTGTGTCCCCATGTTCCCAACCCAGGCTCGCCCTCCCCACTTCTTCCTGCTCATTTCCTTTCTGCTCCACTCCCCCTCCTCTACATTTGGCTTTTTTCCCCTTTTCCTTCCCTATCCTCCCCAGGAGATTTGGAGGTGGGTAACAAGGTGGGTCCCTGGAAGGAGATGGGGAAAAGGAATTTGTCAAGACTATCTCACTCTGCCTGCCCACCACAGGTCATCAGTGTGAGCTGCTGTCCCCCTGTGCCCCGAACCCCTGTGAGCACGGGGGCCACTGTGAGCCTGTCCCTGGCCAGCTGCCTGTCTGCTCCTGCCCCCCTGGCTGGCAAGGTACACCACCTGCTTCTTCCTCCTCCTCCTTTCCTTCACTTGTTCTGCACCCCACTGCATAGTGGGTGGTGCTGGGGACCCAGAGGGAAACATGTCCTTGGCCCTGTTTTTTTGAGGGGGCTTCTTTTTAGGAAGGGACCGAGCTGAACACAGACACTTGCAGCCGTGTGGTTAGTTCTGGAGAAGATGAAGGGATACGGGCGTGGGGAAGCTAGGATTCAGGCGGAGGGTTTGGGGACAGCTCCCTGGAGGGGCAGACCTCAATCAGAAAGCCTTCACTACCCACTGAAATAGGCAAAGGCAGTTTGGGAACAGCATGTGCAAAACACCCAGAGGCAAATGACCACAAAGCTTATTCTTGTATTCACCCCCTCAGCCTTCCCGTTCTTCCTGAGGGCCAGGTACTCTCAGGCCCTGCCCTGCACCCTCTAACCCTGGATGTTACTTTGCTCCTCATCCCTAGGCCCACGATGCCAGCAGGATGTGGATGAGTGTGCTGGCCCCTCCCGCTGTGGCTCCCACGGTACCTGCACCAACTTGGAGGGGAGTTTCAGCTGTACCTGCCACAGGGGGTATAGTGGGCCTTCCTGTGACCAGGACATCGATGACTGTGACCCCAGTGAGTTCAGGGGAGACCCCGGGGTGGGGGGGGAGCTGCTCTAGAGAGCACATTCCTCAAGCCCATACTATGTGCTCAGCCCTGAGCTTTCCTGTTCACTCTTCTCTCACTTTCCCCATTTTATTCTTGAAAACCAAGGTCCCAAAGAGGTTAGGTGGCTTGCCCAAGGTCACGAAGGGAGAGGGATGAGGTGGGATCTGAGCACAGGTCTGTCTGAAGCCCGTAGGCTGCCTCTGGCGACAAGCAAATTAACATTATGTGGAAAGTATGACATAATAGACCCCGAGTGAGTGCTCCAGGAGCACTGTCTGAGAGGCCAGTAACGTAAGCCACATATACACATAAAATTTTTCTAGTCGCCACATTGAAAAAGTAAAAAAAAAAAGATGTTAAATTTAATAATATATTTTATTTAAACTTATATTTAAAATGTTATTTTGACATGTAATCAATATCAAATTATTGAGATCTTTCACATTCATTTTTGTTTTCGTATGAAGTCTTCAAAATCAGAAATCTAGTGTTTATTTTACTCTTATAGCTCATCCCAATTTGGGCCAGCCACATGTCAAGGGCTTACTAGATACACCAGGCCAATGACCACTCTACTGGCTAGCACAGGTCTGGAGGCCTTCTGTGCTGTGCCCAGGAATTAAATAGACACATCTAGCAGCATGTGCTTGGCAGCTCAAAGGGACCTTTTGGCTCCCCCATCTCTCTCTTCCTTGCACATAGGTGAGGCTTCCAGATAAGGGAGGGGATGAGGCCACAGAGGGGACAGAATTTGATCCCTCTGACCAAATGTGCCCCTCCCAGTTAAGCCTGGTTTCTTCTTGATTTCCCTCTATGAAAGGCATGGCTGGGTCAGGTTGAGCTGATGGGGGGCGAAGTGTATGACCAGGGCTTCTCCCTTTGGACCTTAGACCCCTGCCTGAATGGTGGCTCCTGTCAGGATGGCCTGGGCTCCTTTTCGTGCTCCTGCCTTCCTGGTTTCGCTGGTCCCCGCTGTGCCCGAGATGTGGACGAGTGTCTGAGCAGCCCCTGTGGCCCAGGCACATGCACTGACCACGTGGCCTCTTTTACCTGCACCTGTCCACCTGGTTATGGAGGTTTCCACTGTGAGCAGGATCTACCAGACTGCAGCCCCAGGTGCGTGGGGACCCTACTAGGAGCTTGGGGACCCTAGAATGGGATGGGGTTTGGAACATGAGAAGGAGTGGGGACAAGAAGAGGGTTCTTGGCTTGGCACGCACCTCACAGCTCTGATCCGTGATGGAGCAGTGTCCGGGAAGGGTTAGGGCGTCTGATTCGAGGTCACCTTAGGGACTCTGGTCCCGAAAGGAGCGAGGCCAGGTCAGGGCGGGGCCTCCACATGACTCCCACCTTAGCTCTGAAGTACTTGGTAAGTTGGGGCTAAGGGACAGGAAGGGGCGGGACCTCTGCTAGGGCTGCAGCTTCTTGTGGGTAGGGGGGGTCACAGAAGAGTGCCCTCTCGGCGCGGGGAGGGGCCAGGAAGGCGGGGCCTGCATGGGGGCGGAGCCTGACCCATCTCTCACTTCCCCTCCAGCTCCTGCTTCCACGGTGGGACCTGCGTGGATGGCGTGAACTCGTTCAGCTGCCAGTGCCGTCCGGGCTACTCGGGCGCACACTGCCAGCACGAGGCTGACCCCTGCCTCTCTCGGCCCTGTCTGCATGGGGGCGTCTGCAGTGCTGCCCACCCTGGCTTCCGCTGCACCTGCCCGGAGGGCTTCACTGGAGCGCAGTGCCAGGTGGGCGGCGTCACCGGGGGCCTGCGGGAGGAATTTGGAGGGCTGGTCTAGGGTAGGGGCTTGCCTGGGACCCTGGAGAAGCTGGGGTGCGGCTCCTCGGGGGTCCTTGAGCGCTGACGCTGACAGCTTCCCCTCCAGACGCTGGTAGACTGGTGCAGCCGCACGCCCTGTCAGAACGGGGGTCGCTGTGCACGGACCGGGGCCACCTTCTACTGCCTTTGTCCCCCGGGGTGGAGCGGCCGCCTCTGTGACATCCGGAGTCTGCCCTGCAGGGAGGCCGCAGCCCAGATGGGTGAGGGGGAGCACAGAGGCGGGGTGTGGGGCTCCAGAGGGTGTGTGTGCACATACTTCTTGCTAACAAGAGCCCAGTAAAGCTATGGCAGAGAGTATGGGTGGGATGGGGTGTGTGGCTGAGTTTTTGTGGATGTGTAATGTGGGGCAGCTGGCCAGTGCCAGGATGGTGGATGCCTCTGTCACCATGGGGTAGCTGGGATGACATCATAGCAGGGATGAGGTAGCTGTGTGTGACTGAGCTAGGATGGACAGCAAAGGTGTGGATATGTGTTTGTGTGACGGTGTCTGAGACCATGCCAGTTTGGAGGGCTGACAACCCAATGGGGTGTGTGTGAGACCCTGGTGACTGATGCCAGCAAGGGTGTTTGGTGATGCTGTGAGCGATGCAGTCAGGAAGGGGCAAATACGTGATTCACCCTGCTCTCCTCTGTGCAGGGGTGCGGCTGGAAGAGCTGTGTCAGACAGGTGGGCAGTGCGTGGACAAGGACAATTCCCACTACTGCGTGTGCCCAAAAGGCCGCACGGGCAGCCACTGTGAGCAGGAGGTGGACCCCTGCTTGGGCCAGCCCTGCCAGCATGGGGGCACCTGCCGAGGCTACATGGGGGGTTATGTGTGTGAGGTAAGGGGCACCCAGACTTGGGGAGAGGGGAGCTAGTCATGCTGTGTGTCTGTGACCTGGTGTGGGTGTGTTGCATGTCTGGTTTTTGCTTTTGTATCTTTGGGTATAATCTTATGGGTGTATTTCTTGGTTTATCTGAGAGACTTTCTGTCTGTCTGGGTGTGCCTCTGTCTTCGGTTGTTTCCTAGATGTATCTCTGTATTCCTCCATGTACCCTGCCCTTTGGGTGTGAATGCATGTACTGGTGTCCCAGTGCATCTCTGGTTTTATGTGTCTTGGGTACATCTGGATGTTTCTCCTGTGTGTCTATCCTGTGCATTTGTGTGTGTGTGTCCTTCTGCACTGGCTGTGTCTCTAACCCTCTGTGACTGGGTGTGTTTCCTTGTACTGTGTGTGTGTGTGTTTGTGTGTGTGTGCATGTGTGTGTTTCTGTACACGGGGCATGCCTCTCTGTGTTGGATGAGACTGTAGGTCTTCTTGTTCTGTGATCTCTGTGTCTTCATGGGGAGTATCTGTGTCCCTCTGGGCTTAGAGGTCCCTGTCTCACATCGCTGCAGTGTCCAGCTGGCTACACAGGGGACAGCTGTGAGGATGATGTGGATGAGTGTGCCTCCCAGCCCTGCCAGCATGGGGGCTTCTGCATCGACCTTGTGGCCCGTTATCTTTGCTCCTGCCCCCCAGGAACACTGGGTATGCCAGGGCCAGGGTTGGGGGACAGGATGGGAGGCTGGGTCTCTGTCCCTTCCTGACTTCTCCCCCATCCTCCCCTCCCCAAGGCGTGCTCTGTGAGATTAATGAGGACGACTGTGGCCCAGGCCCACCCCTGGACCAGGGCCCCCGGTGCCTGCACAATGGTACCTGCGTGGACCTGGTGGGGGGCTTCCGCTGCACCTGCCCCCCCGGGTACACTGGTTTGCGCTGTGAGGCGGACATCAATGAGTGTCACCCGGGTGCCTGCCACGATGTACACACTCGGGATTGTCTGCAGGATCCAGGTGGGGGCTTCCGCTGCATTTGCCGTCCAGGCTTCACAGGTAAGCAAGCGAGGCGGCTGCCCTGGGACCCTGCCTGTGTTCCTACCCTGTGGCTGACCCGCCAGCTCCTGCTTGTCTAGGTCCCCGATGTCAGACTGCCCTGTTTCCGTGCGAGTCCCAGCCCTGCCAGCATGGAGGCCAGTGCCGTCCCAGCCCAGGCCCTGGGGGTGTGCTGACATTTACCTGTCACTGCATTCCGGTAGGTCACATCAGTGTCTCTGGGAGAGGAGTGGGAGCATGGCCTTTTTGGAGGGCGTGGCTTTAGGGGAGAAGGGGTGGAAGGGAAGGGGGTTCCTGAGAAATACTGAAAATACCTAGAGAGAGAGAGAGAGAGAGAGAGAGAGAGAGTGTGTGTGTGTGTGTGTGTGTGTGTGTGTGTGTTGAGGGGGAGGCACAGGTTTGGAGGCATGGCCTCCAGGGGAAGGAGGAGCTTCTCTGCTAGCGGAGAGGTTGGGCGGGACCTGGGGAGATTGGAGGCTCAACCTTCCGAAGCCTTGACCCCCTATCGTCCCCTTTCTCTCTTCTCCACCTTTCCAAATCCCTCGCTCCCCTCTCTTTCCCCAGCCGTTTTGGGGCCCGCGTTGCGAGCGGGTGGCGCGCTCCTGCCGGGAGCTGCAGTGCCCGGCCGGCGTCCCGTGCCAGCAGACGGTCCGTGGGCCGCGCTGCGCTTGTCCCCCAGGACTATCCGGGCCCGCCTGCCGGGGCGCGCGGGGGTCGCCGCCGGGGGCCTCCAACGCCAGCTGCGTGGCCTCCCCGTGCCTCCACGGGGGCTCCTGCCGCCCCGCGCCGCTCGCACCCTTCTTCCGCTGCGCGTGCGCGCCGGGCTGGGCCGGACCAAGGTGCGAGGCGCCCGCGGCGGCGCCCGAGGCCCCGGAGGAGCCCCTGTGCCCGAGCGCCGCCTGCGAGGCCAAGAGCGGGGACAAGCGCTGCGACCGCGAGTGCAACAGCCGGGGCTGCGGCTGGGACGGCGGCGACTGCTCGCTGAGCGTGGGCGACCCCTGGCGGCAGTGCGCGGCGCTGCAGTGCTGGCGCCTCTTCAACAACAGCCGCTGCGACCCTGCCTGCAGCTCGCCCGCCTGCCTCTACGACAACTTCGATTGCCGCGCCGGCGGCCGCGAGCGCACCTGCAAGTGAGCCCCTCGGTCTGTCTGTCTGTCCGTCGTCCCTCGGACCGGTCCCTTCGACCGCTCGCTGGTCTGTGTCTTCTCCGTCCGTGGGCCCCACCTGCGCACCTGTGGGCCCCGCCTCTCTCTCTGCCGCTTCACTGGCTTAATGTCAGTCCATCCTTAGACTGTCCGTAGGATGTCCACTTCTTCGCCCTCAGTTTCCTCGTGGACCCTGTCTGCCCGTCTGAGTGCTGTTGGTCTGTCTGTGCGGCTCATCTGCCCATCCATGTGCCACTGCTCTCTGTCCCTCCAACCACACACTACATGACCTGTACATGTTGTGTCTTTCTTTCTACCTGTGCACTCCATCTGCCTCTCCCCATGTCCTGTTTGTCCATCTTTGGACTTTGTTCTGTCCATCCGTGAATTCCTTTCGTCCCTCAGCACACCCAAATGTCTGTCTACTTCTTTTTTTTTTTTAAAGATTTTTTTAGATTTTATCCATTCATTTGAGAGAAGGGAGAGCATGCGCAGAAACTGGGGGGGGGGGGCAGAGGGAGAAGCAGACTCCCTGATGAGCCGGGAGCCTGATGGGGGACTTGATCCCAGGCCCCTGAGATCATGACCTGAGCTGAAGGCAGATGCTTAACTGACTGAGCCACCCAGGTGTCCCTGTCTACATCTCTTCTGGTCCATTCTTGGACCTCATCTGTCCATCCCTCTGCTCTGCCTCTTTTGTCCCTCTGTCTGCCTAGAATGCTTCCCTCACTTTTATCTCCCTGTCTTGATTACCCCGACTTTCCTCCTCACTTACTGTGCTCCAGACACCCCGGCCTCTGCCATTTCTCAGATACCTTAGGCTTGGTTGCACCTCAGGGTCTTTGCACTGCGCTGGCTGTTCCCTCTGCCAGGAATCCTCTTCCCTCAGGAAGCTACATGGCTCCTTCCTCACCTCCTTCAAGCCTTCACTGCAACAGCAGTCCCTTCTCAGTGAGCTCCTCCCTGGCCTCCTCCAATACTTCCCCTGCTTTATTTTCCTCCTTAGCTTTTAATTCCTATAGTATCCTGCATATGTGTGTGTTTATATTCAGCTTTTTCTGATGTGTAATTGAAATGCTCTGTATTCTGCTGCTCATTCATCTCTTTCAATGTCTGTCTCTGCCCACTGGAATGCCTGCTGTCCCTGGGCGGGCGTATTTCTGGATGCCTACAGCAGGCATCTGTCCATAGTTATTTGCTACTATTTACTGAAGGAACGGCTGGGTTTGCAGAAGGCCTGACACCTGTCGGATACATTCGAGCCCTCTGTGCTCTCACCATCTGTCCCCCTTGTGTCTCTGGAGTCTGGGTCCTCTCTGGCGCGTGTGCGGGGGTGTTGGACGATTCTGACCCCACTTCTCTCCTCCCCCAGCCCCGTGTACGAGAAGTACTGTGCGGACCACTTTGCTGATGGCCGCTGCGACCAGGGCTGCAACACGGAGGAGTGCGGCTGGGATGGGCTGGACTGTGCGGGTGAGGTGCCCGCCCTGCTGGCCCGCGGCGTGCTGGTGCTCACCGTGCTGCTCCCGCCCGAGGAGCTGCTGCGCTCCAGCGCCGACTTCTTGCAGCGGCTCAGCGGCATCCTGCGCACCTCGCTGCGCTTCCGCCTGGATGAGAACGGCCAGGCCATGGTCTTCCCTTACCATAGGCCGGGTCCTGGCTCCGAGTCCCGGAACCGGCGCGAGCTGGCCCCGGAGGTGATCGGGTGCGTGCTGCACCCTGGAGGAGCCGCGGGGACCCTTGAGGGTGCTGGTCTGGGAGGGAAGGGTCCCCGCTCCTCAGGGCTTATGGGTTTCACTTCCCTTAACATCTTGGTGATGTGACCTGCATGTCCCAACTTCTGCACCTCTGTCATCTGAGGCCGGGTCATTGTTTGCTTGGGGAAGGGGTTGTCTTGGGTGCTACCAGATGCTCAGCAGGAGCGGGCTTGGCCTCCACCCACTATGTGCAGGTGCCCCCCCACCCCAAGATGTGACAGAAGTGCCTCTGGGTACCAGAAAGGGTCCTCTGGAGAGCAGAGTGGTTAAGGGCATGTGTAGTTTTTGCTTTTTTTTTTTTTTTTTTAAGAAATGGAAAACAGAATTTTCCTGAGGGTGGCCTGGGAGGGAGGCCAGAAGGGAGGTGTGGCCTCTGAGCAGGCAAGGGGCCCTTGGCCAAGGAGGGCTGGATTCTAGAGATGGAGGGTAGGGGCTCTGACGGGGACAGCTGCCGTGGGGGAGTGGATGGAGTCTGGCTGACCTACCGGTCCCTGGATGCTCCCTGGGTGTGGTGATAGGGTCTCTGGGCAGCGGGGGCAGGGGTGTGTGTCTCACCCAGAAAAGGACACAGGGTGATAAACAGGGATCATAGGCTTGCAGAATCTGAGGAGTCTGGGGTATTGTAGAGGTCCCCCCTTCAGGAGACAGGCAAGGCTGAAGACACAGATAAGAAAGAAAAAAGGGTGTTGAAGCCATGGGAGGTACTCAAAGAAGTGGAGACAAAAGAATGACTTGCGGACACAGAGACCCAGGGATTGGTTGAGGGAAATCAGCTCACAAAAGAGTAGAAGGAGCAGCCAGAGAGCTAGGATGGCATCTCAAGGTGAGAGGGAGTTTGGAGAGTCTGAGATGGGGATTCAGATGTATGTGCTGCAAGGAAGGGGTGCTCTCAGGAGAGAGGGAAGGAGGGAAGCAGGATGGGGCAGGAAGGGGTCTCGGTCTGGCCTCAGTGTAATTCCTCAGGGAGCTCTAGAGCACAAATAACACCCCCAGTCAGTCGCCCCCTTGAGACCGGAGGGCCACTGTGTACACCCTGTATCAACCAGTCCCAGGCTGAGGGCTGCCCTAAGGGGTGTCACCTCCCAAGTGAAGAGGTCGCCACTTTGCTGAGGTCCATTTCCTGGAGAAGAGGCGGCTGTCAGCTGTTAGAAGCTGGAGACTTGGGTGTGCGCCTACGGCATCTACTAGAGATGTTGATGTGAAAAACGGTGCCCACTGGATTTGTGGTCAGGGGACCCTGGTGGCCACAGCAAGACTGGTTTCGGGGCATTGGTGGGGTTCGGTGCCAGACTGGGGGCATGTGGGCCCTGACAACATGGTGAGAGGAGAGGGCTCTTCTGAGCCCCGGGGTTGGGGCTCCGGGCCTGGCTGATGGCAGGTGCGCCATGGAACCTGCCTGTCCTTCCCTCGCATCCCTGCAGCTCTGTGGTGATGCTGGAGATCGACAACCGGCTGTGCCTGCAGTCGCCTGAGAATGACCACTGCTTCCCCGATGCCCAGAGCGCGGCCGACTACCTGGGAGCGCTGTCGGCCGTGGAGCGCCTGGACTTCCCCTACCCGCTGCGGGCTGTGCGGGGTGAGGCCCGGCCTGGTGGGTGATGAGGGTGGAGTTGGGGCTCCGCGGGGGTGGTGGGGGCCGGGCCTGTGCTCGAGCCCCCCTGCTTCCCGCCCCCAGGGGAGCCGCTGGAGCTGCCGGAGCCAAGTGTGCCGTTGCTTCCCTTGCTGGCTGCAAGCGCGGTCTTCCTGCTGGTCATCCTCGTCCTGGGGGTCATGGTGGCCCGCCGCAAGCGTGAGCACAGCACCCTGTGGTTCCCCGAGGGCTTCGCGCTCCACAAGGATGTGGCTGCTGGCCACAAGGGCCGGCGGGAGCCTGTGGGCCAAGACGCACTGGGCATGAAGTAAGGACCCTGGCTGCTCCCCGTGCCTGACTGTGGGGGCGCTTGGGAGCCCTTGAGCCCCCTGTGGCCTGACTCCGACCTCTCATCCCAAGCAGACCCTAACTTCAGATTCCAGCCAGGACCTCAGGGCTCATCCTCTTAACCACTGACTGACTCCGTGATCCTTGGGAGCCACCCCGGACTCATGACCCTCCGACTCCTTTTCCTGTATCTCTGTTTCCTTGACCCCAACCCTACTCTGACCCCACCGTGACCCTGCCCTGATCCTGGCCTCCCGAACTTCACCGTGATACTCAAATTTGTTCCCACACAACTATGGGCCTCATGATCCCTGTCTGTACCTCAATCCCTTACTGACCCGTGGCCCTATCCTCTATGGCCCCCCAGTACCACCTCTGGCTCTAACTCACCCTGACCTTTGACTTCATTCTGACCTTGGCCCTGGGTCTCGCCTCCAACTCCCTGATGTGTCCCTCAAGACCTCCAACCCCACCCTGACCTAACCCCTGAATTTACCCCTCTCCTGTGACCCCATGACCTCCTGACTCCTCACTACAACCTCCTTGATCCTGGCTTCATCTCTCACCTGTGGTGAGGATAACTCCATCCTCATGACTCCCGATGTCATCTTCTGTAATCCCTGCTGTATGCCTGTGACTTTCATCTATTTCATAGCCCACTGTCCTGACCCCTGACCCCAATCCTTGCCCAATTCTACCTTAAGACCCTGGCTGCCACCCATCATAACTTCTGACTACCCCTGCACTGTGACCTTGACTTCATCCTGCATCCCCTCTTTGGACCCTGTATCTTGACCCTGTCTCCTGTGCCTACTGACCCAGGACCCCAGAACCCAGACCCAGACCCAGACCTGGCTTCTGGGAGCTCTTCTCTGACCCCGCCCCAGACCCTCCTATCAGGTAGCATGTCCCCATTGTCTCCTCTATCCTACCCCCTTTCAACTGTCCCCACAGGAACATGGCCAAGAGCGAGAGTCTGATGGGGGAGGTGGCCACAGACTGGATGGATACGGAGTGCCCAGAGGCTAAGCGACTGAAGGTTGTGCCCCCTTTCTCTGATTCCTGCCCTCAGGGTCCTGGGTGGTGGTTCCGATGGCCAGGGGGAGAGTCAGGGGAAATCTCTGCTCTCCCCAGCTCTGGGGAACAGTCATGGCACCCGCTCCATCCTGCCCTCTCTAACCAGGCCTCTGCTCCCAGGCCAAGGTGGGATCTTCCTGGAGGGGAGCCTCTGGCCCAGAGAGCAACTCTGCTTTCTCTCTGCTGGGTCCAACTCTGTCCAGCGTGTGCAGGCCAAAAGTGCTCCTAGAGGGTTTTAAACACCATGTCCTCTGCTGGGGCCACACCCGTGGGGTCTTTGTTAGCTTGGGCTGCCGTTATGAAATACCACAGACTGGGGGACTTATCAGCAGATCCTTATTTTCTCACAGTTCTGCGGGCTGGAAGTCCCAAGGTCAAGGTGCCGGCAGGGTTGGTTCTTGGTGAGCTCTCTTCTGGGCTCTTTGACAGCTGCCTTCTTCATGTGTCTGCACATGGCATTCCTCTGTGGGCCTGGAGGGGGAAAGCCCTGGTGCTTCTTCCTTTTCTTACAAAGATATCAATCCTATTGCATTAGGGCTCCACTCTTATGCTCTTGTGTCACCTTAATTACCTCCTTAAAGATCCCACATCCAAATATAGTCACGTTGGAGGTTAGGGCTTCCACATATGACTTTTGGGGGAGCACAGTTCTGTCTGTAACAGGTTCCTGCTAGCATTTCCTTCTACTTGCTGAATGTCTTGAACACACACAAGCATCTTATTTCATCTTTATGAGGACCCTATAAAGCAGCTATTAATATACACCTCAGTTCTCAGCTGCCTCTCCCTGCCTAGAGGCAGTTCTCAGCCTGCCTTCCCCTTTATTTATGAGAGAGAGAGCGCGAGAGAGAGAGAGTGTGCACACACAAGTGGGGGAGGGGCAGAGGACAAGGAGGAGAGAATCTCAGGCAGACCGGGCTGAGCATGGAGCCCATCCTGGGGTTTGGTCTCCCCACCCTGAGATTGTGACCTGAGCCAAAACCAAGAGTCTGTTGCTTAAATGACTGAGCCACACAGGCATCCCCAGCCTAGATTTTAATGTTCATGAAATGGAGACATATGTTACAATTGACACCTGAAGAAATCTGTTCACCTCAGGCTTTTTTTTTTCGTTCTTATCCCAAAGTGGATATTAAGTAGATAGCACAATATATTTTTTTAAGCACAATATGTTTTTTTTAAAGATTTTATTTATTTATTCGACAGACAGAGATCACAAGTAGGCAGAGAAGCAGGTGGCGGGGGGGAGCAGGCTCCCTGATGAGCAGAGAGCCTGATGCAGGGCTCGATCCCAGGACTCTGGGATCATGACCGGAGCTGCAGGCAGAGGCTTTAGCCCACTGAGCCACCCAGGCGCCCCCACAATATGTTTTTGATGGCATTTTTGCATTGCAGAATGACAGCAGTATCCTGACTTTGCTAATGAGATGCTCAGAGCTCTAGTGTGATTTGCCAGCTGAGGGACAGCTAACCAGAAAGGGTCAGGGAGGATGAGACAACTGTCCATCATCTGGCTTTCCCCTTCCATGAAATTCAACTCTCTACCTGGGTTCTTAAGCATGGGTCTGACTTGATCAGGCTGTGTTTGGTTCCTGAAGGCTCTTAAATGTCCTGGCAGGCTAGTTAAGAATACTCCGTCCTGTTTCCATAACATCACTATGCCTTTTGGACCCTGAGTCTGAAATTTATCAAGCTCCTTCCGGGGGCCCAGGTGCTATGCTTTTGAAGGGAAATCAGTACATTTGTGTATGACTGTTCTGTCCTGATACCTTATGTTCATGTTCATGGTACTGAGTAGGAGTCCCACTTGGTACCCAGAGCATCTCCCTTGATTTTCTTTTTCTCTCCCAACCAATCACCCTTTTCTCAGATTAAAATTGATCCGTGAAGGACCACCCAGCCCCGCCCCTGCATTTCTTTTACCCGTGATTTATAGCTTCCAGAATGCAAGTTTTGCATTTCTTCTGTTAAATTTACTTTTAAATATTATATTCTTCTTGATACTGTTGTCATGATATTGTTCCCCTAATTTCATTTTCAGTGTGTTATGTCTCGTGTATAGACAGGTGTGTTCTGACAGGTGCTATGCTCTCTGTCTCTTCCTTGATCACCCATCTTGGGTTCCTAGCCCTCCCCACTTCCAACCCAGAGTAAAATCCCTCTTCTTCTGGGGTGTCTGGATGACCCGGTTGGTTAAGCGACTGCCTTCGGCTGGCGTCATGATCCTGGAGTTTTGGGATCCAGTCCTGCACTGGGCTCCCTGCTCAGCGGGGAGTCTGTTTCTTCCCTGACTCTCTTCCCTCTCGTGCTCTCTCTCTCAAGTAAATACATAAAATCTTAAAAAAAAAAAAATCCCTGTTCTTCCTTTGATGAGTTCTGAGCTCCAGCATCTCAATTTCCTGTTTCCGTAGGTATAAGAGAAGGAGGATATTCATGGTATCTTGGGACTGTGAGTGCATTTCCATGAGAGGAACCTGTGAGGGTGCTCAGACTGTCCCTCTAACTGTATCTCTGTCAACTCTTTGTGAGATCCTTGGTCCTTGTGCCTCCAGGTAGAGGAGCCCGGTGTGGGGGCCGAGGATACTGTGGATTGCCGCCAATGGACCCAACACCACCTGGTTGCTGCCGACATCCGTGTGGCGCCGGCCATGGCGTTGACACCCCCGCAGGGCGATGTGGATGCCGATGGCATGGATGTCAATGTGCGAGGCCCAGGTCAGTGACGGGGCCTCCCCGCCAAGGATGCCCCTTCCCCGTCCTGCTGTGAAAAGTTGCATCTAGGTTTGCGTTCTGGGGAGAGTTGGCTGTGTCCAGCATGCGTCTGTAGGGGTCTGTTTAATCAGGACTCTTGGTTGTGTGTGATAATAGCCCAGCTCAAACTAGGTGAAGTAAAACAAGGGATTTACTGGCTCTTGTAACCAGAAGCGTCATGGATATTTGGGTCCAGGACGCAGGGCCGCACGGCTCCAGCCTGCGGAGGCGTTCTCCTGGGGGCGCCGTAGACACGCCTCACCAGCCTTATAAAACCTGTATTACAAGGGGCACGGGCAGAAGTTCCAGAATGACTTCTGATTGGATGGGCTAGAGTCACGTGCCCAGCCCTCAGCTAATCAGTGTGCTCTGGGAGCTGGAATATGCAGATGAAATCAGGGGGCGGAGCTAAAGGCTCTCCTCGAGCCAGGGACTGGGTTTAGCGCTATCCAAGGCTGGAGGGTGGGGAATAGGGTGCGTGTGGCTCCCCTAACCAGGGCAAATGCTCACGCGGAGGGTAGCAGATCACATTATTTCGATCCTCTTGGATCCGTCTTTGCCACATTTCAGAGTAGTTCTCCCCCAGCTCATTTTGCTTTTGTTCCAAACGGCCTGCTCCTGTGGCTCTCTTTTGAAATTCCTCAAGCTACCAGGGTCTGAGCTGCCTGGGATCTCATGTCCCTGGAGTGGCTCTTACCCGGTGGGTGGGGGCGTGGGAAAGCTCTTTCGCCTCGAGCACTTTGAGGTACAGCTCAGCCTCCAGAGTCCTCCTTCAGGAACGGGCTGACCTAACATCTTGGGAATTTGCTTGAGGCTGAAGGCTTGCTCCTCCCTCCCTCCTGGATCCCCTCCTGCTTCCTGGATCCCCTCCCGTGACAAATCACGGAAGGGCTGCCTGTGAATCCTCATCTGGGCTGGCTTCTGGGGTACCTGACACAGGTGTGTGTGTGCGTGTGTGCATGTGCCATACCCTCTTGTGCTCCCATGTGTCCCATTTCCTCCTAATGCAGTGTCCTCAGTGGTATTCCCTGGAAAGGTCCCTGTGCCCACCTCCCTTGTGACAGACTCCTGGTCCCCACAGATGGCTTCACCCCACTGATGCTGGCCTCCTTCTGTGGGGGGGCCCTGGAGCCAGTGCCCACCGAGGAGGATGAGGCAGAAGACACATCAGCCAGCATCATCTCAGACTTGATCTGTCAGGGAGCCCAGCTTGGGGCACGGACTGACCGCACAGGCGAGACAGCCCTGCACCTGGCTGCCCGCTATGCCCGGGCTGATGCAGCCAAGCGGCTGCTGGATGCGGGGGCAGACACCAATGCCCAGGACCACTCAGGGCGCACTCCTTTGCACACTGCTGTCACTGCGGATGCCCAGGGTGTCTTCCAGGTGAGATGCACCAACCCTTTTGGACTCTGGAGCTGGCACGCGCATCAGACCTGGGTTTGAGCCCTCGTCCTGCAAAATACAGCTCTGTTTTTCTCATTTGTGAAGTGGCAATATATGGTGGCTGGCAGGTAGCTGCTTCCCAAAATTTGTGGAGTCTAGGGGCTGTGGGGATTGGGGAATTCAGGGGACTTAGAGATGCTCCTGGTCCCTCTGTTAACGCCATGACCCTCCCTTCTGCATGCCTTCTCTTCTAGATTCTCATCCGGAACCGCTCCACAGACCTGGATGCCCGCATGGCAGATGGCTCCACGGCCCTGATCCTGGCAGCCCGCCTGGCGGTGGAGGGCATGGTGGAAGAGCTCATTGCCAGCCACGCTGATGTCAATGCCGTGGATGAGCTCGGTAAGCTGTGGGGAGTAGCAGTGGGTGGAGGCTTTAGAGGGTGTCTCTTGGGCCCCGACTGTCATGTATGTTATGTGAATTATGTGAATTACTTTGAGACCCAATCACTGAAACTCACATATGAGGGCTTTGACATGGACTTAAACTCACATGCTTTTTTTTCTTTTTTCATGGCGTCCCCTAGCCCATAGGACATCTCAGTGACTTAGAAAAAGGCTGCCTTCCCCAAGGCACGTCATTTCCATCTGTTTTGTTAGAAGAACCTACTCTGCTGCCCTCTGCTGGACAGTTGGCATATTATGTTTATGAATTAGCCAAATCCACACGTGGTGTTACCTACCTCTGTGGAGGTGGCTTGATGGCCCAGGTCCTGGCCCGAGTGGATTCACAGCAACCTGCCCTCATGGCCGGACGATCTCACACAGCTGCAGACACACTCAGATGCTCATAAACATCCTTGGGAACTGCTGTTCTCAACCTCTGCACCATTTACACTTGGGGTTGAACGATTCTTTGCGAGGAGGGCTGTCCTTGCAATGTAGAATATTAAGCGGCATCCCTGGCCTTGACCCACTAGATGCCAGCAGCGCTCCATTCCCTAGCTGTGACAACCCAAAATGTCTTCAGACATTGGCAAATGTCCCTGGGTGGGGACATCACCCCAGCTGAGAACTGTGGCTCTGGAGGACCGCTGTCCAATAGAACTTTCCATGATGATGGAGATATTCCTGGTCTGTGCCATCCATTGTGGTGGCCGCTGGCCACACTTGGTGGCTTTGGAGCTCTTGAAATGTGGCTAGGGTGAATGAAGGGCTAAATGTCTTATTTCATTTAAAAATTTTTAAAGGTTTTATTTATTTCACAGAGAGAGCGAGAGCGAGAGAATAAGCATGAGTTGGTGGGGGGAGAGGCAGAGGGAGAGGGAGAAGCAGATTCCCCACTGAGCAGAGAACCCAACACCAGGCTTGATCCCAGGATCCCAGGATCATGACCGGAGCTGAAGGCAGACGCTTAACTGACTGAGCCACCCAGGCACCTTTATTTAATTTTTTAACCTTTGTTCTGCTTCCTTTTTCTTTTTTTAAAGGCTTTATTTAGATATAATTCACATACCATACAATTTAGCCATTGGAAGTATAACATGGCTTTTCATATAATCACATAGTTGTGCCACTGTCCTCACAATACATTTTAGAACATTTTCATCACCTGGAACACAAGCTCTCACTGTTACTGACCCCCTCCAATCTTGTCTTCCTAGCCCTGGGCAACCACTAACAAATGTACTTTCTCTATCTATGGATTTGCCTACTTTGAATATTTCCTATAAGGGATATAAAATAATATGTGGTGTTTTTTGATTGGCTTCTTTCACTCAGTGTAATGTTTTTAAGGTTTATGAAGTGTGGTAGCATGGATCAGTACTTTTAATTTTTTTTTAAAAATTTTAAAAAGATTTTATTTATTTATTTGACAGACAGAGATCACAAGTAGGCAGAGAGGCAGGCAGAGAGAGAGGAGGAAGCAGGCTTCCTGCTGGGGAGAGAACCCTATGGGGCTCGATCCCAGGACCCTGGGACCATGACCTGAGCCGAAGGCAGAAGCTTTAACCCACCGAGCCACCCAGGCGCCCCTGTTTTTAATTTTTTAATGATCAAATACTATTCGGTTGTATGGATATACATTTTGTTAATCGTTTTATCCGTTGACGGACATTAGGGTTGTTTCTGCTTTTTGGCTACCACTACTGTGAACATTCGTGTTCATGTTTTGGTGTGGATGTATGTTTTCATTTCTCTTGGGTACAAATCCAGGAGTGGCATTGCTGGGTGGGTCGTGTGGTCATGTGATCACTCTGTGTTGGACCTCGTGGGGAGTGGCCAGACTGTTTTCCATAGCGCCCGCCCCGGTTCGATGCCCCTGCCAGCGGTGCACGGGGGTTCCAGTTCCAGTTTCTCCATGTCCTCCCAAACAGCACAAACAGTAGTCTGTCGTTTGTGCTAGCCTTCCTAGTGGGTGTGAATGGGCATCTCATTGTGGTTTTGATTTTTATTTCCCTGCTGGATAATATATTGAGCGTGTTTCCCTGTGCTTATTACCCATTTGTAGATCTTCTTTGGAGAAATGTCTATTCTGATCCTTGGCCCATTTAAAAAATTTCTTTGTCATTTTTTGGGGTCTTTTTTGTTTTTTAAAAGATTTTAGGGGTGCTTTTGTGGCTCAGTGGGTTAAACCTTTGCCTTCCGCTCAGGTCATGATCTCAGGGTCCTGGGATCGAGCCCCGAATTGGGCTCTCTGCTCAGCAGGGAGCCTGCTTCCCCCTTTCTCTCTGCCTGCCTCTCTGCCTACTTGTGATCTCTTTCTCTCTATCAAATAAACAGATAAAATCTTTAAGAAAAAATTTAATTCCAGGTGACTGGGTGGCTCAGTTGGTTAAGCAACTGCCTCAAGCTTGGGTCATGATCCCGGGTTTCTGGGATCGAGTCCCGCATGGGGTTCCCTGCTCTGCAGGGAGCCTGCTTCTCCCTCTCCCTCTGCCTGCTGCTCTCCCTGGTTGTGCTTTCTCTGTCAAATAAATGGATAAAATATTTAAAAAAAAAGGGAAGATCACTTAAAAAAATTCTTTTAATTCCAGTATAGTTAACATAGTGGGTTTTTGTCTTTTTATTATTGAGTTTTGAGTTTTTTATATGTTCCAGATTTAGGTCTCTTAGTAGACATATGGTTTATAACTATTTCTCCCATTTATAGGGTTTCTTTTCACGTAGAAGCACAAACATTTTAATTTTGGTGAAGTCCAACATATCTATTTCTCTTGTTATTGTTGCTTGTTTTTTGGTATCATATCTAAGAATCCTTTGCCTAATTCAAGGTCATGAAGTTTTTTTTTTTTTTTAAGATTTTATTTATTTATTTGACAAAGAGAGATCACAAGTAGACAGAGAGGCAGGCAGAGAGAGAGAGAGAAAGAGAGAGAGAGAGAGGGAAGCAGGCTCCCTGCTGAGCAGAGAGCCCGATGCGGGACTCGATCCCAGGACCCTGAGATCATGACCTGAGCCGAAGGCAGCGGCTTAACCCACTGAGCCACCCAAGGTCATGAAGTTTTAGTCCTATGTTTTCCTGTAAATATTTTATAGTTTGAGCTCTTACGTTTAGGTCTTTGGTACATTTTGAGTGAATTTTTGTATTTGGTGTGAGGTAGGGACCCAACTTTATTCTTTTGCATGTGGAGAGGCAATTGTTCCAACAGTGTTCATTGAGAAGACTATCCTTTCCCCATCGAGTGGTCTTGGCACTTATGTTGTTTAGTTGTAATTAGTTTAAATCTGAAGAGCAGTATGTGCCTGGTGGCTACTGCACTGGACAAGCCCAGCTCTAGCTACAACCAGCGCCCCACATAGTACCCCCCGCTTATGGATAGTCACACACGGTAGGTTCCCTGGACAGAGAGAGTCACTCCACAGGTCTTCACATACATGGATCCAAACACATGGTCAGATACTCATGGCAGATCCCCGCCCAGCCCACCCCCTAAAAGGCCATATTCTGGATACTTTCCCTCCCTCTGCCATGGGATCCTAGCAAATGAACCCAGTCCTAACCTGACCTCTCTTCCCGCACCCCCCAGGGAAATCAGCCTTACACTGGGCAGCAGCGGTCAACAATGTGGACGCCACCTTGGCCCTGCTCAAAAATGGAGCCAACAAGGACATGCAGGATAGCAAGGTGAGCCCCAGCCCTTGACCCACCAGGCAGTCAGCCCTGGTACAATTCCCTAAATGTGGCAAAGAGCAGGGTGGGGTAAGTTAGTGGGGGCATTTATCTTGCTTGCAGCCAGCTTTCAGTATAGGATTTGGACCTAACAGGCTCCAACAGGGTCAGAGGAAAAAGCTGTGTGAACTTGGGCAAATTGCTTAACATCTCTGAGCTTTACTGTCCTCATCTGGAAGTGGGGAAGCACTAGGACCCACCACACTTTTGTCTCCTGAGAATTCAGTGAAATCAAACATTTGTAAAATGCTTAGCAGATCCTCAGTAAAACATAAGTATTATGATCATTGTTTTAAAACCCTAGCAAGGTGGAATTACTCTCCTCACTTTATGAATGGGAAGAGTGAGGCCAAGAGGCGCACAGGGTAGATTCTGTCCTTATCTGACATTTTGATATTTTATTCATTATGTGTTTTTTGCAATACTCTTAATTTAAAAAGTAATGCATTAAAATATCATTTATTTTGATGATTGGTTTTTGACACCCCTTAAGTGTTGTGCCTAAAGAGAGTACCTTACTTTCCTTACCCTAGTCCTGGCTTTGAGGCATAGTGCTTAGTAGGTCCTGGATGAAAGTGCTTTAAGATCACTTGCCCAGTTTCTGTTAGCAGAGCTGGGATTCTAGCCAAGTCTGTTGGGCTGGAGAGTGTGACTTCTTGGCTCTCAGAGTCCACCAGGGGCCTATGAGACCTTGGCCAGGAGTTAGTCCTGGCTCTTGTGACGCTGACCTCTGGTGGGTTCTGTGCCCCACTCCCCCTCAGGAGGAGACTCCATTGTTTCTGGCCGCCCGGGAGGGCAGCTACGAGGCTGCTAAGCTGCTGCTGGACCACTTTGCCAACCGTGAGATCACAGACCACCTGGACAGGCTGCCGCGGGATGTGGCCCAGGAGCGGCTGCACCAGGACATCGTGCGCCTGCTGGACCAGCCCAGTGGGCCCCGCAGCCCTCATGGCCCACATGGCCTGGGGCCCCTCCTCTGCCCCCCAGGGGCCTTCCTTCCTGGCCTCAAGGTGGCACAGTCAGGGGGCAAGAAGAGCCGGAGGCCACCAGGGAAGGCGGGGCTGGGGCCACAGGGCACCCGGGGACGGGGCAAGAAGCTGACGCTGGCCTGTCCGGGTCCCCTGGCCGAGAGCTCGGTCACACTGTCGCCGGTGGACTCGCTGGACTCCCCGCGGCCCTTCGGTGGGCCCCCTGCGTCCCCCGGCGGCTTCTCCCTCGAAGGGCCCTATGCAGCAGCCACTGCCACGGCCGTGTCCCTGGCTCAGCTTGGTGGTGCGGGCCGGGCGGGTCTAGGGCGCCAGCCCCCCGGGGGCTGCGTGCTCAGCTTGGGTCTACTGAACCCCGTGGCCGTTCCCCTCGACTGGGCACGGCTGCCTCCACCTGCCCCGCCAGGCCCCTCGTTCCTGCTGCCGCTGGCGCCGGGGCCCCAGCTGCTGAATCCTGGGACCCCCGTGTCCCCCCAGGAACGGCCCCCGCCCTATCTGGCGGCTGCGGGACATGGCGAAGAGTACCCGGCAGCTGGCACCCATGGCAGCCCCCCCAAGGCCCGCTTCCTGAGGGTCCCGAGTGAGCACCCTTACCTGACCCCGTCCCCCGAGTCCCCGGAGCACTGGGCCAGCCCCTCGCCTCCCTCGCTCTCGGACTGGTCGGACTCCACGCCCAGCCCAGCCACTGCCACGGGGCCTACGGCCACAGCCGCTGGGGCGCTGCCTGCCCAGCCGCTCCCCCTTTCCGTCCCAGGCCCCCTAGCTCAGGCCCAGACCCAGCTGGGGCCCCAGCCAGAAGTCACCCCCAAGAGGCAGGTGTTGGCCTGAAGGCTCTTCAGTTCCTGGATTTTGGGGGGCCAAACAGACATCCCATCCTGACTCTCACTCTCTTTCTTTTTTAGACCTTTCCATTCTCTTCTCTCTTCCCCTACCCTCCTGAAGCCCCCCACCCCCCCTGAAGCTGACTGAGATGGGTCACCAGCCTAGGCTTTTTCAGTCCTCCTTTATTTATACGGGGTGTGTGCTGACCCCCGCCCTCTGGGCCTTGTGAAGAGCCTGGGACCTCCTCCTGTATCCCCCTCTTCCCCATTCTTCCTCCCCGCCTTCCCTTCCCGCCCTCTCTGGTCTCTGTCCTTACACTCTGACACGAGTGGATTATTATTATGGTTTTTTTTTTTTTTTTTTTACATTTTGTATAGAAACAAATTCATTTAAGCAAACTTATTATTATTATTATTTTTTACAAAATATATATATGGAGACACTCCCTGCCCCTGCAAACCCCCCAGTGCCCCCGTGGGGCTGAGTCTGTGGGCCCATTCGGCCAAGCTGGATTCTGTGTACCGAGTACACAGGCATGACCGGGATCCTGTGTACTGAGTACACAACCCTGGTGTGTACCACGTAGGCACCCTTGGACGTACCCTCCGGGGCAGGGCTTGGGTGAGACTTGGGAGCCTTTTTCCTATCCCGCCTCCCTCACTTCACTGCATTCCATATGGAACTTGTTCTATAGCTTTGCCAGGGAAGGATCCTTCTGGCCCACAGAGCCCACCCCAGGTCCCCCCACCCTAGAGCCTGGGCTACTCCCTTGGAGAACTGGGTGGGGGTGGCTGGTGAGAACGGGACGACCGGGGGAGATGTGTGCGTTTCATCTTGTCTCCCTGTAAATATGGGACTCTAGGAAGGGAAGGAACCACCTGCGTGGCACCCCCCCCTCCTGGTACTCCCCTGGCCTAGCCCCGGGGCAGAATAGAAGTATTTTTAGGCTATTTTTGTAATGTGGCTTCTGGCCACAATCCCTGTGTAGCTAAGTTCCCAGGCCTTGTGTTGTACAGCTCCCACTCCCCTCACCACCTAATAAAGGAATAGTTAACACTCCGTGTCACTGGTCTGTGTCTGGGGGGGCGCGGTTGGTGGTACCGGTGGATCTTCCGTATCTCCAGGGCCAGTGTGTGAGCTGCCATCTTGGAGTGAAGCCATTTAGCTTGTCCTCCCGCCCCTGCTTCCGCTTTTGACAGCTGACTCCACTGATTGTGGCTCAGAGGTGGTCACCTGACTCGAGGTGAGCCCATCAGAGTCCCCTGCCCCTGAAGGTTTTTATTGAGATGCTAAGAAAGCGGTCAGTTGCTGGAACTTCTAAGGCCACAGGCAGATGGAGAAATATGGGTGGCCAGTCTGGGGGGGTGAGGGCAGCTGAGCACACAGAGCAGAAGAATGGGGCTGACAGAAGCAGAGATGAGAACTCAGATGTCTCCGGAGCATTGGAGGCGTCTCTCAGTTCCAGATGGAGCGTCCATTCCAGTGGCTTGAGCATGCAACCCATTGACTTCAACAGGTCCTTATTCATTGCTTCCTTAAGTGCCCAACGCCGGTTCTGCAGGAATCTCACCTCTCCCTCATCCTCCCTTGGGTTCTGGAGACAATGCTGCACTGTGGAATGGATCCTCCCTTCCACATACCAGCTTGAATGGGTTTCCATGTCTTGCAACCAGCTGTGCCCCCAAACGACGTTGTGTTTATACCAGGGACCCTCCTGGAAAGGAGGATGGGATAATCGTTCATCCTCTCATTTTGTCATTGGCCGGGTCCCTTCTCTGCCTCTACGCTGATCTCGGTTCTTGGTTCTTGAGTTTGGCTGAGAAAGAATTGAGAACTAAATCCTCAAGCAAGAGTTTGATACAGTAAAAGATAAAGTGTATTCCCAGGAAGGGAGAGTGGGCAGGTCCGGAAGTGGCAACTCTACGAGGGGTCAAGGTTGTCTTGCTTTTCCATTTGCATGGGTCACAGGTCATAGCTAGAGCCGTCTCTCTCTACCTCTCTCTCTCTGGTTTCAGGAGTTTGGTTTTATTTTGCAGTACAAAATCATTTGTAGCCATTTTGAGACAATCATCATGGAAGTGGGGGCTCTGCAAATTGATACTGCATTGCAGCTGGGTTGGTTGAGGAAGACAAGCCTGGGATTCAAAAGAAGCTTCTCTGCTTACCTGCTTTATGATAGGTTTCTTTCCCTTTTGCTTTCATCAATTTTGTAAGGTCAAAACACGGCACACAGCTTGGGTGGTCTCTGCCTGGGGCTACCTCCCATCATCTAAGGGACTCCTCCTACTGGTTGGCTTGGTGGGGGGTTGGCCCCCCTCCCCCATCCACCCCAAGGTCCTCGTGGAACTGTCCTGGCAGCCTTCCCCGAAGGGGGTGTCAGAACCGCAAGGTAAATGTATTATTATGAAGCTAGAGGTTACTGGAGGGCAGTGGTTGGAGGGGAGAATGCATGCCTATCCTCTCCATGCCCCCACGGGGCTGTCTCTGCTGCGTGGAACTCGGTGTCGTCCTTTTGGTCAGTTGGAAAGCATTTGTCCCCCACTCACATCTCGCTGACTGCCTACCCTATCCATTTGGAGTGCCCTTGGTTGCAAGTGACAAAAAAGCCGACTCAATTGGCTTAAACAAGAAAGGAATTTAACAGCTCATTTAACTAAAGAGGACCAGCTTCAGGGGAGATTTGATCTAGTGGCTCAGACGAGGTGAGCAAGGGCTGAATTTCTCTTTATCTGTATAGATTTTTCTCTGGGCATCAGTGTCACCCTCAGGCTCCACTAGGACCCAGCCTAATCTCTCTTCCCACCCCACACAGCTCTAACCCTCCTTCTCTGTTAGCAAAATCAGGACAAAGGGCATAGACCATATTGCACTTTCCAGAGAATTGAGAAGCTTCTAGTTTTTTTTTTTTTTTAAGATTTTATTTATTTATTTGAGAGAGAGAGAGAGCGCACAACTGAGGGGCGGGAGGGGCAGAGGGAGAGGGAGAAGCAGGCTCCCTTCTGAGCGGGGAGCATGACATGGGGCTCGATCCCAGGACCCTAGGATCATGATCTGAACCAAAGGCAGATGCTCAACCAACTGAGCCACCCAGCTGCCCTCAGAAGCTTCTAGTTTTGAGGTTGATTTTGTATTGGCCCCAACTGGATCATGTATCTGTCCTCTAACTTAGGGTTTCTCAACATTGACCGTATCAACATTTGGGGCCAGATCATTCTTCGCTCTGAGGGCTGATCCTGTGCATTGTAAAATGTTTAACAGCATCCCCGGCCTCCGCCCACTTGATGCTTGCAGCAACACCCCCCTTCCATTGCAACAACGGAAAATGTCTCCAGACACGGCCAGTTGTTTCCTGGGAGTGGGGGGAGTTTCTCTTCAACACCACTGCTCAGCCAGTTACTGTGGCAATGGGATGTGGGGTGTGCTGATTTCTTAAAGCAAGACGTCTCTGCTCTGAAACTGGAGGTGTGTGTGTGTGTGTGTATTTATGTGTGTGTTAAACTCAGGGACAATCAGGTTTGCAGAAGTAGGCTTTCTGTGGAAACAACTAATACATGTCCCCCCTCTCTCTCCACCTCTGGATAAATCTTTGGAGATGGAACAATCTCTTTTATCATTGTCTTAAGTTTATTTTATGCATGTTCATCTAGCCTCTGGTTGCTTGTTGGGCACTTACTGCATGCCAAATTCTGGACTAGCTGGGAGTAGAATGAGGAATTATATGGCCCACTCTCTGCTCTTATGGTATTTCAGGTGAGTTAGGGGATAGATAGTGGGCCTGCCACTGTGTCCCTTTGGATCTTACCATTCCAGATGTTGGCAGAGTCTCAGAACCCCAAAAACTCTCTACCTGGGGGCTTTCTCTTGTGTGGGGCAGGAATTGCCCTCAAGACTGAGAGGTGGATAGGAGTTGATGGATAAATACCCCAGTCTCCTTGCTCCTCTGTGGGGGAAATTCAGAGATGCGTCCCACAGACTCAGAGGATGTCCACTGGGATCGAGCCCATTGCCCATGGCAGAACTAACTTTCCTGGGAGTCCCTTCCCTGGGACTTTGTGGGATGTTCCTTTTTGGAATGTTCATACTGGGTATTTCTGGAATAATTTTTCAGATAAAGACTTTGCACTTGAATCCTTGGCTCCAGAGAGAGCCACCTTAGCTGTGCGTATGAGTTGACTCAGGGGAGAAACCAAAACATTTGGGCATCTTCTTCCTAAGTGCTACTCAAAGGAAGAGAAAGTCATTCTTTCTACCCACTTTGCTTACTTTATCCTGCAACAGGGCATTGGAGGGGCGCCTGGGTGGCTCAGTCGTTAAGCGTCTCTGCCTTTGGCTCAGGTCATGATCCCAGGGTCCTGGAATTGAGTCCCACATCGGGCACCCTGCTCAGTGGGGAGTCTGCTTCTCCCTCTCCCTCTGCTGCTTGTGCTCTCTCTCTCTCCCTCTGTCAAATAAATAAATAAAATAATAAAAAAAAATTGGAGATGCTTGTTCCACAAGGGGAAACCTATTTTCATGTCTGGTGGAGCCAGCTTTTTGTAAGTACATGTGAGACTTCTCTGCTCTGGGGGCTCCCTGGAATGGTGGGGAGAGGGGTGTCTCGTGGGAGAATAGGAAGTCTGTTCACTTCCTCAATGAGCTAGTGAGATTCAAAGATTCATGCACATGTGACTTCACGAGCAGCCACGAATTTCAGAGACATTTAGGTTCATTATCCTAGTTGATTTTTTTAAAGAGATTTATTTATTTATTCTAGGGAGAGAGAGAGCATGTCTGTGTGCGGGCGAGGGGCAGAGACTTCTTGACTGAAAAGATAATTCTAAAACAGCTGTGTGTCTGCTGTTCACCCTCCGGACCCACCCTCACCCTTCTCCACTCTGTTCTGTGCTTGGGAGGATGATGCAAACAGATGGCGTCATTGGGCTCCTCCGTCCTCTGGCTTCCATTTGGGTTTCGCCAATGAGATGGAAGAGGAGAGAATAGAATGCACTTATTTTCCTGGTTCTTCTCCTGCAGGGTAGCTGTGGTGCTCTTCTAGCTGCCCTCTGTGAGTCTGAGTATTTATTCTCTCTCCCTCTCCTTAGCCCTTCTGGCCTAGGGGTGGTAAAGTCTCTCTCTCATTGCAAGTTCCAAGGTCCAGTCCCAGAACTTGCCTACATCCTGCCCTTTCTTCCTTTCTTTCTCTCTTTCCTTTTTCTTTCTTTCTTTCTCTCTTTTCTTTCTCCCAAAAGAAGGAAGGGAGGATGTTTTCTCCATTTCTTTCTTCCTTCCTCCCTCCTTTCCTTTCCTCTTTCTTTCTCTCTCTCTCTCTCTCTCCCTTCCTTCCTTCCTTCCATCATTTACCTATTCATTTATTTTTGTTCAGCTTTATGAGGTATAACTAACATACAATAAAGTTTTTTTTTAAAAAAGATTTTTATTTATTTACATTTGAGTGAGAAAGAGAGAGAGAGTGCACGAGCAGGTTGAGGGGCAGAGGGAGAAGCAGACTCTTTGCTGAGCAGGGTGCTCAATGAGGGGCTTGATCCCAGGACCCTGGGATCATGACCTAAGCTGAAGGCAGATCCTTAACCAACTGAGTCACCCATGTGTCCCACTAACATAAAGTTAATCAGTTTTAAGTATAAAACATGATGAGTTTGGACAAATGCATAGTTACAAAACCACTACCACAATCATGTTTCCTCACACTCTTGTGTAGTCAATATCCTCCCACATCTCTGGCTGTAACAATCATGGGTTTGCTGTCCTCCTTATAGTTTTGCCTTTTCTAGAATTTCATACAAATGGAATTATGCAGTGTGTTGCGTTTTGAATCTGGCTTTCAAAACTCGCCATAATGCTTTTGCGACTCATCCATGTTATAAGATACATCAGTCCTTATGAGTGTCATGTGCTTTTTTTTACTGCTGACAACAGTATGCATGATGTTTGTTACAGATATGCAGCGATTGGCTTATCCATTTGTCACTTGAGGGACATTTTTGTACTTTTCAATTCTGGGTGTTATGAATGAATTTTCTATAAACATTCATCATGTGGACATGTTTGCATTTCTCTTAGGTATGTTTCCTGAGGCGTGAGAGGGCTAGGTTTTATGGTGCTTGTCAACCTTCAAGAAACCGTCCAGCTGTTTTCTCAAGCAGCTGTACCATTTTGCCTTCCCACTGGCGATGCATAAGAGTGCCAGGGGCTCCACATCTTTGTTAACCCTTGCTATTATCAGTTTTCCTAATGTTAGCGCTTCTGGTGATATAGTGGTATTTCACTGTGCTTTTTATTTGTGTTTAATTTGAAAATGAGTGCATCTCTTCATGTGCTTATTTGAGACTCCTCATCTTTGGTGAAGTATGTGTTCAGATCTTTTTCCCATTTAAACTTTTTTTTTTTTTTTAGTTTTCAAAATAACATACTATAAAATTTACTTTTTATATGCACAGATCTGTGTTTTCACACGTACATAGATTTACGTCTAGCCTACCACTCCAAGAAAATTTCTCACTCTGCATTTTTGTGTCATGCCTTCCCACCAGTCCTAACCTTGGCCACCATTCATCTGCTCTTCATCCTTCTACTTTCACCTTAAAACACACACACACACACACACACACACACACACACACACACACACAAAATGGAATCATACATTCTGTAACCTTTTGAAATTTTCTGTCTTTCACTCAGCATAATGATCTTTGAGATTCATCTATGGTGTTACGTATTCTAATAGTTTTCTCTTTCTCTTACTGAATAATATTCCCTCATGGCAAGGATGTATCCCAGCATGCTTGAGCATTTACTCATTGGCGGACTTTTGCATTGTTTCTGGTTTTTCGAGATTATGAGTAGAGCTGTTACAAACATTGTGTGTACAGGCTTTGAGTGGACACATGTTTTCGTTTCCTAGCTTTTGATGTCGTGACTAGGAATTTCTTGCCTTATTGCATGGGGGCAGGACCTCAGGACGATATCGAATAGGAGTGGTGAAAGGAGACAGCTTTGCCTTGTTTTATATCTTAGAGGAAACACATTTAGTCTTTAAGTGGAATGTTAGCTGTAGGTTTGTGTGGAAGCAGAGCATCAGGTTGTGGCAGTCCCTCCTATTCCTAGCTTGCTGACAATCTTTATCAGCATGGGTGTTGGATTTTGTCAAGTGCTTTTTCTGTGTCAACTGATACAGTTAAAAAGTTTTCTTTCTTTTTTTCTTGCTTGTTAATATGATGGGTTACATCAATTGATATTTATTTATTTAAAAACTTATTTATTTTTTATTTATTTGACAGAAATCACGAGTAGGCAGAGAGGCAGGCAGACAGAGAAGGGGAAGCAGGCTCCCCGCTGAGCAGAGAGCCCGATGTGGGGCTTGATTCCAGGACCCTGAGACCACGACCTGAGCCAAAAGCAGAGGTTTAACTCAGTGAGCCACCCAGGCGCCCCTGATTGATATTTATTTTTAAGATTTTATTTAATTTTTAAAAAATTAGAACGATTTTATTTATTTATTTATTTATTTAGTGTGTGGGAGTGGTCAAGAGGGGCAGAGGGAGAGGAAAAGAGAGAATCTCAAGCAGACTCCATGCTGACTGTAGAAACCGACTTGGGGCTTGATCCCATGACCCTGAGATCATGACCTGAGCTGAAACCAAGAGCTGGATGCTCAACCGACTGAGCTACCTAGGTGCCCCTTTAAGATTTTATTTTAAGTAACTTCTACATCCAATATGGGGCTGAAACTCACAGCCCTGAGATCAAGAATCACATGCTTTACTGGCTGAGCCAGCCAGGCATCACACATTAATGGATTTTTAAATTAAGACATACTGTAAAATTCACCACTCACCATTTTTTAAAAAGATTTTTAAAAATTTATTTATTTGACACACAGAGAGAGAGAGAGATCACAAGTAGGCAGAGAGGCAGGCAGAAAGAGAGAGGGGGAAGCAGACTCTCCGCCGAGCAGAGAGCCTGATGTGGGGCCATATCCCAGGACCCTGAGGTGATGACCTGAGCTGAAGGCAGAGGCTTAACCCACTGAGCCACCCAGGTGCCCCACCACTCACCATTTAAACATAAATTCATGCATTCACCATTTAGACATGTACAGTTCAGTGGGTTATAGTATATTCACACGGTTGTGCACTTACCTTCACTGTCCAATTCCAATTTTCTCATTGCTCTCTGAGGGAGGAATTTTTGATAGTCATTACCCTGACATTTTTACTGACCTCACTCCTCATGTTGATTGATTTTTCGTTGTTGGTATTATGGGTCTACCGTTCAGAGGGTGTGACTGATGTAGGGTGTAGATTTGGGGAGTACTGGCATGGGGATGGTATTTAACTCCATATGGTTATACTGATCAGCTGGCGGGAGAGGAGAGAGTCAAGACTGAAGCCCTCGACAGCCCCAGTCTTAGGGCTGAGGAAGAGAAGGAGACTGGGTTGGAGTGTCAGAGACCAAGGGGGAAATCGAGGTACAGCAGATGCCCCTGTCCATAGCGCTTTGTTCTGACCAGGTCAGTGAACATCAGCCTGACTTCCCCCAGCCAGTGCTCACATCTGTTTGTCTGAGGGCATTCTCTGCCATGAAAGCCTACTCCACTCACATGTGCAGCCTGCCAGGATTACTGGGGAATTACCCCCAGCACCAGCCCTCAACAATGACCAGCTGGGCTTGGTGTCTACACACCTCAGCAACCTCACCCCTCTGAAGTAAATATATCCACAGAGGGAATGAACCCCAACTGCCCCAGGGAGAGCTTGCTTGAGAAACATGCTTTCATAGCTTCTTTTCCTTTCTTTTCTCCTTTCTCCACTCCCCTACTTGCCTTTTCTGGGCTCACCTCCCAAATTAACTTACCTCCACTGGAATCCTTGTCACAGGGGCTGCTTCTGGGGGAACCCAACTACAACCAGGGTTGTTGGTCTAGAGCAGGTATGCAAAATCATGAGACAGAGCTCATGTACGCTCATGAAATTTAACTCATGAGATTAAATATCTCACTACGACTCCCATATTCACTGCAACTCTATTCACAATAGCTAAAATGTGGAAACAACCTAAATGTCAATCAGTAGATGGATGCATAAAGATGCCCAGCTATGGAAAGAACCTAGACGTCCATCAACAGATGAATGGATAAAGAAGATGTGGTCCATATATACAATGGAATACTATGCAGCCATCAAAAGAAATGAAATATTGCCATTTGCAATGACATTGATGGAACTAGAGGGTATTACGCTGAACGAAATAAGTCAATCAGAGAAAGACAATTCTCATATGATCTCCCTGATATGAGGAATTTGAGAGGCAGAGTGGGGGGCTGTGGGGGGTAGGGAAGGAAAAAATGAAACAAGATGGGATTGGGAGAGAGATAAACCGTAAGAGACTCTTAATCTCAGGAAACAAACTGAGGGTTGCTGGGGGGTGGGGGAGCAGGGAGAGGGTGGCTGGGTGACGGACATTGGGGAGGGTATATGCTATGGTGAGTGCTGTGAAATGTGTAAGCCTGATAATTCACAGACCTGTACCCCTGCAAATAATACATTATATGTTAATAAAAATAATTAAAAAAATGTGTGTGTGTATACATTACATATATAATATACATTGTTTATAATGTGTATCTGTATGTGTGTGTGCATACACACTCACACACAATGGGATGTTTGTTATTCAGCCACAAGAAAGAAGGAAGTTGTGCCCATTGTGACAACTTGGTGGACCATTATGCTAAGTGAGATAACTCAGACACAGGACAAATATTGTGTGTTATCACTCTTATGTGGAATTTCAAGAAGCAAACTCAGAAAAACAGAGAATAGAGTAGTGGTTACCAGGAATTCAAGGTGGAGGTAATGGGGGAGTTATTGGTCCAAGGACACAAACTTCCAGTTATAAGATTAACAAATTCTGGTGCTCCTGGGTGGCTCAGTTGTTGGACGTCTGCTTTTGGCTCAGGTCATAATCCCAGAGTCCTGGGAGTGAGTCCCACATCAGGCTCCCTGAGCAGCAGGAAGCCTGCTTTTCCCCCTCCCACTCCCACTCCCACTCCCCCTGCTTGTGTTCCCTCTCTCACTGTCTCTCTCTTTGTTACGTAAGTAAATAAAATAAAATTAAAAGTTTAACAAGTTCTGAGGATCTAATGTGCACATGGTGATTATAGTTAATAATACTGTATTATATACTTGGAAGTTGCTAAGAGAGTAGATCTTAAATGAACTCACCACAAAAAAAGAAATGGTAATTATGTGATGGGTTGGAGGTATTGGCTAACACTTTGGTGGTATTCATTTTGCAATATATAAGTGTATCAAATCAATGGGCAGCACACCTTAAACTTACAAAATTTTTAAAAAAGATATTTATTGGGGTGCCTGGGTGGCTCAGTGGGTTAAAACCTTTGCCTTTGGCTCAGGTCATGTTCCCAGGGTCCTGGGATCCAGCCACACTTCGGGGTCTCTGCTCAGCAGGAGCCTGCTTCCTCCTCTCTCTCTGCCTGCTTCTCTGCCTACTTGTGATCTCTGTCTGTCAAATAAATAAATGAAATTAAAAAAAGATTTTATTTATTTGGTTGACAGGGAGAGAGACAGTGAGAGAGGAGAAACAAGCTGGGGGAGTGGGAGAGGGAGAAGCAGGCTTCCCACTGAACAGGGAGCCCGATGGGGGGCTCGATCCCAGGACCTTGGGATCATGACCTGAGCCAGAGGCAGACACCTAACTGACTGAGCCACCCAGATGCCCCTAAACTTACACAATGTTATATGTCAGTTATATCCCAATAAAGCTGGGGAAAATAAAAAAAAAGATTCTCAGCTAGGGAGAGAAGAGAGGGTCTAGGACTGAACTCTGGGGAGTTCTAATTTTAGATGCTGTGAGAGGAAGAGACTGAGAAAGGGTGGTGTATGGAGATGGAGAAAAAGCAGGTGCCATGGAAAGCAAGAGAGTGGCCACGGCAAGGAGGGAATTCATCATTTGGGTTTAAAGCTCCTGGAAGGTGGAGAGGGAGGAGGACCATTCCAGGGAGCTCACAGGCTACGGGGAGACACACAAGGACACAGACGATATGAAGAGGAAACCCAGGATGTGTGGGAGTGCAGATGCCACAGGTGACTAGCTTGGAGTGATCAGGGAAGGCTTCCTAGGGAAGGTGATAAAGATGTGTCTTTCTGGAGGAGTAGGAATTTCCCAGGAGGCTAGGAGGAGGGAAAAAGAAATTCCTGAGAGAATAGCATGGGGGTAGGGTGGGCAAAAGGATGTCAAAGGAAGGGTCAGCAACTTGGAATGGCTGGGTCTATACCTCACTCCTTATGATTTTTTTTAAAGATTTTATTTATTTATTTGACAGAGATCACAAGTAGGCAAAGAAGCAGACAGAGAGAGAGGAGGAAGCAGGCTCCCTCTGAGCAGAGAGCCCGATGCGGGGCTCGATCCCAGGACTCTGGGATCATAACCTGACCCGAAGGCAGAGGCTTTAACCCACCGAGCGACCCAGGTGCCCTTCACTTCCTTATGATTAATTGGATAAATGGATTCGTGTCATTTTGCATGGAACCGTGGCTGGATTTGGAACTAGAGAAGATAGCAGGGGCCAGATCACAAGGGTCTTGAATATGAAAATGGGGAATTTCAAACTTTACTCTGGGAGCAACGGGGAGCCTCAGAGGTCTCTGAGTAGAGAGGGGACACATGCAGAGCCTTCTGTTTTGGTGGCCAATACAGAGGATGAACTGGAGGGAGGTGGCACTGCAGGCTTTTGCTGGGTGAGAATGATGCACTTGAGTTAGGGTGGGGCTGGGGGGGTAGTATAGAAAAGGAAGGAGGACAGAGGAAACATTGGACAATTCTGGGGAGAGTAGGGAGAAGGATCGACGGGGCTGGGGTCACTATAAGAAGTTAAGCCTGGGCAACATGTGTATAACATCTAGTGATCCACTTCTTCCTCCCAGCTCTGGGGGGAGGGAGTGTGCATGTATGTGTGTGCGTGTGTGCATGTGTGTGTATGTGGACATGCATCTTCCCTGGGGCAGCAGCCTTGCCCAGCACGCAGCGAGCACTAATGGGCATTGGGGAGCACGGATGGAGTGAGGAATGTGTTTGTTAGTTCCACCACAAAAATAAATCACAATTGGTTCTTCCCCCCACTTTTTGCCCTTGGAGCCTGGGGGCTGGGGAAGCAGACCCTGGGGTTTCTAGTTTCCAGTGGGAGAAAATCTGCAGGGAGTCACCAGCCTGAGTCCTGGGGTGCTTGTTAGTGGCTGGGGAGCCCTTAGGGCGGGAGCTCTGGGGACCCCCTGCATAACAGGATCTGGGTCTTCAGCCCCTCCCTTCTCAGGCTGTGAGCAGAGAGCAATGCGGGCAGGCACCGTGGGAACCTGTCTTGGCCATGGTGAGTGTGGATTCAGAGCCTTTGTAAGGCTGGAGAAGTGACTCTGGCCCATCCCTGGTCCTACGGGTGAAATATGAAAATAAGTTGGGAGAGAGAAATGCCAGAGTGACTGAGTGTTAACCTGAAAAGATGGGCTTGGATGGCATTTGCCGGAAGGGTGCATGAGACCCCAAGCTTAGCTCAGCATATGTCTGCCGCTGGTATTCCCTGAGATGACAGAGTCTCCTGGGCCCCCTAGCTGGACCCGTCTTGCCCTGCATACTCTTGAAGCTGCTCGGTCGTCCCCGTGCCCTGTCTTTTCTTTCACACCTGCATCCAACCTGTTAGGAAGTCTGGTGGGCTCCACCTGCACAATCTGTCCAGCATTGCCCACCTCTCACCGCCTCCACGGCCCTCACCCTGGTCAGTGCCCGTCACCCCTCACCTGGACCAGGTCATCCACCTCCTCCTCGGTCTCCCAACTTTCACCTGTGTCCCCCCACCACATTCTGTTCTCCCTCAATGATCAGAGGGTGTCTGGGAAAGCCTGAGTCAGGTCACGTCCCTCCTCCGCTCAGAATCTTCCATTGGCCCAATGCCACTTGGCATGAGAGCTAAAGTCCTCCCTAGAACCTACAAGACCCTAGCAACTTGCCCCTGTCACTCCTGTGGCCTTACCTCCTTTCCCCCTTTTGCTCTCTCTATCACTCTGTTCCTCCTGGCTCTTCCTGTTCCAGGCGCAGCCTGCTTCCTCCTCTCTCTCTGCCTGCTTGTGATCTCTGTCTGTCAAATAAATAAATAAAATCTTTAAAAAATATTTTATATATTTATTTGTCAGAGACAGAGGACAAGCATGGGGAGCAGCGGGCAGAGGGAGAAGCAGGCTCCCCGCTGGGCAAGGAGCCCAGTGCTGGCTCGACCTGGGATCAGGACCCAAGATCAGGACCTGGCCTGAAGGCAGACGCTTAACAAACCGAGCCACCTAGGCATCCCGTTATCACTTATTCTTTAAAAAATTTTTAAAAGAAGATTTTATTTTATTTTTCTGACACAGAGAGAAAAAACACAAGCAGGGGGAGCAGGAGGCAGAAAGAGAGGGAGAAGCACGCTCCTTGATGAGCAGAGAGCACTTTGTGGGACTCAATTCCAAGACCCTGGGATCATGACCTGAAGTGAAGGCAGATGCTTAAGTGATTGAGCCATCCAGGCGTCCCATTAACAGATTTTTAAGTCACCACTGCATGGAACGTGGGGCTCAAACTCGACCCTGAGATGAAGAGTCGCGAACTCCACAGGGACCAGCCAGGTGCCCCAAGTTATTGATGATGATGATGATGATGATGGTGATGATTTAGAGAGAGAATGGGCCTGTGAGTGTCTGCAGGTGAGTGGCAGGGGAGAAGGGGCGGAGGGAGTGTGAAGTTTCAGTTGTACCACGTAATGATTCAATGTTAGTATATATGGCAACACGATCACCATCATAAGTCTGTCTCTCACCATACATAGGTAAAAATTCTTTTTCTTGTGATGAGAGCTTTTAAGATGTGCGTTCCAGTAACTTTCAAATACCCAGTACAGTATTATGAACTATGGTCACCATGCTGGACTTGATAGCCCATGACTTAGTTATCTTAACCGGAAGTTTTCATTTTCTTCTTAATGATTTATAATAGCTAAATATAGTTTAGGGCCCCAACCTTTTCTAGTTTGTGACTTGCCTATATATTTGTTTCAGTTTAACAATGCTTTGTGAGATTTGGAAATTATACTTTTTATTTATTTTTTAAGATTTTATTTATTTATTTGACAGAGAGATCACAAGCAGGCAGAGAGGCAGGCAGAGAGAGAGGAGGAAGCAGGCTCCCTGCTGAGCAGAGAGCCCGATGCGGGGCTCGATCCCAGGACTCTGAGATCATGACCTGAGCCGAAGGCAGCGGCTTAACCCACTGAGCCACCCAGGCGCCCCTGGAAATTATACTTTTTAAACCGTCGTATCCATTTACTTCAGGAAGTCTTCCAGGTCACTGAGTTTCTATTATTCTCACTCTGTAAAGGCGCTGATGTTCTCTCTGATACTGTTTAATTTGCAGCAAAAAGGCATCTTTTAGACACCTGCGTCTCTGCCCAGCGTGCCTTTTCTCAGATCTAGAGTTCTTAAGTGGAGTGCAAGATTCTTGGTTTTTGAGTTTCATTTTGCTTCGGTTTCTGCAGATTTCAAGGTAGGCTTTGCTTTTATCACAGCACGAATTCCTAAGAGGATCTCTTTGAAGTTTCCCTAAGTTGAATATTGTTTTAGTTCATCTCATGCTAGATCAGAGGTTGGCAGACTGCAGCCCGAGGACCAGATCCGGCCCGCTGCCCGCTTTTGTAAATAAAGTTTTATTGAAACAGCCGTGTGCACTTGTTTATACATTTTCACCCTAGAATGGCAGAGTTGAGCAGTTATGGCCGAGATGGTGCAGCCCACTACCTCTAAAATATTCACTATCCGGTCCTTTCCAGAGAAGTCTGCACCCCTGTGCTTGATTGGTGTGGCTTCCTGTTTCTTCCTTCCCTCGTCTCCTTTTCCCTTCTAAGTTCGCCAATCATCCTGACTTGTCTTCTTTGAAACCAGAATATAGATCAAGAACATTTTTGTTGTTTTTCTCTATTTTATATATCTTCAGAACTAAAGTCTAAAATTTATGTTTCCTAAATTAAAATTTCAGCAAACTTCCAAAACATTTAAATGATTACTCTTAACTTCTATGGCCCCACTGCTGTGGATGAGAATTGTCAGGCACAGCCATTCATTTTTCCTCCTCTTAGGGGTCACTGGCTAGCAGGTTACCCAGAAATGCCACTAGGTGGCTCCTAAACCAGTCCTGTCCTCTCCACCCTCCTTTCCAGCCTTTCCAGCCACCCTGTCTCTTGAGTTGGTATTTGAGGAACTCAAGACTGAGTTTTGCTTATCTAAGCCAAGGAACTCTTGGTCAGCAGGGAAAGATGGGATGGGGGGCATTTTCCTTAAAACGGTCCTATCTTCCAAATGACTGCAAAATACTATGAGAAACGTTTCAATATAGGTGCATTTTTATTCTGAGCTGGCAGGTTAATCGATCATTAAACAATGAAGCTATCTCCAATCCAGGATTTTTATCAAAGTCTCATCATTTGAATTAAAATGGTCAATAATTTAAGAGTTGTTTTCCATTTAATTAACACAGTTGTAGCCATTAGCACAATGCCCAGGGTCCACAATACTATTGGGTGGGGATGGGGGGGGGGTATGAAACTTTGTAATTTCTCAGATCAAAAGAAATAAGTAAACTTTGAGGGTTGAAGAATATATTCATCTTTATACTAAGACAGTCCTATAACATAAACCTTTAAAGTGTGATAATATTTAAATAATTTTATTTTATTATTTTTTGTTGTTAAATAATTTTAAATAAAATTTAGATTTTATTTATTTGATTCAATAAATTCTATTTAAACACAATTTAGATACAAATAAGAAAATTTGTTATGGGAAGGCAGAAGTGCCTAGGGCCCACAGAACTCATGATGTAGCCCTAACATTCAGATTCCTAAAGGTGTTATTTTGTTCATTGCAGATATCACTGTTACAGGCTTTGTCTTTCTGGGGTGTTCTTTTCACATGGACTGCAGCAGACCCTGTAAATTCCTCTCTCACATTACCTTGATCCTTATATGTTTTTTCTCATCACATGGGGACTCTGAATTCCCCGTACATGTCAAGTGGGAATTACTGGGAAATTCATGCCTCCTGGTAGAAACTTGAAAAAAAAAAAAGTTTTTATTTATTTTAAGTAGGCTTCATGCCCAACGTGGGGCTTGAACTCATGACCCTGAGATCAAGGCTTGCACACCCAACTGACTGAGCCAGCTAGGCATGCCCCCTGGTAGAAACTTTTAAGTAATGACCATTTTACTCTGTTTTTTTTTTTAAGAGTTTGGTTATTTTATTTTTTTAAGATTTTATTTATTTATTTGACAGAGAGAGAGATCACAAGTAGACAGAGAGGCAGGCAGAGAGAGAGGGAGAAGCAGACCCCCCACTGAGCAGAAAGCCTGATGCCAGGCTCCATCCCAGGACCCCGAGATTAGGACCTGAGCCAAAGGCAGAGGCCCAACCCACTAAGCTACCCAGGTGCCCCAAGAGTTTGACTCTTTTAGTGCTCAACATCACTCAGCATCAGGGAAATATAAATCAAAACCACAGTGAGATACCACCTACACCAGTCAGAATGGCTAAAATTAACAAGTTAGGAAATGACATGTTGGCGAGGATGTGGAGAAAGGGGAACCCTCCTACACTGTTGGTGGGAATGCAAGCTAGTGCAGCCACTCTGGAGAACAGTGTGGAGGATCCTCAAAAAGTTGAAAATAGAGCTACCCTATGACCCAGCAATCACACTACTTGGTATTTCCCCTAAAGATACAAATGTAGATGCGCCTGGGTGGCTCAGTGGGTAAAGCCTCTGCCTTTGGCTCAGGTCATGATCTCAGGGTCCTGGGATGGAGCCCTGCACTGGGCTTTCTGCTCAGCGGGAGCCTACTTCCCCCTCTTTCTCTGCCTGCCACTCTGCCTACTTGTAATCTCTCTCTCTCTCTCTCTCTCTGTCAAATAAATATATAAAATCTTAAAAAGAAAAAAGATACAAATACAGTGATCCAAAGGGGCACGTGCACCCAAATGTTTGTAGCAGCAATGTCCACAACAGCCAAACTATGGAAAGAGCCTAGATGTCCATCAACAGGTGAGTGAATAAAGAAGAAGTAGTATATCTATACAATGGAATACTAAGCAGCCATCACCCTCCCGCCCCCCACCCCCCCCCCCCCGGCGAAATCCTGCCATTTACAATGACATGGATGGAACTAGAGGGAATTATGGTGAGGGAAATAATTCAATCAGAGAAAGACAACTCTCATATGATCTCTCTGATATGAGGAATTTGAGAGGCAGGGCGGGGGGGGGTCATGGGGCATAGGGAGGGAAAAAATGAAACAAGATGAGATCGGGAGGGAGACAAACCATAAGAGACTCTTAATCTCACAAAACAAACTGAGGGTTGTTGGGAGTTCCAGGGACAGGGAGAGGGTGGCTGGGTGATGGACATTGTGGAGGGTATGTACTATGGGTGAGTGCTGTGAATTGTGTAAGCCTGATGATTCACATACCGATACCCCTGAAGCAAATAATACATTATATGTTAACTAAAAAAAAGAAGAATTTGGCTCTTTCAGATTCCACCTATGAGTGATACCATACTGTATTTGTCTTTCCTTATCTGACTTATCTCACTTAACATAATGTCCTCAAGATTAGCTATGTTAGTTGCCCAAGGCAGGATTTGCTTCTTTCCCAAGGATGATTAATATTCCGTAGTGTGTATACAGCCCTTCTCCTCCTCCTCCTCCCTCTCCTCCCTCTCCTCCCCCTCCTTGTTCTTTTAAAGTAATCTCTAGGGGCGCTGGGTGGCTCAGTCATTAGGTATCTGCCAGGGTCCTGGGATCGAGCCCTGCATCGGGCTCCCTGCTCAGTGGGAAGCCTGCTTTTCCCTCTCCCACTCCCCCTGTCCGTGTTCCCTCTCTCGCTGTCTCTCTGTCAAATAAATAAATAAAATCTTAAAACAAAAATTCTGGACATCAAGCATAGGCTTGAACTTGCCACCCCAAGAGTCGCATGTCCTACCAGTGAGCCCACCAGGTGCCCTATACCATATCTTTATTCATTCATCCATTGACTGACACAGGCTGTTTCCAAATCTACAATTTTCTTGGCTTTTGAAGAGACACTGACTAGCTGGGTGATATTAAGGAAAAGAAGTAACATAATTTCTTTTTTTAAAAGGATTTTATTTATTTATTTGACAGAGAGAGAGCTCACAAGTAAGCAGAGCAGCAGGCAGAGAGAGAGGGGAAGCAGGCTCCACTGAGTAGAGAGCCTGAAGCTGGGCTCGATCCCAGGTCCTTGAGATCATGACCTGAGCTGAAGGCAGAGGGTTATCCCACTGAGCCACTCAGGCGCCCCTAGAAGTGACATAATTTCTGAGTCTCTTTCCTTTTTTTTTTTTTTTTTTTGTAAAACAGGGATGATTTCCTGCCCTATTGGTACAGATGTATGGCAGATCACTACAAAATTGTCCCATTCCATTTACCCTGTCCTCTCCTTTCAGGCTCCTGAGAAGCAGCAGGAAAATGCCACCTGGCTGGTGACTGAGTTTGTGTTGGTGGGTTTCTCCAACCTCCCACACCTGAGGTACACCCTCTTCGGGCTCTTCTTCCTCACATACCTGGTCACCCTCAGTGGCAACATCACCATCATCATCATCATCCAGGTGGATCGGACCCTTCACACTCCCATGTACCGCTTCCTGGCGGTGCTGTCCCTCTCCGAGACCTCCTACACGCTGGTCACTATCCCCAACATGCTGGCCCATCTGCTCATGGAGAGCCAGGCCATCTCCATCCCTGGCTGTCGGGCTCAGATGTTCTTTTTCCTGGGCCTGGGATGCAGCCAGTGCTTCCTCCTTACCCTGATGGGCTATGACCGCTACGTGGCCATCTGCCACCCCCTGCGGTACTCGGTGATCATGAGACCCACAGTGTGTCTCCGCCTGGGAGCCCTGGTTTTCTGCTCCGGCTTCTCGGTGGCCTCGATTGAGACCAGCATGATCTTCTCCTCGCCTTTCTGCGGCAGCAACCGCGTGGAGCACTTCTTCTGTGACATCGCGCCGGTCCTGAAGCTCAGCTGCTCCGAGAGCGCCGGCAAAGCGCTGGCCATCTTCTTCCTGAGCGTCCTCGTGGTGCTGGTCTCCTTCCTCCTCGTCCTCCTCTCCTACGCCTTCATCGTGGCCGCCATCGTGAGGATCCCCTCCGCCGCCGGCCGGCGCAAGGCCTTCTCCACCTGCGCGGCCCACCTCACCGTGGTCATTGTGCATTTTGGCTGCGCCTCCATCATCTACCTGCGGCCCGAGTCCGGGGCCAGGCCTGAGCAGGACCGCCTGGTGGCTGTGTTCTACACAGTGGTGACGCCGCTGCTGAACCCCGTGGTGTACACGTTGCGCAACAAGGAGGTGCGGGTGGCTCTGAGGAGGACCCTGGGGCGGAGCCGCGGGGTTTTTCAATAAACGCTTGATCCACGTTCCCTTTCTAGCTTCTTCATGAACATATATCCCGCCTGACGCTCAGTTTCCCTGCTTGGAATACAGGGGTCGCTCCCGTAGCCTTGAATGAAATAGCCTCTTCAATGAGGCAACTGGCAGTGGCTGAGACCCACCATGAAGTTCACGAAAACAGCGCAGCCTCTTCCTTTGGTCCTTGAGTCTTTGACTTTGCGGGGATGCACCGCTCTCTGCAGTGCAGATGGTCACCAGCCATGAACCCTGGCAAGTCTGGGCGAGCGGGGCGGGGTAGTGCTGACAGAGAGCAGGGAAGGTTGCTTCCTTCTTGCCCTGGGGGGTGAGGACCGCTAGGGAGCCTTCTGCCATCCCCTGGGGCACTCGGTGATCGTGAGACGCAGAGCTCCCATCTGACCTGAACCCCAGGTTTTCCTATTCCGTGTTCTCAGTGGTTTTGAACCAGCGGCCGCAGGCTGTCTTTTTTCTTCCTGCTCGAATCACATCCTTAAATTTAGTGGGAGGAGACAATAAACAGTAAGATCCTCTTAGTGATAAATAAATAAATAGTTGATTTCATGATGATTCTCTAGCTGTCTTCCTCTTGGATCTTTTATTTCTTTGTTGTGTGACGGGAAAGGAAAGGAGGAGGATTTAATAAATCATTGTGGTAAAATTTATGTAACATAAATTTTGTCATTTTATCCATTAAAATTTTTATTATTGAGTTTCATGCATTCTTTGTAGATTTTGGATGACAGTCCTTTATCAGATATGTTTGTGAAAAGTTTTTATTTAAGTTCCAGGTAGTGAACATACAGTGTTATATTATTTTCAGGTGTACAGTGTAGTGATTCAACACTTCCACACATCACCTGGTGCTCTTCATGACAGGTGCACTCGTTCATCCCCATCACCTCCTTAATCCATCCTGCCACCCTCCTCCCCTCTGGCAACCACCAATTTGCTCTTTTTAAAATTTTTATTTTTTTTAATTTTTAAAAAAGATTTTATTTGTTTATTTGACAGAGATCACAGGTAGGCAGAGAGAGAGACAGAGGGAGAGAGGAGGAAGCAGGCTCCCCGCTGAGAGAGCCCAATGTGGGGCTCTATCCCAGGACCCTGGGATCATGACCTGAGCCGAAGGCAGAGGCTTTAACCCACTGAGCCACCCAGGCACCCTATTTATTTTGATTTTGATTTTTTTAAAGATTTTATTTATTTATTTGACAGAGAGAAAGAGAGATCACAAGTAGGCAGAGAGGCAGGCAGAGAGAGAGAGGGAAGCAGACTCCCCGTTCAGCAGAGAGCC
>NW_019154094.1:391902-497999 GCF_002288905.1 Enhydra lutris kenyoni | reverse complement strand
TATTTATTTTTTTTAAAGATTTTATTTATTTATTTGACAGAGAGAAAGAGAGATCACAAGTAGGCAGAGAGGCAGGCAGAGAGAGAGAGGGAAGCAGACTCCCCGTTCAGCAGAGAGCCTGATGTGGGGCTCGACCCCAGGACCCTGAGATCATGACCTGAGCTGAAGGCAGAGGCTTAACCCACTGAGCCACCCAGGCGCCCCTTGATTTTGATTTTTTAAAGAGATTTTATTTATTTATTTGTCAGAGAGAGAGCACAAGCAGGGGGAAGGGCAGGCAGAGGGAGAAGCAGTTTCTCCACTGAGCAAGGAGCTCTATGAGGGGCTCAATCGTAGGACCCTGCGCAGAAGGCAGACGCTTAATCAACTGAGCCATCCAGGCATCCCAATCTGTTCTTTATAATTAAGCATCTGTAACTTGATTTCTCTCTCTCTTATTTTTCTCCCTTTGTTTGTTTTGTTTACTTTGCTTCTTAAATTCCACATGAGTGAAATCGTATGGTGTTTGTCTCTCTGACTGATTTCGCTCAGCGTTATACTCTCTGGTTCCATCCACATCGTTGCAAATGTTAAGACTTCATTCTGTTTTTATGGCTGAATCATATTCCATGGTATATATATATACCATCTCTATTTAATTCATTCACCAGTTGTTCAACTCTTGATTTCATCTGGGGTCATGATCCTGGGAGTTGTGGGATGGAGTCCCACATCAGGCTCTGGGCTTGGTGGGGAGTCTACTTGGGGTTTTCTCTCTTTCTCTTCCTCTGTCCTTCTCCCACTCCTGTGCTCTCTCTCTTTTTAAAGATTTTATTTATTTGACAGAGAGAGAGATAGCGAGAACAGGAACACAAGCAGGGGAAGTGGGAGAGGGAGAATCAGGCTTCTTGACATACAGGGAGCCTGATGTGGGGCTCAATCCCAGGACCCTGGGATCTTGACCTGAGCTGAAGGCAGACACTTAAAGACTGAGTCACCCAGGCGGCCCCCCTCTCGTTCTAAAATAAATTAAATCTTTAAAAACATTATGGTAAATGAATAAGCCAGATATAAAAGTACAAATATATGATTCCACTTACATGAAATATCTAGAATAAGCAAATTTATAGGGACAGAAAGTAGATTTGAGGTTACCAGAGACTGGGAGTAGGGGGGGATGAAGAATCATTGTTTCTGCTATCCTCATTCTTCCAAAATAAATTCTCTACTTTTTGAAATTATAGCCACCCTAGTATATGTGAAATAGCTTAGTCATTCACTTTTGTCTAATTAAACCTGATGATGGATTGAAATCCTCCTGAGCATCTTCTCTGACCACTGTGGGATGAAATAAGAAATCAGTGACAGAAGGAAACTGGACACTTGCAAAATATGTAGCAATGAAACAATACACTCTTTTTTAAAAAAGATCTTATTTATTTATTTGACACACAGAGAGAGAAGTCACAAGTAGGCAGAGAAGCAGGCAGAGAAAGAGGGGGAAGCAGGCTCTCCGCTAAGCAAAGAACCCGATGCAGGACTCGATCCTAGGACCCTGAGATCATGACCAGAGCCGAAGGCAGAGGCTTAACCCACTGAGCCACCCAGGTGCCCCTAAACACTACACTCTTAAACAATGGATCAAAGAAGATTATAAGTTAGATTGGAAAATAGTGTGAGATGAATGAACATTAAAACACAACATACCAAAACTTATGGGATACAGCAAAAGCAGTGCTCAGAGGGAAAGTCATAGCTGTAAGTGTTTCCATTAAAAAGGAAGAAAGAGGGTCGCCTGGGTGGCTCAGTGGGTTGAGCCTCTGCCTTCGGCTCAGATCATGATCTCAGGGTCCTGGGATCGAGTCCCACACTGGGCTCTCTGCTCAGTGGGGAGCCTGCTTCGTCCTCTCTCTCTGCCTGCCTCTCTGCCTACTTACTCTCTGTCAAATAAATAAATAAATAAATAAATAAAATCTTTAAAGAGGAAGAAAGATACATAATCAACAACCTAACTATACATGCCAAGGAATTAGAAACAAAAGAACAAGCTAAACACTGAGGATGGGGTTTCCACCTTGAGATTCACCAGCAAGATATGGTCTGTGTGTTATATGCTGTATCTTCCATTTGTCAGAGCAAGACCACCCTTTTGTGTTCATCTCTGTCTCAGGAGACCAACCTGTATGGATCACATTGATGGGCTCTCTGCCTTCTGGCTTCTGGTTGGGTTTGGTCAATGAGAGGCACTGTCAGGAGATGGAGGGTAGGAGGAGACACAGGCCAGGGTATTACTCTCTCCAGTCCCTCTCTACATGTGTCCATGGGTGGCCACTCTTAGTCAGAGGTCACAGTGTTTTCCACACAACCAATCTTTCTGGCTATAACCATGGTTTCCTTAGTTTCTTTAGGCATGTAGGTGCTGACAGCTCTCCAGTGCTGCTAGTTCTGGGGTGCTGCTCCAGCCCCTAACTCTGCTCACACCTTTACAAACAGCACCCACACTCCTTTTAAAAATATTTTATTTATTTATTTGACAGAGAGAGGTACGATGAGAGAAGGAGCCAATTAGGGGGAGTGCGAGAGTGAGAAGCAAGTTTCCTGCTGAGCAGGGAGCCCAATGTGGGGCTTGATCCGAGGACCCTAGGATCATGACCTAAGCCTGAAGGCAGACGCTTAATGACTGAGCCGCCGAGGTGCCCCTATGAACAGCCCCTTTTTAAAAACTGCCCTTCCAGTACCCACTCAGAGTGTATCACAATTTCCTGTTGGATCCTTTTGATACACTTACAAATGGAATTCCTTAATAAAAGAACAAAACACCTCATAAAACTTTCCCTATTGACATATCTCTGATTGCCCTGGGGAAACCAAGCCACTGTCTCTGACAACCCTGACTTCTCACGTGAATGCCTGTGCCTTGCCTGGGACATGCCTCTCCTTGCTTCTCTGTTTTCTAACTCTGCTAACTCTGCTACTCATTCTGTGTATTTACTTGTACTTGATTGTATGACTTTTTCAGGGATAAGATTAAAAAAATCCCAAACAGATGTGTTTATTGAAATCCTCTGCATTCCCCTGGAATGATTCTGCCATTGTGGTCCTGCAGAAAAAAGAGGGCAATGCCTACTTCAGGAAGGTGTCAGCAGGGGGTGGGGTGGGGTGGACTGCTTTTGCAGTAGCAGAAGAAGAGAAGAAGAGAGGGTGCACGTAGAAGCTGGGGAAACAAAAGGTCAACACTGGAGTCCTGAAATGCAGAAGAGGGCACAATATGGCAAAGAGCCTTGAAGATAGTCCCCAGTGATCCTATCTCCTGGTGCTTATGACCTCATGTAATTCCCTCCCCTTGAGTAACTAGCTTCTAACCAACAAAATATGAAAATATTGAGGGAATGTCATTTTTGTGGTCAGGTTACAAAGACTCTGGCTTCACTCCTGCTACTGGACACTTTCCCTTACTGGTTTTGATGGAGCAAATTGCACACAAGAGTTAGAGAAGCCCACTGAGAGTAGCCTTCAGCCAACAGTAAGACCCTGAGGCCCTGAGTTCAATGGCTCTTGAGGAACACAGTCCAGTCTGAAAACAAATAAGTGAACTAGGAAAAGGATCCTTCCCCACTTGAGTCTTCAGATAAGACCTCAGTCCTGGCCAACATTCTGATCACAGCCTGTGAGAGGCTGTGTCACAGAGGTCCTTGGTAAGCCTTGCTCAGATTCCTGATCTACACAAATGTTGAGATAATAAGTGTGTGTGATTTTAAGTCATTAAGTTTTGGGTAATATGTTATGCAGCAATAGATAACTAATAAAGGTATATTTTTTGGGGTGAAAAAGTAAGGGTCTTCTTTTCTCCTCCTTGGAATGAGTTTTTGGAAGAGCCTTTCATGTCAGGTGGTTCACCCAACATTTGTTTTTCTCCCCCCTACCCTTTAAAAAAAACCATTTATTTATTTTCTTGAGAGAGGGTAGGGAGACAGAGGGAGGGGGAGAGAAGCCCAAGCAGACTCCACACTGAGCATGGAACCCAACATAGGGCTTGATCTTATGAGTCTGAGACCATGACCTGAGCTGAAACAAGAGAAACCAAGAGTCAGATGCCCCACCAACTGGCAGCTCTTTTCCTGCTAGTATGATTTTGGGTTCTGGAGATTGTTGTAGAAACTGATTAGTTACAAATAGTACATGAACATCATGTTGGGAATCATAGACTGTAGTGTTCCTTTAGTGTTACTGTGCTGTCTTGATCCCTCTTCCCTGGAAAATGGAAATTTATTATGTGTGTTTGTGGGAGGATAAGGCTTTTAACCTCTCTCTTTTCCAAGGGAAGCATTGGCAAAATCCAAGAAAGAATGAGTCTGGACAAAATGATGAATTAAAAGTTATGCTATCACACCCACTGGGATGGTTAGTACAAACCCCACCCCCAGAAGGTAACAAATGTTGGTGAGGATGTTGGTAAACTGGAACCCTTGTGTCCTATGTGTGTGTGTGAAATGGTGTAGTTGCTGTGGAAATCATTATGGTGGTTCCTCTAAAAATGTAGGAGTATGTAATGATTCCACTTCTGGATATATATCTAGAAGAATTCAAAGCAGGGTCTCAAAGAGATGTTTGCATGTCCATGTTCATAGCAGCATTATCTACAATGGCCAAAAGGTGGAAGTAATTGTTCACTGACAGATAAATGGATAAACAAAATGTGGTCTATCCATCTGATGGAATATTATTCAGCATTAAAAAAGAAGGAAATTTTGGGGTGCATGGATGGTTCAATCTGTTAAGTGGCCACTTTTGGCTCAGGTCATGATCCCAGGGTCCTGCAGTTGAGCCCCACGTTGGGATCCCTGCTGAGCAGAGTGCCTGCTTCTCCCTCTCCTTCTGCCTGCTGCTCTGCCTACCTGTGCTCTCTATCTCTCTGTCAAATAAATAAAAAATAAAATCTTAAAAAAAAAAAAAAAAGGAAGGCGTCTGGGTGGCTCAGTTGGTTAGGCGACTGCCTTCATCTCGGGTCATGATCCTGGAGTCCTGGGATTGAGTCCCCCATTGGGGGAGTCTGCTTCTGCCTCTGACCTTCTCCCCTCTCATGCTCTCTCTTAGTCTCTCTCTCTCAAATAAATAAAGTCTTTAAAGAAAAGAAAAGGAAGGAAATTCTGACCCAGGCTGCCACATGGATGAATGGATGAGCCTTGAGGACATTATGTTAAATGAAATAAGTCAGACACAAAAGGACAAGATTATGGGAGTCTGCTCATATGGTCAAAGTCATAGAGACAGAAAGTAGAACAGTGGGAGGCGGGGGCTGAGGGACATGGAGGAATGGGGAGTTGTTGTTTCATGGGGACAGAGTTTCAGTTTTTTTTTTTTTTAAAGATTTTATTTATTTATTTGACAGAGAGAAATCAGAAGTAGGCAGAGAGGCAGGCAGAGAGAGGTGGGGGAAGCAGACTCCCTGCTGAGCAGAGAGTCCGATGCGGGGCTCGATCCTAGGACCCTGAGATCATGACCTGAGCCGAAGGCAGAGGCTTAAACCACTGAGCCACCCAGGCGCCCATAGAGTATCGGTTTTTAAAGAGGAAGAGTTTTAGAGACATTCTAGAGACATTCTAGAGAATGTACTTAGCACTACTGATCTGTACACTTAAAGGGGTCAGTGGATTACATGTTAAGATGGTAAATTTCATGTTATGTGTATTTTACCATAACTAAAATTGAAAAGTAGCACTGAGGCAGGAATGCCATGTGTGGCAGTTGATATTGGCAAGAGAAGGATTTGTTTATCTTGCAGATATCTTGGTGCTGATGAATCTGAAAGCAGCTCCCTAGACAAGCAGAACCAGAAGGACAGGTGCCGCTGTTCTTACTGTCATAGACTATGCCCACACCATTCCTTCTCCTGCATGCAGCACCCTTGCCCGGGGATGTAGCCCAGCCAGTCATCTGTTCACTGTGTAGTGTTTGAAATAGGAGCTTTCTTCTTCAAGCCTTGCAGTGGCTTCTCCCATTCTGGCCACCCATGAGCTTTTTATTTTTTTTCTTTTTTTTTTTTTTAAAGATTTTATTTATTTATTTGACAGACAGAGATCACAAGTAGGCAGAGAGGCAGGTGGGGTTGGGGGGAGGCAGGCTCCCTGCTGAGCAGAGAGCCCGATGCGGGGCTCGATCCCAGGACTCTGGGATCATGACCTGAGCCGAAGGCAGAGGCTTTAACCTACTGAGCCACCCATGCGCCCCGCCACCCATGAACTTTAGAAATCTCCAATCTCTGCGTGAAATAGATGTTAAAACCACAATGAACAACAACAACGACAAAACAACAAACCTCAGCGGGGGCCTGGGAAGCTCACAGAAGTCGCTGAATTTAGCAACTTAAAACTTTTGTTAGGCTCCTCCCCTTGCTGTAAGCCAATTGGTTGTACCACTGTCTTCCGCGGCCCTGGGCTCTGCCCTCCCTGAGCCTCCTCACTGTGCCCTCCATCACCGCTTCCGAAGTTTTCTCAGTACATCTCCTGCGGCTATGGTTTTGGGGACCTCATCGTGAAACACTGGGGCATTGTTTTATGAGCCCACTAGTCAACATTTTTTTTTTTTTAAGATCTTATTTATTTGACAAAGAGAGAGAGACAGCATGAGCAGGGGGAGGGGGAGGCAAAGGCAGAGGGAGAAGCAGCCTCCCCGCTGAGCAGGGAGCCTGATGTGGAGCTCGATCCCAGAACCCTGGGATCATCATCTTAGCAGAAGGCAGATGCTTAACTGAATGAGCCACCCAGGCGCCCCCTCAACAGTCATTTACAGGCTCTCAGTTTTTCTAAAAAATTTAGGAGGTGCTCCATCTTTGTGTGTCCAGGCAGCTCCAAGTGCAAGCAAGCACAGCCAAAGATTTCCTCTCCCTCGGTTCTCTTTTGTTTCCATTTCTTTTATTGTGGTAAACTACCCGTAATGTAGAATCAACCGTCTTAACCACTTTTTACCTGTACAGTTCAGTGGCATTAAATACATTCAGAATGTTATGCAAACATCCCTGCCATCCTTCTCCAGAACTCTTCCTCTTGTAAAACGGAAACTCTTTCTCAATTAAACACTAATTCCATTCCTCCCTCCCTGCCAGCCCTGACAACTGTGCTTCTACTTCCTGTCTTCATGAATTTGACCACTCTAAGGACCGCATGTGAAAGGACTCATACCACCTTTGTCTTTTGGGGATGGCCTTATTTCACTTAGCATCAGGTCCTCACGGTTCATCCGTCTGAGATAGGTTGATTCATTTATTTGAGAGTGAGAGAGAACGAACACACATACGATTGGGGAGGAGGGGCAGAGGGAGAGGGAGAGAGAATCATCAAGTAGACTCCCCGCTGAGCGTGGAGCTGGAGGAGGGGCTCGATTTCACGACCCTGAGATCATGACCTGAGCTGAAGGCAAGAGTTGAATGCTTGACTGACAGCACCATCCAGGTGCCCCTGGCATTAACTTTTATATCAGTTATTGTACTGTGGGAGCTGCTATAACAAGGAGATTCCAAAACACAGCAGCTGAAACTGGATGTTGCAGTCTCTAGGTGGTGATTGGTTCCGTGCTGGTCAAGTGATTCCTCTTTCCTTATAAACCATGTCTTCAATCCCTGGTCCAAAGTAAGTTCTTTACGTCGCACCATTATATCTACAACCCATGCTACAGGAAAGGGTGTAAGGCTCAAAGGAGCACATGCTCTTTCCTCTGAAGGGCACAGTGTGGATGTGGTGGTCGTCACATCTGTTCCTGTCCCATGGCCAGAACTTGGACTCTTTGGCAGACAGCAAGGGTGTCTGGACACATGCTTTTTAGGGGGATTGACATGTGCTGGGCCACATCTTGGGAGTCCTATTTATTTTTATTTTTAAAAGGAAGCTCTACTTACTTTTTTTTAAGGTAAGCTCATGGGGCTTGAACTCACAAGCCCAAAACCAAGAGTGGCATGCTCTACTGCCTGAGCCAGCCCAGCACCCCCTGGGAGTTGTATTTTTAAAGGAGGGAGGTGAGAATAATTTTTGGCAGGAAAGTAGCAACACATTACTTGTATCCGCCCATGGATCAAGATTGCTATTTCCGGGACACCTGGGTGGCTCAGTGGTTAGGTCTCTGCCTTCGGCTCAGGTCATAATCCCAGGGTCCTGGGATCGAGCCCCGCATCGGGCTCTCTGCTCAGCGGGGAGCCTGCTTCCTCCTCTCTCTCTGCCTGCCTCTCTGCCCACTTGTGATCTCTGTCTGTCAAATAAATAAAATCTTTAAAAAAAAAATTGCTATTTCCATTATATTGGTGAGAAACACTGAGAGTTTAAAAACCTCGCCCCATATCACACAGCTACTGAAGACCGAAGGTGGGATTCCGTCCCATGTGCTGTGTGCTCTTAGGAACCTTCCCAGTTCACTGGGAGCCAGGAGCCAGTGGAACGAAGAGATCACACATGATCTGAAAGAAATGTGGGATGAAAAGTGGAAGGGAGAGTAGAGCAAAGACATTCCCAGATTTCCATCTCATGTCATTTGATGGGTGACTCAAGAGAATAAAAAAATTCGGACAAATTTCTAGATGCTGTGTGTTCATGATTATCTACTTTCTCTCTTTTTTTAAAAAAGATTTTTTTATTTATTTGACCAAGAGTGATAGCAAGAGAGGGAATACAAGCAGTGGGAGTGGGAGAGGGAGAAGCAGGCTACCTGATGTGGGGCTGGATCCCAGGGCCCTAAGATCATGACCTGAGCCGAAGGCAGGGGCTTAACGACTGAGCCACCCAGGCGCCCCTGACTATCTGTCTACTCTTAAAACTTTCCTTCTGGGAATGGAAAGTTCTTTTAATCCCTTCAGCCTCTGGGGATACTAAAGAAGAGACACATTTGGGTGGGGTGTGTTTCAAGACTACACCTCTCTTCTCTGCCAATAATAATTGCCTTCCACTTTATAATACATAATGTAAGATACAGTATAATGTAACGGTAGTAGATGCCTGCTACATCAGTGAGAGCATTCCACAGTGTGGTGATAGCCCAGTCTGACCATTCACCTAGTGAGGGGTGTATTGTTTTGTTATTTGAGATTTTGACCATTACAAATAAAGCTGATCGTAGAGTGTTTGATTTCCATTTCAACTTTCTTTTCTTTTTTCAATTTGTATTTTTTTCAATTTATTTTTTAAATTTTTTATTTGACTAAGATGACAAGCAGAGAGGCAGGCAGAGAGAGAGGGGGAAGCAGGCTCCCCGCTGAGCAGAGAGCCCAGTGCAGGGCTCCATCCCAGGACTCTGGGGTCATGACCTAAGCTGAAGGCAGAGACTTTAACCCACTGAGCCACCCAGGCACCCCTCAATTTGTATTTTAAAGGTCACATTAAGCACGTTAAAATTTTTGTAGAATGCTTCTATTTTTCTTTTAGATTTGGGAATCAGATGATTCATAAATCACTAAGAACTACCAGAAACTTAGCACGGGCACCTCATTTGATTGCACATAGCTTTGTGGTGCTTCCTTTTCCAACACTTTGCAGACGTTGCATTTTCTACAAATTGAAGGTGTGTGGCAATCCTGGGTTGAGAGAGGCTACTGGCGCCAGTGTTCTAACAGCGTGTGCTCATGTCACATCTCTGTGTCAGTTTTTGGTAGTTCCAGCCATATTTCAAACTTCACTAGCATGGTATTTGTTATGATGATCTGTGGTCAGTGATCTTTGATGCTACTACTGTAATTGTTTTGGGGTGCCATGAACTGCGCCCAAGTAGTAGGTCAACTTAATAAATGTGTGTGTTCTCCCAGGTCCACTGACGAGCTGGTACCCCATCTCTCTCCTCTCCTTGGGCCTCCCTGTTCCTCGAGACACAACAATATTGAAATTAGGCCAATTAACAACCCTACAGTAATTTCTAAGTCTTCAAGTGAAAGGAGGAGTCACACATCTCTCACCTAAAAGCCAAAGGAAAGACGAGCAAGCTTAGTGAGGAAGGCAGGCTGCAGGTAGAGAGAGGCTGGAGGCAAGTCCTCTTGTGCCAGTTAGTCAACCTGTGATGCAAAGGAAATGAAAGTGCTCGTCTAGTGAACAAAGAAAGCGAAACTGCCTTCTTGCTGATAGGGAATAAGTCTGAGTGGTCTGGATAGAAGATCAAACCACCATGTTCCTTTAATCCAAAGCCTCGTCCAGAGCAAGGCCCTAACTCTCTTCAATTCTGTGAGGGCTCAGAGAGCTGGGGGAGCTGCAGAAGTAAAGTCTGAAGCCAGCGGAGGTTGGCTCATGAGGTTCAAGGAAAGAAACCAACTTCATAACCTGAAAGTGCCAGTGAAATGGCAGGTGCTGATGTAGAAGCTGCAGCAAGGGACCGGGAAGAGGTGGCTGAGATGATTCATGAAGGTGGTGACACTACTCAGCAGACTGTCAGTGCACATGAGACAGCCAAGATGCCACCCAGGACTTTCAGAGAGAGAAGTCAATGCCCGGCTGCAAAGCTTCAAAGGACAGGCTGACTCTCTTGTTGGGGGCTAATGGGGCTGGGGACCAAGTTGAAGCCAATGCTTATTTACCACTTGGAAAATCCTAGGGCCCTTAAGAATTATGCTAAATCTACTCAGTCTGTGCTCTAGAAAGGGAACAACAAAGCCTAGATGATAGCACATGTTTGTAGCATGGTTTACTAAATATTTTAAGTCCACTGTTTGAGACCTACTGCTCCAAAAGAGAAAGAAGGAAGAAAGAAAGGAAGAAAGAAAGAAGAGAAAGATTCCTCTCAAAATATTACTGCTTGGGACACTTTGCCTGGGTGGCTCAATGGTTGAGCTTCTGCCTTTGGCTCAGGTCATGGTCCCAGGGTCCTGGGATTGAGTCCCACATTGGGCTCTTTGCTCGGTGGGGAGCCTGCTTCTCCCTCTGTCTACCGCTCCCACTGCTTGTGCTCTTGGTCTCTGTCTTTGTCTCTCTGACAAATAAATAAATAAAATCTTAAAAAAATTATTGCTTGTTGACAAGGCACATGGTCACCCAAGAGCTCTGATGGCATGTGCCATGAGATTAATGTTGTTTTCATACCTGCTGTCACAACATCCATTCTGCAGCCCATGGCCAAGGAGAAATTTTGACTTTTTAAAATATTTATTTATTTATTTGAGAAAGAGAAAGAGAGAGACAAAGTGCAAGGGGGCAGAGGAGCAGAGGAGAAGAACAAGCAGACTTCAGGTTGAGTGCGGGGCCCAGTGCGGGACTGGATCTCATGACCCTGAGATCACCACCTGAGTGGAAATGTTTAACGACTGAGTCACCCAGGTGCCCCAGTCATTTTCACTTTTAAGCTTATTCTTTAAGAAATACATTTTTTAAAGACTACAGCTGCCATAGACAGTGAGTCCTCTGATGCATCTGGGCAAAATAAACTGAAAACCTTCTGGAAAAGCTTTACCATTGTAGATGCCATTAAGAACATCTGTGACTGGGGCGCCTGGTTGGCTCAGGAGGTTAAAGCCTCCGCCTTCAGCTCAGGTCACGATCCCAGGGTCCTGGGATCGAGCCCCGCATCGGGCTCTCTGCTCAGCGGGGAGTCTGCTTCCTCCTCTCTCTCTGTCTGCTCTGCCTACTTGTGATCTCTGTCAAATAAATAAATAAAATCTTAAAAAAAAAAAAAAGAACATCTGTGACTTGTGGGAGGCTGCGATAAGGCTTGAGATGAGGACCAAACCAGGCCCTGACTTGTGCCTCCTTTAAAGTCTGAATAACCTAACAAAAGGTTTAGGACAGGAAAAGTTGAGTAGCACTGAGAAAGGGTCTCTGCTATGTGTTGTGCGCTCGCCTACGTGACTTCCCACACGCTTGCTAAACAAATGAGAACAATTCGGTGGGGTCATAAGTTCATGGCTGGTCCTTGCTGCCCTAGTACAGCCCACAAATTACTTTCAGGTTTGCTTTATCAATACAGAACAATTGTACTGGCATCAGCCATTTGGCATCACGAGGTCTGCTTATAGTCAAATGTGAAACTTATTATGGGAACTCGTGGTTGTTTAACTAGACACAGGTGTATTGCTTCTCCTATTGTAATATCATTATATATATGGCCTTAATGCTTTGAATAAACTTAGCACTGTTGGACATCTTCCTCAGTGCTCCTCCTGCCCCCATCTCTCTGCTTCTCGAGTTCTTTTCTTCATCCTCTTACTCTCATGTTCCTGGTCGATTTGTCACGCCAGCCACGACAGTGACTCATGGGAAGAGGTCAAAATATGAACATGAACAGGAGTTTGGAAGCAGTGGATTCCAACCCTCATGGATGACTGAGGGTTCAAGACTTTGGTGGAGGAAGTAACCGCAGGTATGAAGGAAACAGCCAAAGAACTAGAATCAGAAGTGGAGCCTGATGATGGGACTGAATTGCTCCAACCTCACGCTGAAACTTGAAGGGATGAAGAGTTGCTTCTAATGGATGAGCACAGAGCATGGTTTCTTGAGCTGGAATCTACTCGTGGTGAAGATGCTGTGAAGACTTGAAATGACCACAAAGGGCGTAGAGTCTTCTAGAAAACGAGCTGATAAAGCAGTGGCAGCATTTGAGAGGACGGACCCCCATTTTGAAAGAAGCGCTACCGTGTGTCAAATGCTATCAAACAGCATCACGTGCTATGGAGAGATCGTCTGTGAAAGACAGAGCCAATCGGTGAGGTAAACTTCCTTGTGGTCTTATTTTAAGAAACTGCCACAGCCACCCGAGCAGTCAGCGGCCACCACCCCGATCGGCCAGCAGCTATCACCATGGAGGCAGGACGTTCCATCAGCAAAAAAGATGACGACTCACTGAAAACCCAGGTGACGGTCGGCATTTTTAGCAATCAAGTACTTTTAAACTAAGGTATGTCTGTGGTTATTTCAGGCACGATGCTGTTGCACACACACTAGACTACAGTATTGTGTAACATCACTTCTACATGTCCTGGGAAACCAAAAAATGCATTTCGCTTGCTTTATCGTGGTGGTCTGGGACTGAATCTGCAGTATTTGGGAAGTGAGCCTGTTTTTGCAGTTTCTGTGGACTTATTTGTTTACTTATGCATTTATTTATTTATATATTTTTCTGTTTGAGGACTGACCGGCTTTCATTTCTCTGCTATGGAGGATGGAAATGAAGGCTCGCCCGGCCTTATGAGGCATTCAGGGCAGGCAGGGGGCCAGGTAGGACTCCCAGGTCCTGAGGAAGACTGCAGGACCCAGTGCTGCCCCCTCTGGTTCAAGCAGGTGCAAGCAAGGCTTGGGGGCTTCCATCAGTTTCCAAGGAGCTCTGGGCACCTTGCGCTCCCCCTCCCTCAAAGGCTGTGTGAGCACTTAGAAACACTATCCACTCAACCAGAACCTGGAGATCTGGGTGCTAGTTTCTCTCTGAACCACTCGTGGGGGCATGGGAAGATCCCTCCCCTTCTCTGTGACTCAGAGGTCATTAAATGGAGGAATTGACTCTGATGATCTCTTCTCTCTTGGACATTTTCAGACCCTATGCTGTCTCTGGAGCTCATAAGTATGAGGCTTGGTGAGGATATGAAGGTCTGGCAAGGTCACTGTTTCCCAAAATGTGGAGCACAGAGGAGTAACGTTTCCTGAGGATGGCAGGAAGAAAGAAAACTTGGCATTACCAGGCAGAAATGCATTCCTTTTCCTAATTCTCTCTCAAGGCTACTGATTACTGCAAGGAAAAAATTCAGTTTGATGCTAGTGGATCTTTTTTCTAGTTATTACATTAAAAAAGATTTTATTTATTTATTTGACAGGGAAACAGTGAGAGAGGGAACACAAGCTGGGGGAGTGGGAGAGGGAGAAGCAGGCTCCCCAATTAGCAGGGAGCCCGATGTGGGACTCGATCCCAGGACTCTGGGATCATGACCTGAGCTGAAGGCAGATGCTTTACTGACTGAGCCACCCAGGCACCCCTATTTTAAAAAAAGATTTTATTTATTTGACAGAGAGTGAGGGAGAGAGAACACAAGTGTGGGGCAGAGGGAGAGGCAGAGTCAGGTCCCCGGTGAGCAGGGAGTCTAATGCGGGACTCAATCCCAGGATCCTGGGATCATGACCTGAGCTGAAGGCAGATGCTTAACGACTGAGCCACCCAGATGTCCCTATTTATTACATTTTTAAAATTTGAGTATGGTACACAGTATTACATTAGTTTCAGGTGTACACCATAGTGATTCCATATCTCTATACCTTATGCTGTCCTCACAGCCCATGTGGCTACCATCGGTCATTGGACAACAATATTACAATATTATTGACTTATTTCCTATATCGTACCCTTTAGTCTTGTGGTTTATTCATTCCATAACTGAACACCTGTACCTCCCATTCACCTTCACCTATTTTGCCCATCCTCCTGGCCCCTTTCTCTCTAGCAACTATTGGTTTGTTTATAGGTCTCATTCTGCTTTTTGTTTATTCTTGTTTGTTTTTTACATTCCATATATAAGTGAAATCAGATGGTATTTGTCTTTCTCAGTCTGACTTATTTCTGCTAGTGTATCTTTAAAAAATTATTTACATTGTGTATGTAGAATATCTACCTAAACACACATGTATGAAATTATATGTATAATTTATTTACATATATATATATTTTAAAGATTTTAAAATTTATTTGACAGATCACAAGTAGGCAGAGAGGCAGGTGGCGGGGGGGAAGCAGGCTCCCTGCTGAGCAGAGAGCCTGATGCGGGGCTCGATCCCAGGACCCCGAGATCATGACCTGAGCTGAATGCAGAGGCTTAACCCGCTGAGCCACCCAGGCGCCTATATTTACTTATATATATATATATTTTTATTTATTATTTTTTAAATATCTTTTCAGCGTAACAGTATTCATTGTTTTTGCACCACACCCTGTGCTCCATGCAATACGTGCCCTCCTTAATACCCACCACCTGGCTCCCCCAACCTCCCACCCCCTGCCCCTTCAAAACCCTCAGGTTGTTTTCAGAGTCCATAGTCTCTCATGGTTCACCTCCCCTTCCAGTTTCCCTTAACTCCCTTCTCCTCTCCATCTCCCTACGTCCTCCATGTTATTTGTTATGCTCCACAAATAAGTGAAACCATATGATAATTGACTCTCTCTGCTTGACTTATTTCACTCAGTATAATCACCTCCAGTCTCGTCCATGTTCCTACAAAAGTTGGGTATTCATTCTTTCTGATGGAGGCATAATACTCCATAGTGTATATGGACCACATCTTCCTTATCCATTTGTCCGTTGAAGGGCATCTTGGTTCTTTCCACGGTTTGGCGACCGTGGCCATTGCTGCTATAAACATTGGGGTACAGATGGCCCTTCTTTTCACTCCATCTGTATCTTTGGGGTAAACACCCAGTAGTGCAATTGCAGGGTCATAGGGAAGCTCTATTTTTAATTTCTTAAGGAATCTCCACACTGTTCTCCAAAGTGGCTGCACCAAATTGCATTCCCACCAACAGTTATTCACTTATATTTAAAAAAAAGTTTTATTTTTAGAGAAAGAGTTGTGGGGGAGGGGCAGGAGGTGAGAATCTCTAGCGGACTCCACGCTGAGTGAGGAGCCCGATGTGGGGCTGGGTCTCTGACCCCGAGATTATGACCTGAGCCGAAACCAAAAGTTGGACACTCAACTGACTGAGCCACCCAGGGGCCCCAAATTTAAAAATATCGTACATTAAAACAGATTTTTAGAAAGTGTCCAATTCAATGAATTTTAACACATGCCACCACCACTATAACCCAGATACAGAACATCACCTCAGAAAACTCTCTAGTCCTACCCCCTTTATAATCATATCCTTCCCTATCCTCTAGCAACCGCTGATCTGGTTTTATACTTGGAGAATATAATACTAATGCAATCATACAGTATGTAACCTTTTAAGACTGGCTTTTTTCACTCAGCATCATTCTCTAGGTGTGTGCATGGCTTGTGGATAGAGAATACCACCCCACCCCATTTTTTCCCCCTGTTCTTTTTTCCCCAGTATATACATATTTTTAAATTAACATCTAATGTATTATTTGTTTCAGGAGTACAGGTCTGTGATTCATCAGTCTTCTACAATACTCAGTGTTCGTTACAACACATACTCTCCCCAACACTCATCACCCCATTACCCCATCCACCCACTCCCTTCCGGTCCAGCAATCCTTAGTTTGTTTCCTAAGATTAACAGTAGTCTCTAAGAACTTAACACAGTGTTGGCTGTTTCTTCTTGTTTTGCTCTTAGATTTAGATTGGCACTGTCACCAATATTCTCAACTCTAAGTGAAAATAAAAATTTTCACAAAGTCTCATTCTGTCTTAATTACACTACAGTGAATTAGATACTCTAAAAAGAAAAAAAATGGTAACTTTAAACTTATCAAATGTACTTACTTGGTTTATTTGTTGACTTATTTTTTTCTAAAAGTAGGCAAGTTCTTTTTGCTTTTATCTTTCAACAAGTAAAAATAATTTGCCCAGGCTAACATTTAAAGTTTTGAAATGCCTGAAACTTACAATTTCTTTGCTTAGGATAATCTATTTCTGTCACACGTTTTAATGTTCAGCACAATTTGATTTGTAATGATAATCTGAGACCACAGAGTTAATAGTCTTTCTAAAATTAAAATATAAGTGATATTTAAAATAAACCTTTTTAATAATATCTTATTTCTCTATTACAGAGATGGCACTCCATTCAACACAGAATAGTAAATGTTTCCGGAGATTAAAATAATTTTAAATAGTCAGGATTATGTGACACCAGCATAAGGAATGCTGATATCTGATATATTAATCCAATGTATAATTTATAAATCTTCATTCTTTAAAACTATTTCACCAAAAATATCATTGATTTCATCAAAAGGTAGAGGGCTAGAACATTCAAATAGAACTCAAGAGTCTGTCTAGGAATAATAAGATATGCAACATACAATCTCACAGACCTTTACTAGAAAGAAACATAAATTGTTTTATGTTTCATTTCATTTCATTATGTTTCATGATGTTTGTAGTTCTGACCTTTCTTGCCTCCCCTACCACCGGTTTTACTGAAGTATAATTGACATATAACATTGTACTTTAAGGTATACAACCAAAGGTTTGATATACATATATATTGCAAAATGGTGACTACAATAAGTTGACATCCAACACTTCACATCATTACAATTTTTTTCTTATGACAAGAACTTTTAAGACCTACTCTCTTAGCAACTTCCCAATCTACAATACACTATTGTTAACTGTGTTTTCCAAGCTGTCCATTACAGTCCCAGGACTTACTTATCTTTTAACTGGATGTCTGTAACTTTGATCAGTTTCCCTCCCATTCTTTCCTCCCACCCTGGCTTCTGGCAACCACAATCTGTTCTCTGAGCACACTTTGAGATTCATCCAAGTTGTGTGTTTCAATAGTTTTTCTTTCTATTGCTGAATAGTGTTCCATGATCAGAAGGGACAACCGCTTGTTTAGCCATTCACCTATCGAGGGCATTAACCTTAAAGATAAAACCATCATTTATTAATCAACAAAAATGGGCTTATTCAGGGATAGCAGAAAATTACAATTCAGGATACACAAGCTACAGCAAAACTGTATATGCAAATCTGGGGAACACAGGCAAGGTATGTTCTTTATAAAGGAAAAGGAAGGTTTGGAAGGAGCTGTTGCAAACCAAAAGCTCGTTAGAGTAAACTGGGAGTTCCAAGAATAGTGACTTTTCATTGGCTGAGCTGTCACAGTCCCTCATTAGCTGGGCTGTTGCTGGGGGAGGAGGAAAACCTGTCTTTCTCCTGCTGGAGTAGTACAATAGTATCTATTCTCCAGACTTGTGAGGTAGGTCTCTTCCTGAGGTCTACAGTTGATGATGAGTGGTAGGGCATGTGAGCTTCCCTTCTAGCCTCCCAACTCCATTTTATTTTATTTATTTTTAAAAGATTTTATTTATTTGACATAGAAAGAGAGAGCACAAGCAGGCAGAGTAGCAGGCAGAGGGAGAGAGAAGCAGAATCCCTGCTGAGCAAGGAGCTCGATGTGGGACTCGATCCCAAGATCCTGGGATCATGACCTGAGCCAAAGTCAGCCGCTTAAGCGACTGAGCCACCCAGGCATCCCCCAACTCCATTTTAAATGCGGTTTTCTTTTACTGATTTTCACAAGAGGCATTTGGTTTTCCCAGTTTTTGGCTGTTACAGATTAAGCCCGTATGAATAATTGTGTGCAGGTTTTGTGTGACTTAGGCTGTTCAAAATCTTCTCCCCTTTCCAACTCAGAATAAAATCCAGTGTTAAGTGGAAGGGTGTCTGGGTGGGCCCCAAATGTTACATCCTGTGATAGGCATGGGGAAGCCATGTGGTTGAAGCACCGTACCTGTTCTCCCAGACTGAGAGCAGCATTGCTTGAGTTCACATTGTGCCTCTTTCACTTATAAGCTGTGTGACCTTGAGCAAGTTCCTTAACCTCTCTGTGCTCCCGTTTCCTCATCTGTAAACGGGGATAATATAAACTACCTTACAGGGCTATTGTGAGGATTACATGAGTTGATGTGAAGAGTGTATGGAACAGCCCCTCATATGTAATAAGTGCTTAATGAAAAGTAATGGTCACTATTTCATTATTGGCTTTGGGAATTTAATTGGACCTAGAAGACCTTTCTAGGAAGTTTTATCCTGTTAATTATAGAAAGGGAAAGTGGGGTTGAGCTGGTAGATGAGAGACAGAAGGGAGAGGAACCGGTTTTAGAGACTGTCTGAATACTCCTAACAGATTCCATAAAGTGGCGGGAAGAGACTCTTTGGAGTGCGTTCAAGAGGGAATAGAAGGGCTCATGAGACAGTAAGTAAAGACAAGTCATTGGAGGAATTTCGCTAAAAAGAGGTGCAAAGGGACAGTGACAGGTGGAAAATGTGGGGCAAACGGAGTTTTCTTTTCTTAAATGGGTGAAATGAAAAGTAGGAAGATTCAACATTAGATAAAACAATGGGGTGGAATACTCAGAGGGAAATTCCAGAAGTTGACGAGGGATGGGAGCCACCGTTAAAATGTGAAGATTTATTTTGGAAGGTAGTAGGGTACTTAGTACTAGAATTATTTCTCCTTTGCTGATGGGGATCATTTTCCAGAGGCCGGACGGCTGGAAGCAGGTCCCTGGGCCTACCGAGCTTCTCCTCCCCTGCACTCTGAACTCTGAACTGAGAAACGCAAAAGTCGGGAAAGAAGGTGGGGCCAACAACAGAGGCCGGCCTACGAGCGAGGGGGCGGGCCTCTGCCTTTGCAGGGTTACGTAAGATGGGAAGCGGGGCCTGTGCAGAGCTGGGAGCGGGGCTTGCTTGGGACGTGGGCCCGGGTGGTGGTGGATTCTGGGGAGAGGCCCGTGACGTCCAAGTCCGGCTAATCTGAAGGGGCATTCGGCACGGCTGGTGGGAAAGCCGGCGGGCTCGGAAAGCCCGAGGACTACAGGCTGAAATGTGGGGCCAATGAAGGCCGCGGAAAGTCGGCTCCAAGGGCCTCGGCTTAGACCAGATGCCAAGGGGCGTGGCCTCTTGTAAAGAAAAGTGATAGGCTTGAAGTGAGAGCCAATGAGAGGCGGGAGGCGGGGCCTGTGCGCGCGCCGCCAGGAGGGCCAGAGTCCTTATAGGCGGTGCTTGTGTCCCAGGGCGTGGTTACGGCTCTGCGCACGCGCGCCGGGCCGGACCACAGGGCACAGCCAAGCCTTGTCAGAGAAAGGGGCGCGGCCACAGCTCCGGGCCCAGCTCCCGCAGGCCGCGCTACTGGGTCACGTGAGACGAAGGGCGCCGAATTCCTTCGCAGTCAGCGCCATTTTCCGCAGGTGAAGGCCAAAGTGCCCCGGGGGTAGGAAAAGCCTTCTGATGCGATCTGACCTCGACCCCCCCGGCCTGGGGTGTGGGGTCGAGTTCTGGAGCTCGCAGTGGTTAGAGATCTGGCTTCAGGAGAGGGGCTCACTCGCGAGCTTGGGGGCGTGGCCTCGTCCTAGGTGACGTGGACGCGGGGTGGGCGGGCTCACCTTTAGGGCTGAGATTCAGATCCAGGTGTAAAAGAGAGGCGGGGCACCCTACCAATTCGTTGAGAAGCCGGTGAGTGTTAAAAACTATCTTAAGGTCGTTCTGGCCGCATTGACGTGTGGTGGTCTAGTTTCAGTGGTGGTGGTGGTGGAGGAGACGTAAAGGGAGGGTCTGGCGCCGCAGGAGGCGTGGCCTCTCCGAGAGGCGGGGCCTGGTTCTCCAGGGGCGTGGCCTCGTCCAGAGATGAGCGGCGTAAGGGGCGTGGCCGCGCCGAAACGGGGGGTGGGGGAGGTGAGGCCCGGCATTCGTATGGGAAGGGGCGTACCTTCTTCCGTAAAGGATCTCTGCGTCCAGCTGCTGGCCTTGTCCTTTCTCTTTCAGGTGCGGTGTCATGGAGACCCTCGCGGCCGCCGCCCCTGCCGGGAACTTCTTCCCCTCATTCCTGTTCTTGGCCTGCGGGACGCTAGTGGCCGCTCTGCTGGGCGCCGCGCACCGCTTGGGGCTCTTCTACCAGTTGATGCACAAGGTGCGGGGGCACAGATCAGAGGAGGGCTGGGGGCAGCCAAAGAAGGAACGAGCGCCTGGCACTCCCTCTAGCTCACGTATTTTGCAGGCGGAGAAAGTGAAGCCTGACTAATCTAGGGGTTCGGTCGGGAAATTTTATCCACTTCCTTGTCCCCATTGCCAGGTTGCAGACAAGGCCCTGGACTTTGCCTCTAGCAAGAGAGAATCTGGAGTATCTGCGCATTGGCCCAGCGCTCGGCCCACTCCTTCCCCAGCGGCCCGGAGCCCTTTTCACAGAGCACTGCTCCCTGAATCCTGTGCGGTCAGAGTGGGCCAAAGGCAGGCACCCAAGGGGGCTGTGACAGTTGTCATGTACCTCTCAACACGTCCCTGAATAGTTTTTTGTTTCTGCCCTCATTTTCCACAAGAGGAAATAAGCTCAAGACATTTTGTGGGGTAACTTCCCATAGTTGATCTTTTTGGGAAGAATTGACCCCACAGACCTCACTCTTGGTTCCTCCCCTCAGGAATCTACCCCTTCCCCGCACTCCTTCCCCAATCCTTCCTTTCTTCACCAGGAGCAACAGGAGCAAGGCTGCTAGTCTTGAGGATTTGTGGAGGTTTAAGGCAGAGGCCTCTTGTGCCGCCGGGCTGTGAGGAGGCTGGGTCTGGGAAGCCTCAGGCACGATCTCTGCCAGCAGGCCACTCCTGGTGGCTAGCAGCAGGCCAGCTGGGCCCGCCAACTGGGTTTGCCCTGTGAGTGGGAGGAAGTCTAGTAGGCTGGAATTAGTAGTCAGGCTGCCAGGCCCTGGAGGGCAGGCAGTTTTGGAATCTCAGCAGATAGCCTCTGGCCAAACTACTTTGGGTTCTTGGGATCCATTTTCCCCTCTCCTGTCACCCTGATTGCCTCACTGCCCTCAAGACAGGCAGTGTAACAGAGAGCGCTTAAGAGCATGGGTTCTCTGGGACTTTGACTATTGCTGAGGAAAGTCTTGGTCTTCCTAGCTGCAAAAGGATATAATCACCAGAGGATCTGATAGGATAACGTGCCCTCCTCTGGGCCTGGCATATGGTATTATAGGTGCCTAACCAACATCCAAGTTCCCCTGACTGTCCTGCCCTCCTTCCTGGAGGAGCGAGATTGCCTTCTCCCTATGTGTCCTAGTGCCCTTGCCAGTCCTTGATAATCTTGCACTCTCTTTCCGGGGCCCAGGTGGACAAGGCAAGCATTCAGCATGGCGGGGAGAATGTGGCAGCTGTGCTGAGGGCCCATGGCGTGCGGTTCCTCTTCACACTGGTCGGTGGGCACATTTCCCCACTGCTGGTGGCCTGTGAGAAGATGGGCATCCGTGTGGTGGACACACGCCACGAAGTCACAGCCGTCTTCGCTGCCGATGCTGTGGCCCGCCTGACTGGTGAGGGCAGAGCAGAAAGGACTAAGGGCTGGGGAGAATGGGATGGGGAAGGTCTTCGAGGGGCAGAGTTTTTTTCAGAGGTGGCCAGGCCGGTGGGCACAGCTGCAATGGATTCTGTGTTTCAGGGACGGTGGGTGTGGCTGCAGTGACAGCAGGCCCGGGCCTCACCAACACGGTGACTGCAATGAAGAATGCCCAGATAGCTCAGTCCCCAGTCCTGCTTCTGGGTGGGGCTGCCAGCACGCTCCTGCAGGTGCCTTGTCCTTGGTGGGCGGTGGGGGCCCCAAGGGAGCCTCAAAGGGCTCATGTGTTGACTCTGGACACCTCTGTTTCCACCAGAACCGGGGTGCACTCCAGGCCATTGATCAGATGTCCCTGTTTAGGCCACTGTGCAAGTTTTGTGCTTCCGTGCAGAGGGTGCGAGACCTTGTGCCCACTCTGAGGGCTGCGATAGCTGCTGCCCAGTCAGGCACCCCAGGTAGGTGGGGGGTGCTGGGCAGTGGTCAGGCCCTAAGGCTTGGGTCTAGGGAGGCATGGCAGGCTCAGTATCCTCCCTGCCCCGCTGCAGGCCCAGTGTTTGTGGAGCTGCCCATCGATGTGCTGTACCCCTACTACATGGTTCAGAAGGAGATGGTGCCAGCCAAGCCGCCCAAGGGCTTCATGGGTCGAGTGGTCGCCTGGTGAGCAGCCCCACTCCCACCATGCTCTCTCCAGCCCCTTGCCCTCCTTTTGTAACTTCTGCCAGCATCTGTCCCTCCTTTGACTCATTCATGGGCTTGCATATCAATTGAGTGGGGGAAGGGCAGCCATGGGAAGAGCATTCTAGGTAGAGGGACTACAAATGCAAAAGTCCTGAGGCAGGAGCAAACTTGGTGGGTTAGGAAAGCAAGGTAGCCTATGTGACAGCAGCAGGTGAGCAAAGAGGGGCAGGGGCTGAGCTCGGAACAGCCAGCAGGGGCCATTGGGAGGACCTGGATTTTTTTTTTTTTTTTTTTTTAATTTGAGTTCCATTGAGAAGCATTACAGGGCCTTAAGCAGAGGCATAGGATACCCTGAGTAGGAAAATGGACTGTGGGGTTGGGTGGAAGCTGGGAAGCCAGGGAGGAGGTGTGGTGGGCCTTGGGACTAGAGGCATGGTGGCCTGGATCTGGGTGGTGGCTGTGGGATACAGAGACATGTGGATGGATCACATGTGAGTGCTTAGACCTCCATCTGGCCAGGATAAGGGAGACACATAAAGGTTTTTCTAGAAGAGCTACAAGCTTGAGGGGGGCTTCTTTCAGTTGAGAGGATAGAAAAGGGTTCCAGGTAGGACCATAGCCCAGGCAGAGGAATGGGAAAGGTGTTGGTTTTTGGTAGCCACTGAAATGGGCCTGGCTGAAACTGCACAGGAGAGAGTCGATTGTCCTCCTTCCCCTCTGTCCCTCCCCTTTGCCTGTGTTTGCCCTTCCACCTTCTGTTCCCCTTCCACCACATACTTAGTGCCACGTACTTAGCAGGTACCAGGACAGGCGCGAACAAGACAGACAGGCCACTAACCCCTGGAGAGACAGCACCTTGAGGGCCAGCTCAGGGAGTAGTGGTTTCATGCATATGGCTTTTATAACAACCCTGAGTCAAGATGGCAAGGTATTATGCGCATTTCATAGGTTGGGTAACTGGGACCCAAGGGGGCCAAATGACTGGCATGAAGTCATCCAGCTTGCTCATGGCACACGACGATTCAGCCTGGAGGATCCCTCAGGGCCTTGTCACAGAGCTATGTGCTGTCTGTAATGAATGAAGTGAGTCCAGAGAGAGGGGTCCAAATCCCAGGACCACCACTAACTAGCTGTGTTCACCTTGAGCAAATGGTTAAGCCTTTCTTTTTTTCCACAGTTTAACTGAGATACAGTTAACAGAGGGTGAAGTTTGAGGTGGACAGCATAATCATTTAACCTTTCCTGACTTCACCTTCCTTATCTGTGAAATGGAGAGCATTGCCTGTTTTTCTCTCTAGACTAAGATTCTGTGGAGAATGAAACAAGGTCATTTTGAGAGTGTAAAATGCGGCAGTGAATAACTAACTGTTACTGTCTTAAATAAGGCTACTGTTGGGAATCCAGTGTCCCTGTCAGGTGTGAGGCAAGGTATCTCCCATCCTTTCTCCAACATGGTTATGGAACCACAGGTACAGAGGGGGATTCAGGGGTCCTGAACACATAGGAAGTGGCTGGTGACCCTGTCTGGTGACCCTGACCGATAGGCTCAAGTTTAGCAGTTTTATTCTGTGGCTGTGACAGCAGCCTGTTTGTTCCCTGGCTCTTCCCCTTCCCTCTCCCCCCATTCACTTCGTTTTTTCTTTTCTTTTTTTTTTTTTTTTTTTTAGATTTTATTTATTTATTTGACAGAGATCACAAGTAGGCAGAGAGGCAGGCAGAGAGAGAGAGAGAGAGAGAGAGAGAGAGAGAGAGAGGAGGAAGCAGGCTCCCCACTGAGCAGAGAGCCCCATGCGGGGCTCCATCCCAGGACCCTGGGATTGTGACCTGAGCCGAAGGCAGAGGCTTTAACACACTGAGCCACCCAGGCTCCCCATTCTTTTTTTCTTTTCTAAATTAAAAAAAAATTTTTTTTTAAAGATTTTATTTATTTATTTGATAGAGATCATAAGTAGGCAGAGAGGCAGGCAGAGAGAGAGAGAGAGAGAGAGAAGCAGGCTCCTTCCCGAGCAGAGAGCCCGATGTGGGACTCGATCTCAGGACCCCGAGACCATGACCTGAGCCAAAGGCAGAGGCTTAACCCACTGAGCCACCCAGGTGCCCCTTAAAATTTTTTTTCTTTTTTTAAGTTTATTTATTTGACAGCGAGTGAGAGAGGGAACACAAGCAGGGAGAGTGGAAGAGGGAGAAGCAGGCTTCTTGCCGAGCAAGGAGCCTGATGCGGGGCTCGATCCCAGGACTCTGAGATTATGACCTGAGCCAAAGGCAGATGCTTAAAGACTGAGCACCCCCGGTGCCCCTAAATTTTTTTTTAAAGATTTTATTTACTTGACAGAGAGCATAACCAGGGTGAGCAGCGGTGGGAGAGGGAGAAGCAGGCTCCCCGCTGAGCAGGGAGCCCCATGCAGGCCTCGATCGTAGGACCCTGGGATCATGACCTGAGCTGAAGGCAGACACTTAACCCGTTGAGCCACCCAGGCGCCCCTCCATTCTCCTCCTCTCTCCTAGGCTGCCCCCACTTGGCCCCTGGCTCTTCCTTTGACTTTTCTTTTTGCGTTGGTTCCTTCCTTGGCCTCTTCTCATTCTCTGTAGCCTCCGTTCCTCCTTGAAAGAGAAAGAGAAGTATCAGGCTCTGTGTGCTTTCTGCCAATGCCCACATGTCTTGTGTTTGGTTGGGCTGGGTCTTCCTCAGGGAGGTCAGAGCTGGGCAGGTAGTATCTCTCTGTCTTGAGGCCCTGCACAGGCCCACATGGATGGTCGGAGCCCTACGACTGAACGAGTAAGGATACAGAGGTGTCAGAAGCCAGAGAAAGCGGCTTGAGTCTTGGGGATATTAGTAGCTTCACTGACTGAGTGTTTTACAAAGTGCTTTATAGTTTGGATGGATAGGTAGTGAACCTTAGGAAGGAGATTCCCTTTTACGTTTTACAGAGGAGGAAGCTCAGAAAGGTTAAGTCACTTGTCTGGTCACACAGCTAGGAAGTGGTGGAGCTGCATGTGGCTGTCCGCGCAGCTGTTTGTGGCCCTGATTGTGGTACTCCATGCCTGTGTCACTTGTTTCTGAGGGTCTGTGTCCGGCTGGGTAGTCACCAGAAGCTTCTGAGGGAAGCAGGCTTGCTGGAGACTCGGCCACTGGCGTGTGCCTCTCCTGGGGTGTTGCTGGTCCACTCCTGTGCCTGCCTCACTTCCCTCCTAGACCCTGGCCGCCTCTAGCTCTGGGAGCCCTGGTCACTGACTCTGGTAACCAGCTCTTGCTCTCACCTTTGCAGGTACTTAGAGAATCACCTGGCCAACCTCTTTGCAGGAGCTTGGGAGCCTCGGCCTGAGGGCCCTCTGCCTCTGGACATTCCCCAGGCATCCCCCCAGCAGGTGAATCGCCTCTCTTCCCTGGCTGAGGACCCCACCTGCAGGATGGTCTCTCTTTGAGTCAGTATTGGGGCCTTGATCTTGGGGGCTGATGGTGACTCACACGGTTGGCTCTTTGAGCCCCATCTCTTATCCCAGGTTCAGCGCTGTATGGAAATCTTGAGCCGAGCCAAAAGGCCCCTTATTGTACTGGGAAGCCAGGCTCTGCTGCCCCCGATACCTGCTGATAGACTTCGGTGAGAAAGCTCAGCCCTGCCCTTCCTATCATATACCTGGTCCCTGGTTCCCTGATGCCTTGTGGGGTGGGGCACACCCTTGACATTACACTCACCTCTGTTTTGTCCGGATCCCCAGGGCTGCTGTGGAGACCCTTGGCATCCCTTGCTTCCTGGGAGGGATGGCACGAGGACTGCTGGGCTGCAACCACCCCCTCCACATCCGGCAGAACCGTAGTGCTGCCCTGAAGAAAGCAGATGTTGTCCTTCTGGCAGGTGGGCCTCGGCCTCCTCTGCCCTCTTCCCTTCCCCTCCCTCCAGGCCCCCCTGCCCACTGCCCCCACCTCTGTGACCCTGCCCCTCCTAGTCAGGTACTTACTGGCACCCAGCCCTACTAATCACTAACCTACTAATCACCTACCGTCTTATCTTGGGCCCCACCCCTTCAGCTTTCAGGGCTTTGGACAACTGTGTACTTCAAGTCCCGGTAAACTCTGGCAAGGTTGGAGTTGTGTTATAGGCTCAGCTTCGTGCAAAGGAGAATGCTTGGATAGTGGGTACCTGCAGTATTTATATTCAGCATTTGCATTTATACAGGGTTTCTGTAGCATAAACCTGTATGTCATGTACATTCTCACATAAAGTATTTGGACTCCTGCCCAACACGTAATAGTTGTATCAGTTTGCTGTTGTGTAGTAACCATGGCTAAACTCAGCGACTTAAAATGAACTTATCATTACTTAAGGTCCACCTAGAGGTTAGGTGGTAGTTTTCCAGGTTTTGATGGGGCTCACTGATGAGTCTGTAGTTGGAGAGACAGGACGGCATCTGGGCTGATCGGGCGGGGCTGCTGCATAGGCTGCTGCACTTGGCCTTGGCGGGCTACGGATTAATCTGCCGTGGCCTCCGCTGGGATAATTGAGTTCTTTTGCTCTTCCCTGCCTTTTCCTCCAGCTTTCTCACCACCCAGTGGGCCAGCCTGGGCTTGCTCACTTGGTGCAGGATGAGAAGCATGCAGGGATAGGAGAGTGAGGTTTTTAAGAGAGAGACAGCAGAAGCCACAATTCTTGAAGCTTGGTCTCAGGAACGCTTGCCTTCACCTGCCACACTTTATTGGCCAGGGCACGTCCCCGAGGCCAGCCCAGATTCGAGGGGTGGGGAGCTGCGAAGTCAACTGCAGGCGGTACTGGTACAGGGAGAAAGGAAGAATGGGGACCCTTTTGCATTTAGTCTGCTATGGTGGATTAAGTAAGGTGGTGGGATACTGGCTGTCCAGCCACTGAGCCCCTGTTCCCCACTCCAGGAGCCGTGTGTGACTTCCGCCTGTCTTATGGCCGTGTCCTTAGCCGCAGCAGCAAGATCATCATTGTCAACCGTAACCGGAAAGAGATGTTGCTTAACTCAGACATGTTCTGGAAGCCCCAGGAAGCTGTGCAGGGTGAGCTCCTGGGATCCCCCTCCTTTCTGCCCCAACACATATATGGGCACCCAGTCAGCCAGAGACACGGGCTCTCAGACTGATGGGTGCTTCTGGATGAACAAACGGTGGGGCGTGCATAAGAGGGAAGGCCTGGGAATGTGCATGTGATCATGCTCCTGGTTGGAAAACCTCCCATGCTGCCAGCTTCCTGGAGGACAGAGAACTCCCTCCTGGGCCCCAAGGCCTCTGTTGTCCTGCCATACCATCCCTGTTCAGTCTGCTCCCATAGCCTTTATGGGTTCTTCTTTGCCCATCATTCCAAACACATTGATGGTACTACGTGGACCTCTTGGATCAAGCAGAGAAGTGGCATTGCTACATTCATGTTCGGGAAGGTCCACTGTAGTAGCTGGTGGGCAGTGAGTTAGAGAGGGCAGGTGGAGGCCAGGGGCCCGTTCAACCAGGCCAGGACAGAAAGGATGAGGCCTGGAGCAGGCACAGACAGGGATGACAAATTCTGCTTCTCTGCGCTTACATGGGATCATTTCTAAGACCAACATGAAAAGTACATCACTGGCCCATTTCTCAGTCAGTTCACAAGCATGCTGCATGTCTGGGTCGGAGAGACATGCTTGGCTCATGGAGGTGTTTGGAGGGATGTGTTTTGCCCTAGAACATTCTCAGTCTGCCTCCTTGTCTCTTTCTGGAATGTTGCCATTGGATTCCTGCTGTCACTGGGCCTCTGATGCTGGAAGGGCAGGAGGCCACTTCCCTGCAGCTGTATCCTCTTCCTTCCCTAGGAGACGTGGCCTCCTTTGTGTTGAAGCTGGTGGAGGGCCTTAAGGGCCAGACGTGGGCCTCAGACTGGACAGAGGAGCTTCGGCAAGCTGACCGGCAGAAGGAGCAGGCCTTTCGGTGGGGACCTGGTAGAGTGGACACGGGAACAGGGGTATTGTTGTGGTTTCCTGGAAGGCTTTGTTGCTGGCCCTGCTGACGTGCATTGCTCCGTGGCAGGGAGAAGGGGTTGATGCCTGTAGCCCAGCACCTGAACCCAGTGCGGGTACTGCAGCTGGTGGAAGAAACTCTGCCTGACAACTCGATTTTGGTGGTCGACGGTGGGGACTTTGTGGGCACTGCTGCCCACCTGGTGCAGCCCCGTGGGCCCCTGTGCTGGCTTGATCCTGGTAAGGAGGGACCTCTGCCTGGGACATCTTGCATTGTCCAGGCCCCTTTACACCCACCTGCTCTTGGTTTTCCTAGGGGCCTTTGGGACTCTGGGCGTTGGTGCAGGATTTGCACTTGGGGCCAAATTGTGCCGGCCGGATGCCGAGGTGAGTGAGGGTGCTGGAGGCTGGGGGCGGTGCGCTGTTTTGTGAACAGTGAACCACTCAACCAGCCTTGTTCCCTGCTCAGGTGTGGTGCCTGTTTGGAGATGGAGCGTTTGGCTATAGCCTCATTGAATTTGATACCTTCGTCAGGCACAAGGTGACCGAGCTGCCCTGAAGGAAGCTCAGAGCTTGGGATTCTGGGAGTGGTCATGAGGGGTGAGCAGGGCTAGGGAGGGAGCTGCTTCTGTCTGGCAAAGGTCCTGTCCCTTTGTCCTCTGGTTAGCCTTAAAGCTGAAGGCTATGGCCTGGCCTCATCCTTTCTCTGCAGATCCCAGTGATTGCTTTGATCGGGAATGATGCTGGCTGGACCCAGATTTCTCGGGAGCAGGTGCCCTCTCTGGGCAGCGATGTGGCCTGTGGCCTGGCTTACACTGGTGAGAGGCTGCGGTTGGGTGGAGAGGGAGAAGCTGTTTTATGTTTTCCTCTCCTGGGTTGACTGCATGGTGGCCTGGGTCCCTGCCACCATCTGACTTGACTTCCCCTTTTAGATTATCACAAGGCAGCCATAGGACTTGGCGCCCAGGGCTTGCTGCTCTCACGGGAGAAAGAAGATCAGGTGGTCGAGGTGCTTCATGATGCTCAGAAGCAGTGCCGAGATGGCCACCCGGTTGTGGTCAACATCCTTATTGGGAGGACGGACTTCCGAGATGGCTCCATTGCTGTGTAGGGCCTCGTGGGTTAGTACCCTTGGCCTTCCCACCCCTGGACTGTGCCTAGCTGGTTTAGAGTCTCATCCTTACCTGCCTTGGAGCTGGCCTATCAGGTCCAGTGACTCTACAACCCTCCCTGAAGACAGGGTGGGGCTGGGGTTGGGGAGGTGTGAGTCAGAGCTCAGAGAGGTTCACTGGCAGCACTAGAGAGCTCCTGGGCCTTTTCCTCTGTGGGCACAGCTACCCTTTCTCCCTTCCTCTCATGCGCACTGAATAAACCACCTCTGGTCCTTGTGGCCCCAGCACTCATTCCAGAACTTGTGCATATTGATTTATTGTCCACAAAGATGGAAGTGAGGGAAAGGGGGAGACAGGAGGGGGCCTACTCTCCCGCTGGAACTCAGACCCACTGAGGCTCCATTATTGGGGATTTCAGGGTGCCTGGCCACTGCAAATTCTTTTGCCCTTAGAGGTCCGTGAAAGAGCCTCATACGCCTGCTCCAGACGTGTCCATGCACACTAGTCCTCACATACAGACACACACGCACGGAGGCAATAAATATGTTCCGTACCAAAGTGCCCCCAGCCTGACATTTCAGGTGGGGCCCCTCCGAAAGGGAGGTCTTGTAAGTGCTCAGTTTTTTCAGGGATGTGGAGAAAGAACCGGGGAGGGGAAAGGCCAGACTCTGCTATCTCCATTTCCTGGTTTGAGGCAATCATGGGGTTTTCCTTGGAAGAGAGGGTGGGGAAACCAGCTCTTTTTCTAAAGACCCTTGGCTCCCCTTATCCAGCCAGAGCCCAAGATAGGGGCTTTCCCCTCACCCTGCCTCAGATAGCACCTCATGATAGTCCTTGGACCCTCCAGGGGAGGGAGAAGCAGAGTGTGGTGCTTAAAGCTAATGCTGATTTGGTGGGGAGCGGCAAGAGGACGGAGGGGGGGGGGGGGCGGAGGGGCAGGGGAGAAGGAAGTGGGGGCAGTGTCCTCTCACCATCCTGGGGTGATGCTCACAGTAACTGGTGTTTCCCTGGCCAAGGGGGAGGGGGCAAGAGAGGCCAGGCCAGCAAGCGGGAGAAGTGCCTTTTGGCAGCAAGGGAAGAAGCCCTTGGTACTCAGAAAAGATGTCCCCAACAGCTGGTCCCGAAAGTCCCCAGTCCCCAGCCTTCGCAACCAGTGCCCCACCACTGGGCACTGGAAACGAGGAATGATTCTCAGCAATGGGCTGGTCACTAGGCAAATCCCCAGCAACCGGGACGGTGGCCTGGGCGGCCCTGGTCCCCCTCCGTCGCCGGGGCACCGCCTCAGCTGCCAGGAGTCCGGCCCTTCTTGACCGAGGTCCCGCCCCGCCCGGCTCAGAGGCACACGTTGATCTGCTTGGAGAGCTCTCGCTCCAGGTCCAGGATGAGGGCGTCGAAGTCTTTGAGGTTCAGGTGCGGGTTGAAGGGTGCCTCGAAGTCGTCTTCGAAGTCCGCGGCGCCCGCCGGCTCGCCCACCTCCTCGTCCTCGCTGTAGCTGCCCGTCACGTGGTCGTAGTCCGGCCCGGACAGAAAGTCCCGCCCGCACGGCAGGAAGTCCCGTCCGCACACGCTCCAGTCGCCCGCGTAGCGGTTACTCGGGGGGCTCTCGGGGCCGCCCCGGCCGCGGGGCCGCGCCACCACTTCGGGGCCGGAGAGCGGCAAGTGCAGCGGCGGCTGCCGTTTGGGCCGCAGGTATGGGGCGAGGTCGGGAGGCTCCGGGGCCCCGCGGGGATCTGCGGGGGAAGAGCGGGGCTCGTGATTGGCCGCCTAGCTAACCGGGCCCCTGATTGGCCCGGCGGGAGACGGCACCTGCGACCGCATCGGGATTTCACTGGCCGAGCTAGAACTGGTTGCTTTGGCAACCGGCCCTCTGATGGGCAGGTTGAGAGGCAGGGTCTCTGACCGCGTCAAGCATGGATTGGCTCAATCTGAACGGGTTGCTGAGGCTACCAGGTACCGTTTACGCAAGGGGCCAGGCGAGAGGGGCGTGGCACGTCTGAAATCCGGGACTCTGATTGGTCGCCCGGAAAGCATCCTTGCGGCGGCCTGGCCTGGATTGGCGGCGCGGGCCAGGGGCGGGCTCACCTGGCCAGGCCTGCAGCAGGTAGTGCAGCACCTCGATGTGGCGCTTGAAGTCCACTGCGTTGGTTAGGCCGGGGCCAGAGCTGCGGATGCGGGGCCTGGCAGGTGCCTGGCGCGCCGGCAGCAGCACGGGACCGAAGCACACGGCCAGGTTCTGCGGGGTCATGCGGTTGTGGGCGTGGAAGGAGGAGACGAGGCGCAGATGGTCCAGCAGAAGCGTCAGCGTGGCCTGAGAGAAGACGGTTGGGAATCATGAAGCGGGTGAAGCTGGTCCCCTGTCAAACCTGAAGGGAGGCTAAGGCGGCCCTTAGTCTTGAGAGTGGGGAAACTCGAGATTTCATAGCTGGTTGATGGCTGAGCTCAGGCTTTGATATTAGTATTATGATCTATTTTGCTGGAGGGGAGACTGAAGACAAAGGCATCCTAGCTTTGGAATGGCAGAGCTTGGATTTGAACCCTCCCCACTGTCTGTTAGGCAGGGCTAGCATTAATCCTGTTTTAGGGTTTATACCCTATGAGGATATTGAGGCACAGAGGGTCAGGACTTCTCCAGAATCCCACAGCCAGAACCTCCCTGGTGGTAGGTTTACAGACCTGTATTCAGAGCCTGCATTTTTGTGATCTCCTGGCTGTGCAACCTTGGGCAACTCACTTAACTGCTCTGGGCCTAGGTTTCCATAGCTATGAAGTGGGGATGCTAATAGCACCTACTTTCTAGGCTTGTGACAGTGTACACCATGGGCTCAGTGAGGGTGAAACACTCTCCCGATGTCAGCTCATTCAGTCCTGCCCTCTCCCACCAGACCCAACTCACCCTCTCCACATCTGGCAGGCAGTTGAGGAGCCCACGGGTGCCCTCAGTGCTGGAAGGTGCCCTGCTTGGGGGTCCTTGGGCCATGGCCTCCAGCACCACCTGATAGAGGGGCTGGGTGATGAGTGGGGTGGGCAACTCCCGAAGATAATCCTTGAGGATGCCTGTGGACACAGGGCCCACTCTGGTCAGGGCACCCCTGGCTTCTGAGGCTGGAAGGGCCAGCTGGGGCTGGGAGGCGGAAGAGGAGGACAGGCACAGGAAAGTGAAAACAAAGCTAGACAGAAAGGGTGATGTCCCAGAGGGACCACAGGGACTCCCTTGAGGTGAAGTTTCAACAGGGAGCAGGCAGGGGACAGAAGGGGCTTGCTGACCAGTGATGACATTGATATCAGGATACAGGTCCTCAGAGAGGCAGACGGCTGCACTGTCCCGCTCAAAGGCATCCCGAAGCTCTTTCTTCACGGCTGCCGAGCCACACAGACGGTACAGCCCCACCACCTGGGGGTGGGGACAGAGAGAGATATTCTTGCCAGTGCTACAGACTGATCGGGGCCGGGTGGGGTGGGGTTGGAGGTTTGGGTGAGGGTGGCAGTGGGCTGAGGGGTTGGGGGGCTGGCTGTGGCTTCCCCAGATGCCTTCCTGCTCTTCTGACACCTATCATGGGGGTCCCCACCTGGCTGCCTGAACAACCTGGCCCCGTAAACCCTCTGCTTGGATCATTTGTCCTGCCACCACCCTCCTTCTCAGCTCACTTGTCACCTCCTCTGGGAAGCCCTTTCTGACTACTCCAACCAGCATCAAGTCCTGCTTCAAGCTCTCCCAGCCTCAGTCTTGTCCCAGCCAGTTTTACACTTGTGAGTTACTGGATTCATGTCTTTTCTTCCATCAGATTCTGAGCTCCAGTAGGTCTGGGACCATGTATTACTAAATGGATGGATGACCCATGGGTTCTGGGCTGGGTGCTGTGGTCTACAGAAGCCTCCTGCCCTTGTCGAAGCTGGGATTGGACCTAGGAGTGTCCCAGGCAGGGTATATTCGTGTGGAAGGCCTGGCCTCTGTATGCTGGGTGTCCTGGGCTGTAGGTCTGAGGGCCAGCTGGGACGGGGCAGGGGGCTCACCCGCAGCCCTCGGCGCTCGATCTGCCCAACGCACTTCTGGATGATGAGGGGCACCTGGCCCGGGGGGTTTTCTCGCTCCACCAGCAGTGGCAGGGGCAGCCCAAAGACTCGGGGCTCAGTTGTGCCTGGTGCTTCCTGCTGCTCTGACAGGGTCAGCTTGGCATACAACAGCCCCTGAGGCTCCAGGCGCACGGCCAGTTGCTGGGCCTGGCACCCTGAAGACACAAGGGCATCTGTGGGGTCTGGCCGCCAGGCTCCTATGCCCTGGCCCCCTGCTCTGAGCCACACCCCCACCCTGGACACTCTGGGGGGAAAGGCAGAGCTGAATCCTGTGCCAACCGCTCTTCCCTTGCAGCCAGGTATCCTACCTCGGAAGACTGTGGGTAGCAGCACAGTGCCCTGGGCGCAGGGCCGGTGCCGCCGGACACCAGGGTCCCACGCCAGCACCAGGGCCCGCAGTAGCCGGGCAGCCTCAAGTTCCAGGTGGAAGGTGTGATCCAGCCGCAGGAAGTCTGGCCCCCCTCTCAGTGGCCCCGTTCGGGCCCGGGCCACCCCATCCACCTGCAGTAGGCAGCAGAGGTCTCTTGGGCTGGCCCCGGGTGTTGGCCGCAGACCCCCCAGCCCATACAAGTGCAGGCTGAGGCGGCCCCAGAGTGCGGCGGGGGGTGCTCGGGCTGATGGGCCCACCTCATAGGGCCGGAAGGCAGTGGGTGATGGGGGCCCTGCTGGGCGCTCCGGTGAGTCCCCATCACTGAGGTAACCGGCCCGAGGGCCCCTTGTGGCCCCAGCCCCTGCTGCCCGTCCCGGGGTCCCCACACTGCTGTCCAGGTGGTAACGACTGATGACGGAGCCCTCGGGGGCGGCCCGCTCACGCTCTCGGCCAGCCCGGGTGCCCCGCAGGCTCAGTCGCCGCCGCAGGTCAGGCAGCTTCTTCATCTTCATGGAGAGGCGCCGAGCTGGGCCAGGGGACTTTGTGCGGGAGGCTTTGGTTGGGGGGCTCGCAGGGGCTGCGCCTGTAGAAATAGCAGATCTCAGAGTTCAGAAGCCTGGGCTTGGGATAGGGGTGAGGCTTGTGGTCATCGTAGGGAGCTGGAGGAATGAGGCTTGTGCTCACCTTGTGAGGCTGGGCCCTCTGGCTCAGCTGAGCCTGGTTGTGGTCCCAGGGGCTCTGGTGCCAGGGGTCTGGAGTCTTCCTCGGGGATAGGGTTGTACCAGATCTCACCTGCGGGCTCCCCGCTGCCAGGTGCTCTGGGCCCCAAAGCAGCCTCTTCCGGTGGCTTGGCCCCACCCAGCACCCATCGTCGACTGCTGGGCTCCAGGCTCTGCAGGTAGGCCCCCCGAGCTGGGCTCCGAGATGCCTCAGGGCTTGGGGGCCCCTCTGCTCCAGCCTGGGATCCTTCAGGGGCCTGGGGCTCTGGCTCTGGAGGATTGGGCTCCGGGCGCTGGGCTGGGCGGCCTGGCAGAGAGCAAGGGGAGTGAGACCCAGCTACCCCTCTGCTGCCCCCAGTGCAGCCCCAGCCTGCTGGCTCTTTCCCCAGCAGGGACCATGGCTGGGGTGCACACAGTACTGGCACTCACTCCACATGTTTGTTTGGAATGGGCGGGGGCAGGCCAGCAATCTCATTGGTTGCCAGCTTACAGCCTGCCCCCACTTCGTCCCTGGGGGTCCCAAACGGTGTTCCTCTGCCCTTCAGCCTCAGGGGTCCAGTGGGGTTTCTCCAGACCTGGGCCCCGCATTCTCAACTCTGCCTCCCACCCCTGGCATGGAGCTCTGCCCCTGTCCCTTCTTACTGGGTGGCTTTGGGGAAGTTGCTTTCCATCTTTGAAGCTCAGTGTCCTCCTGTGAAATGGGGGGGGGGGGGTCAATGCCCTCCTCCAGGGAGGTATCAGAGAGCTTGGTGTGGGGACTGCTTCTCAGGTGTCCAAGTTATGGTCAAGAATGTAACCCACAGTGAAGGCTGCCTTGCTCCTTTCGGAAGACAACTAGTGCTCGGGCCTCCCTTAGCCCTCCCTTTCTATAGCGCTCCCCCCACCGCCCACCCCTTGCCTGTCTTCCAGGCTCTGCCCCCACCCTGGAGTGAGCCCTGTGTCTCAGCCCAGTCCAGATCCCCATGGTCAATGCCTTGGGGCCTCCCCTTTGCTCCATCCTCCCTTCTCTGACATCCTGGGCTGTTTCCTGTCTGTGTTTGTGCGTGGGCACCCCTGTCCCTTCTCTCTGCTCTAGGAAACTTGGGAATCTTTGGGAAGGGATGGGGGTGGGGGGTGGGGGGTGGGAGAAAGGTCAGATCCTGGAGTCATCAGGCCTCCCTCCTTTAACTCCTTCCTTCCTGGGACTTTCTGTCCCAGGCAGCTCCCAGTTCCTTAAGGTCTTGTCTTGTTTGCTGGTGGACTCTCTCATCTGGTCAACTCTGATTTCCAATGCCCTTGACCCTGTCTCAGCGGGTCTGTATTAGTAGCATGTCCAAAGAGCTGTTTAAGTCACTTCAATGGCTCTGGACAAATGACCCAACTGTTCCGTGCCTCAGTTTCCCCTCCCATCTAAAAGGGACAATATCCTAGGGCTGCCTAAGGTGGGCGCAACTGCAGTCACTGGTTTATAGGAGGTTTAGGGGGTGGCCACTGTGGCTGATGCGCTGCCTCTCTCCCTCCTCTGCAGGAGGTGGCTACCCATCTTCCATCCCGGGTCTCCAGGGTTCAGGGTGTCCCAGCCTGGCCTGACTGGGCCCGTTTGCCAGTTTCCCAACTCTTCCTCCCCTCCGCCCTCCAGGCGCTCGGTCTCGGGCCCATTTCCTGTCAGGGGCGAGGCCCCCTCCCGGGCCTCGCAAGGAGCCCGCAGCGCTGGCATCCCAGGTCAGGCACACATAACGGTTCGCGCCCCCTCTGCCCCCTGCCCAGCCCCTTCCTGCCAGGACCCCTGCCCGCTCTCGGTTCCCCACCCGGGGCCTCAGGGGGCTCCGCGGGGCTCCCCCCACCCCCTAGTCGTCCGCGCCTTGGGGCTCCGGGACCATCTCCCGGCCGGGGCGGGGTTCGGCGCCCCCTCCTCCGCCGCCTCCTCTGCTCACCGCGCTCCTTCGCGTCCGACTTTTTCCGGGGAAGTTTTTCCCGGCCCCGCAGGCGGGAGAAGGTTTTCCTGAGCAGCGGCTCGGCCATGCTGGGGCCCGGGCCGGGCCGAGTGCGCGCCCCGGGCTCCGGCCGCGCCGCCCCCCGCCCTCCCCGCCCCGGCCTCCCCGCCTACCCCCCCACCCCCACCCCCCTTGCTTCGCGCCAGCAGGAAGCGCATTCCGGGAATGCTTGGCCCAAACTTTTTTTTTTCCCCTTCCCGCGGCTCGAGCGAGCGATGCTGGGATATGTAGTTGCCTTGGCCGGGTGGGGAGGAGATGGGGGCTCTAGGCTGCCTTGCTGGCTCCAACTGTAAATATCGTGGCACACTCCTGAGCCCTGTCTTCCCTCTTACCCACTCTCCTTTGGTAATCGAACACAGCACGTTCTCTTGGATTTACTTTCAGAACGCATCCTGCACCTATTTCCACCTCTTTCCACCTCTTTCCCCCATGTACTGCTCCAGCCTGGAGCAAGCCCTGGCCTCACTCCCTTTGTTCCATGACACCTCCTCTTCTTTAGTCTCCTGGACGCCACTTGGGTGGCTCCCAATTTTCCCATCCCCCAATTTCAGTTACTACAGATGTTTAACAGACCATCTCCAAACTAGTGGTGTAGAAGCCATTTTATGATGCTGCAGATGCTGTGGGTAAGGAATTTGGGCAGGGCAGAGCTGACATTGATCATTTCTACTCCTTGGTAGGAGAGGCTTTGAGGTTTAGGGGTAACTCAGCAATGGGGGACTGGAATCATCTGCAAGCATGTTCACTCACAGGGCTTGCAACCTATCACAGCTGAGGGCTGGGACCTCTTACGTGCTGTGGACCAGGACAGCTACATGGGCCTCTCCCTCTGGCCTGGGCTTCCTACCAGCATTTGTCAGGAGGGTTGGGTTTCCAGGACTCCAAAATCAACAAGACCAAATCTGCATTACATTTCCTAACCCAGCCTTGGGTGTCATGTTGTGTCACTTCTGGCATCAGATTCAAGAGGAGGCGACATAGACCCCACCTGCTCAGTAGGCCTTATGTCAAGGTGACCTTGTGAAGAGAATGTGGGATGGGAGATATTGTGGTCATCTTGGAAAATTTAACCTGCTTCAGTCCTACATTCTGTTCTCCAGAGTGGATTTAAAAACCGAAGTCAGATTATGACACACCCTTGCTGGAGAGTCTTTCCATGACTGCTCACCCCACCTAGAATAAAATTCAGATTTCCAGTAAGATTTCTGGCCTCATCTCCTTTGTTGTCCCCATTGCTCACCATCTCCTCCTCTCTGGTCCTCCTTTACATCAAACTGTATGTGTACCAGGCCCTTTGCACATGTAGTCTCCTCTGTCTGGGGAGCCCTGGTTCTTCTGAATTTGCCTCTTTCTCATCGTTTAGTTCCAAAAGCACCCCCTTTTTGAGTCCTCCTTGAGTCCCCACCCCTGTCCATTCATTATCACCTCATTGTGTTTCATTTCTTTGAACACTGTCACAGATTGAAATGAATAGCTTCAGTGTTTGTTCTAGTTTATCTGTGTCCTTGTTGAAATGGGGACTCCACCATATGCATGTCTGTCTTGTTCACTGCTGAGTGTTCAGGTAGGAGATCAGGTGCCGGGTGCCAGAGGCCTGGCTAGGAGTGGGTGGCCAAGCGGCTTGCATAGAGTAGTTGTGTGTGTTTGCTAATTTTGTGTCTCAAAGTGGATCTTTCTGTTTATTCTACTTGGAGTTTGTTGAGCTAGTTGGATGTGCAGATTCATATCTTTCATCCACTCTGGGAGGTTTTCTTGGGCCATTATTTCTTCAACTATTTTTTCTATCCCTTTCTCTTCTCTCCTTTTGGGACTCCCATTATACATATGTTTGTAGGCTTATCAGTGTTCCATGGGTCTCTCAGATTCTGCTCATTTTTCTTGGATGTGTGTTTGGCAGGAGACATGCTGAAGAGTGGTGGGATGCACCCCAGGAGTCTTTGAGGTAGCTACTGACAGTGGGGGAGAGGTCAGGGTCAAGACAACATCTGTTCACAAGTCCCAGGAAGCGGGGACAGGAGAGGGGGACCCCTCAGGGTATGCCAGTACTTCAGAGAAGCTGGAGGCTGACATGGGGATGAGAGCAGCCCTTGGTCCCACCCATATCACATCAAATGACTAAAACCCACTCACACAGCATATCCATATTTACTTATTCATTCTTGGTAAACACTTTTGACGTTGTTTCTCTGCTTTTCCTGTTGCATTTATTTGGCTCATTATTTAGCTCATTTAATTCACAGTTGGCTATGATTCTTTCTCAGCAACCAGAAATTCTTGGTAAGTGTTAATAAAATGGTTATGAATACTGAGTTTCACATTCTGTGTAGGCGGGCTTTTGGTAGTTGCTGTTGGGATTTAAGAGCGTGTGTGTGTATTCTCTTTCCCCCCAGTGTTCTCACTGGCTGCAGACATGATGTGCTGTATTTATGGTGCCTGATGGATAAATCCAGCCCTCAGAAAAATGGGGATTTGTTGAAAGAAGAAGTGCAGGTGGAGGGTGCTGGTGAGGTTTGAGCAGAGCTCTGCACATCTGTGGCAGACAGTGTGTGGATATATATCCTAGCCCCCTCACCCCTCATGTGGGATGACTGAAGGTTCATGTCCCACATCAACCCTTACAGGTCCCCATGGGACCGAGCTCCAGCTCCCCACACTGGAAACTTGAATGTCAGTACACTTTTTACTGACTTCCTTCCCTTCTGTTTCTCACTTCTGCACTGCCTCCCCCCCACCTCCCTCTGCCTTCCAGCATTTCCTGGATCACTTCCCAAATAAACTCCCTGCACTTGAATCCTTGTCTCAGGGTCAGCTTTTAGAGGACCCCAAATGCAGACCTTCTTTCTAGCCCTCAGTTTCCTTGTACATACAAAAGGAAGAAAACTCCCCCTGTTACCAAGACTGTGGGAGTGGGAATGATGGAGGCAGGGCATGTATCTGTGGGCTAAGCCTCCTGTCTGCCATCTCCCTGGAATCCTTAGTTCCTGGGAATGCAAGATGAAGAAGATCATGGGGAGCAGTCTCCCAGATTTCCCCCACTCACTTTTGTCACTTCATGTTGTCCCTGTGCCTGAGGCTCACCTGTGTCAGGTACCTTCCAGGGTGAAGAGGCACTTGCCTGGCTGGGAGTCCGTCCTTAAAGAATCCAGGGAAGAGGTGCTTGCCCAGAGATGTCCACCAGGGTAGCATTGAGCAGCTAGAGGGGGAGAGGTGGCCAAGTCACCATGAGGCAGCTTCCTGAGGTGAGATATGGTGTCACCTTGCAGGCATTTAGTGGGGCAGCTTATCTGGGCCAGAGCCCCCCAGTGGCCCTTGGCAAAGCCAGCAGGCCACCCATGGAGCTGAAGCCCAGGGGCAGCAGAGCCCCTAGCCGCCCTTGCAGTGCCCTCCTTCCATCAGCTGCAGGTCTGCTGGGCTCTCCTGCTGGCCAGCCCCCTGCACATGCCCAGGACACCTTCAGCAACTGGTCACCAGGAGCCATGCCAAGAGCTGCCATGGTGTTCAGCTTGCAGGACCTCTAGTTGTCCCAGAGAAAGGGGAGGCAATTTGGAGAGGGGTGGCCAACCCATGGGCTGGGGCAAATGGCCCAGGGTGGGAAGGACCAGGCAGAGACCCCATGTCATTTCTTAGCTCCTTCCTCCTCTCTCTGAGGTCTCTGGGTTTGACTTCACTTACACAGACATGCCTTGCCGGAAGTGCCTTTCTTTCCCACCTGCTGATCTACCTTTTGCCTCCCAGAGTCCCACATGGGGCTGCAGCATGACCTTGGGCAAGTCACTCACCTGGGAGGCCATTCGGCATGGTGGAGGGAAGGTTCAGGTTTTTGGGTCACACCACACTGCATTGGAATACTTCCTCTGCCCTTATCTAGCATATGACATCGGGACAGTTACTTTCCTTCTTTGAGTCTCAGTGTTTGAGTCTCCAAAATTGCTTTGAATCACCCAACAGAATCCCATGTATGGAGAAAAAAGTGTTATTGTGCTCTAATATTGACCGGGGTCATTCTGCTCCTTCAGACTCAGATAAATGGGCTCAAGCCCCTTCCAACACCTTGCTGAGATGTTGGAGAATTACTAGATGATTGTTTACTCATGGACTTCTGTTATTGCTGAATTAAATAGCTTCATGGTGAGCTTGCTCTTCCTGGTTTCTAGGATGGGGTGCATGGGCTTCTTGCCTTGATTTCGCCAGGGTTCCCAGTTGTGTGACAGATTTTACTGAGGTTGGGGGAGTGGAGGGAGAGTTTTCATTGCATATCACAGCAACTTAACCTTGACTGTTAGATGTCTCTGTTCCAACCCGGCCTACCTCCTAGAGTCTTGTCATTGCATTGCCTCCCCATCCATTCCTTTCTTCATCCATTCATTTGTTCATTCATTCATTTGCTCAGTCAACAACTATATTTTGAGTGGCTGCTGTCTGGGTTTGGGCAAGATAAAGCAAGAAAATATGGTTTCTCAGCTCTCAGCTCATAGTTAAGTGGGTGAAATAGACATTCACCAGAGAATCACACGAATGAATATAAAACCACAAATGTGATGAGAAAAATAAGGACTACTGAATGTATTTGGGCACCTGATATAGCTGGGGTAGAGAGTGGGTGAGAGGCTTCCCTGAGGAAGTGGGGTTTGCCTTGAAATCTCAAAGCTGAGGAGACATTAGCTATGCAAATGTCCTGTGGCACCATCCATCCTTTCATTTTCTGGTCCTAGGATTCAGCCCATTTCACCTCTCACTGTTTGTTTCTTGTTGGTCTCTCTGCTTCTTGTCACTCCCATTCATGTGGACCAGGATTTGCAAAATAGAGCCTGTGGGCCAAATCTGGCTCTTGAACTATGACCTTTTTAAAAAATTTTAAAATGGTTGGAAACAAATCAAAAGAAAACATTTCATGAACTACTTTTGATAACTTTGATAATTAAAACTTCAAACCTAGTGTCCATGAAGGGAGCCTTAGTGGTAACCATAGGATTAATGCGTCCAGTAATATGTAATGTTAGAAAGCTCACACTGGATGGCAGATTCAAGACAGAATTTTCTAACTCTCAGATTAATTAGTTTTTTCCCTGTGATCCTGGAGCCCAGCCAACAGATACAGAAGGTGGAAACTTCCTCCTGATTTCCTCTTTATGGGTGACAGTTGAAATATTTTGGTAGTTGAGATATTTGGGAACCCATGTGGGAGGATTTCTGGGGCGAGGAGAAAAAAGGAGTGAACATAGGCCAGTCACTAAAACCCAAAGAGCCAGATCCATTTCTGCAATATATTTTACTTTCTTAAAAAAAAAAAAAAAAGGAAGGCACGTGTTCTATTTTGTCACTACAATTTGCAGGAGAGAAGCACACAGAAGGTAGATATACACTGAGAATCTTTCTGAATCATTTTGATGATGTCAACCCATTTTTTTTTTGCAAGAGTAAAAAAAAAAGACTATTTCATCACATGTACAATGTTATGAAATTCAAGTTTCAGTTTCTACTCTTTGATGTATTGTTTATGGTGACTTCCACGTTGGAACAGCAGAGATGAGTCATTATAACAAGCTGTATGATCTCTAAAGCTGATAATTACTATCTGGCCATTTATAGAAGGTTTCTGACCCCCAAACCATGGGATGACTCATCAGTGGATTAATTCTGAAACATGGGCCCTCCCTACATCCCTGCTTAATATCATGGTCCCCCTCTGCCCTGTGGACCAAGCCCCATGGTGACTGACCCCACTGTCCTCCACAGACTCCCACACACCCCACTCCCCTCGCTGTGGGCTGGAGACACACCTCTCTGTGATTTCTCTGAACAACCCAGGCTCTGTCCCACCACGGGAACTTTGCACATGCTCTCCCTCCCAGGGGATGATTGCACCTGAGGTAGGGGAACTGGGGCAGTTTACAGCCAAGATAAATGCTTCTGAAAAAGAACAGCTTTATTTATTTTTTCATTAAAAATTTTTTTTAAAAATTTAATTTTATTTTTTCAGTGTTCCAAGATTCATTGTTTATGCACCACATCCAGTGCTCCATGTGATACCTGCCCTCCTTAGTACCCACCACCAGGACCACCCATCTCCTCACCCCCCTCCTTTCCAAAACCCTCAGTTTGCTTCTCAGAGTCCACAGTCTCTCATGGTTCCTCTCCCCCTCCGATTTCCCCTAACTCACTTCTCTCCTTCATCCAATGTCCTCTGTGTTATTCCTTATGAAAGAGCCGCTTTAAATCCAAGTTGTGAAACAGCACTGTCGCCACCTGGTGGCCATGTCCTCAAGTTGCAGCTTCAATTCTTTCAAAGCGTTTGGTGTGGTTCTTGGACTTCCCTCTCCAGAACCATGTCTATGCCAGGGAACTGGAAGACGTCTGTGGAAAAATGCCCCAGATCCGGTTCTCCTGTATCTCTGAACTGAAGGCCTATTTGGATCCCACATCTCTATAACCCTCCTTTCCATCCTCGACCTATCTCTGTGATCACCAAACTTTAAGGCTCATATAAGCCCTATGGGTTGCTGTTAAAATTATGATTCAGTGGTTTGGGATGGTGTCTGAGTCTTCATTTCTAGCAAAATCCCTATGATGCTGATGCTTCTCGTTCATGGATCTACTTGAGTGTCAGTTGCTACTTTTTCTATTGAAAAGGGGTCAGTAAACTCCTTCTGCAGATAGCCAGACAGTAAATATTTTAGGCTTTGTGCACCATAGAGTCTCTGTCAAGATTATTAAACTCTGCCCTGTAGTTTGAAAGCAGCCGTAGGTGATACATAAATTAATGGGCATGGGTGTGTTCCCATAAAACTTTGTGAGCACTACAATTAGAATCTTATATAATTTTAATCTGTCATAGAATAGTCTCCCCCCCCCCCAACTATTTAAAAATATAAAAAAAATCCTCAGCTCGCAGACCATACAAAAAAGGCTGTGGTCGGATTTGGCCCAAGGGTCATAGTTTACACATCCTTGCTCTAGATGCCAACTTCTAGTCAGTATCATATAATGTTAAGATCTGGGCCTTTGGGATGGGTCCTGTGTTTGAACTTTGGCAGCTTCATTTTGCAAACCTCAGCTTCCTTATCTGTAAACTAAGAACTTTCATCACCTACCTTGTAGGGTTGTTGTTTCCAAGGGCTAGCACTCTACCCAGCATGCAATAAATCTCATTATTGTCATCACATTGAGACCCAGAAAATGAATCCATACAACTTAAATCCTTCATCTTTTCCTGCAGATGTAACCCAGACTTTTAACCAGACACGCAGTGAGTCATGGGCTTGAGGGGATGAATCTGGGTGTGGTCTTTGCATGATGCCTGGCCTTCCTAAACTCACTGTGCTCATTTGCTAGGACTGCCATAACAAAAGACCACAAACCGGATGAGAGATTTATTGTCTCATGGTTCTGGGGGCCAGAAGTCAGAGATCAGGTATTAGCAGGGTTGGTTCCTTCTGGGAACTGTGAGGGAGGATCTGCTCCATGCTTCTGTCCTGGCTTCTGGTGGTTTGCTGGCACTCTCTGGCATTCCTTGGCTTGTAGAACCATCACCATCATCTCTGCCTCCATCTCCACATGGCCTTCTCCCTGTGTGTGCTTCTGTGTCCAAATTCTCCCTTTAGATAAGGTTGGCAATCATATTGCATCAGGACCCATCCTAATGACCTCATTTTTAAATTGATTACCTCTGTAAAGACCCTATTTTCAGGTAAGGTCACATTCTCAGGTCCTGGGGGGTTAGACTTTGACACATCTTTTTTGGAGGACACAATTCACCTTCCAGCACTAACTTTCCATGCTTGCCAGCCCATCCTATCTGCTTGTTTCTGATTGTGCCTGTAGAATTAGATTGGGTTTGAAGTCAGGTGATGGACATCACAGGAAACACATGGACTCTGCAGCTTGTCCAGGGCTTGTGTCCTCAGACAGAGGACTGTGTACTCCCTGCTCAGGGCCACCTGGAGAGCCTGTTAAAAAGGCAGATTGCAGGGTTCAGCGCCAACCTGAATCACAATACCCGGGAGCCAGATGTCATTGTCTCTTATCATCCAATGCATGGGAGGTGGGGGAGGTGCACATGGGAGGCCCGATTATGACAAAGATCCCCAAAGTCATGAGCACAAGAGGTGGCCACAAGGTCCTTTTGAGACAAGGCTGGTGGCTGCTGAAGCAAATAATAAGTGAGCTAATCTCAACAGATACTTTCACTTTCCTTCTTCATGTCACTTAGGAAGCATGGTGATGTAACTGGCTAATATGTATTGTCTTTATCAATTAAAATGGTGTAGCCAGGGGTGCCTGGGTGGCTCAGTGGGTTAAGCCTCTGCCTTCAGCTCAGGTCATGATCTCAGGGTCCTGGGATCGAGCCCCGAATTGGGCTCTCTGCTCAACGGGGAGCCTGCTTCCCAGCCCCCCTCGCTTGCCTCTCTGCCTACTTGTGATCTCTGTCTGTCAAATAAATAAATAAATAAATCTTTTTTTTTTTAAATTTATTCATTTGACAGATAGAGATCACAAGTAGGTAGAGAGGCAGAGAGAGAAGAGGAAGCAGGCTCCCCGCTGAGCAGAGAGCCCGATGTGGGGCTAGATCCCAGGACCCTGGGATCATGACCTGAGCCGAAGGCAGAGGCTTTAACCCACTGAGCCACCCAGGCGCCCCTAAATAAATAAATCTTAAAAAAAAAAATGGTGTAGCCAAAAAAAGGAAAAATGGTGTAGCCAATTTTTGTTCAACTGTATTAACCCAGGTAGCAATCCCATAAGCCCAATACCCCAAAGAGGACCAATTTAAGAGTTCTTTGAAGTCTTTTGATCTTCATGGGGAAAATGCACAGCTCTCCCTTTGAGTTCCCAAAGGTTTTCATTCATTTTTGTGACACATTTACCACGTTGGGCCATAATGACACATGTCTATCCCCCACTCAATTCTGAATGCCCTGAGGGCAGGGATGGGATGTATCTCTGTGTTCTCACCACCCAACATTGGTTATGGAACAAGCTGAATGCCCAACAACTGTTCTACACTAGGACTGAGAGGAGACTGCTTTGCTGACGAGCTTCTTCAGGGCTGTCTTCATGTCCTTGTTCCTTAGGCTGTATATAAAGGGGTTCAGCATGGGGATGACCACCCCACACATCAGGGCAGCTGCCTTGTCCTTCTGGGAGGAGGCAGGAGATGTGGGCTGCAAGTACACGGCAAAGATGGCGCCATAGAACAGTGATACCACGGTGAGGTGTGAGCCACAAGTGGAGAAGGCTTTCCACTTGCCCTGAGCAGAAGGGATCTTGAAGACTGCCCAGAAAATGCAGGTGTAAGAGAGAAGGATGCACAAGAAGGGGCTGATGCCCATGATGATGCCAAAAGCAAAAATCACCAGCTCATTGGTGTGGGTATCAGAGCAGGAGAGCTTCAACAGGGGCATGAGATCACAGAAGAAGTGGGGGATTTTGGAGCCAGCACAGAAAGTCAGCTGAGCCATGAGGCAGGTGTGGACAAGTGACTGGAGATTGGTGATCAGCCATGGGCCCCCCAACAGCAACCCACAGACACAAGGGCTCATGATGACTGAGTAGCGTAGAGGATAGACAACGGCCACAAAGCGGTCAATGGCCATCGCAGCCAGGAGGAAGCTGTCCATGGTCCCGAACAGGTGGAAGGTGTACATCTGAGCAAGGCAGCCCACAAAGGAGATGGCCTGGTTCTGGGTCCAAAGGTTCACCAGCATCTTGGGGACAGTGGTGGAAGAAAAGAAGGTATCGACGAGGGACAGGTTGGAGAGGAAGAAGTACATGGGCGTGTGGAGGTGGACATCTGTGATGATGGCCAGGACGATGAGCAGGTTCCCAAAGATGGTGACCAGGTACACAGAGAGGAACAGCCCAAAGAGGAGAGTCTGATGCTCTGGCTTTTCTGTGAGTCCCAAAAGGAGGAATTCTGAGATTGTTGTTCGATTTTTTTGGTGTTTTGGTTCCATGGACAACCTGTGTCTACTGTAAAAGAAATAAAAGGGGAGAGGAAAGCAATGTAAAGCTGGGAGTCAGAGATGGAGTTCCTGTCCTGGCTCCCCATCGAGATTGAAGTTCTGTGAAGATCCAACGGGTTTCTGTTTTTCTCCAACAAACCCATCCACGCCTGAGATAGTTAGCATCTCAAAAACAGAACTCATGTGTTTAGAGAGAACTTAGACATTTGCCCATAAACAGCTTTGTGTTTTTAGTGGAGTAATGCTTCGTAGAAAACAAAATTAAGCTGGATCAAACCTAAACTGAAATCCACTACAGGGAGAGGGAATCTTATCAGCCTCTTTTCTTCCTTGTCTTCCTTTCCCTTTATCCCCTCTTTCCTCCCCTCCTTCCATTTCATCCTTCCTTCACATGACACAATTTTTGCATCTGTTTCAGGTTAATGACCAAGGATACAAGGACAGATAACACTTCTCCTCTGTTTCCAGTGATGGCCAAATTTATTTGGGGGCATTTATGATCTTCTACCACGTCATCACTACAGTAAACCCACTCTCATCCTTTGTGAGACAGCACCCAGTATATGTTTGGGAGGACACAGAGACCATGACCACGGATGAACCCAGAAAGCTGGTTAAATGGAGATTTTAAAGAAAACTTTCATGGTAAAAAAGAATATCTGGAGGTCTGAAGCTAATGGTCTTTTGGAAGTACATTTTGTCATTAGTAGTAGTTTTGCAGGACAAAAAAAATTTTATACTTTCTTATGTTCTAGAGAGGCTGTCACTAGAAGTTGGAATACTTTTGTATCCTCAGGAAAATACACATTGTTATAGAATGTCAAACAGCATTTAAGAAGTTTATTCAAAAGAAAACTCCCAGACATAGTCCAGATGGTTCAAAAGTAAGCTGGTTTCTTAAAAATGACAACAATGTGCCCAAATCCCTGTTTGATGGAAATCAAAGTGTGCCATGTGCTTACTCCTGTAGGAACTATGATGACAAGAAAAGTGAGTTTATAAAATGAACGGATATGAAAACAGTGACCAATGTGAGACCAACATTTAAAGAAATGCCCACATGTAGGCATGTTGTGATAATATTCTCATTCACCCATTTAACACTGGTATGGCCCTGGTTTTATTTTCCCATGTATTTAGAAGGGAACTGGGAGTTCATCCTAGACCACTGTAATCTGTAGAATCAGAGATGACTTTTGAGTTAGTCTCTGCTTTGGCTTCAGCTGTTTGGGACTTAGGAGAAACTTCATGTTAAAGATGCAAAGAAAGCATGTGTTTATCCCATCCACACGAGACCACCAAAGCCTGGTTGCATTTGCCTTTCCAAGTCTCCACCTCCTGGTATGCACAGCGATTCTTCCTTTCACTTGATGAACATTTACAGAGAGTGTGTTAGGGGTCATATAGTTCTCTTATGATACATGGATGATATAGGTAAAGCCCAGCATGGCACGACTCACCACATTTTTTTTAAAGTTCAGATGCATTTTTTCCCATTTTATTTTTTTTCAGTGTTCCAAAATTCATTGTTTATGTGCTATACCCAGTGGTCCATGCAATACATGCCCTCCATAACACCCACCACCAGGCTCTCCCAACCCCCTACCCCACCTCCCCTCCAAAACCCTGTTTGTTCTCAGAGTCCATAGTCTCTCATGGTTTGTGTCCCCCTCCGCTTTCCCCATCTCACTTCTCCTCTCCATCTCCCAATGTCCTCCATGTTATTCCTTATGCTTCACAAGTAAGTGAAACCATATTTTTATAAAATCTCAATATTGAGGGGCGCCTGGGTGGCTCAGTGGGTTAAGCCACTGCCTTCGGCTCAGGTCATGATCTCAGGGTCCTGGGATCGAGTCCCACATCGGGCTCTCTGCTCAGCAAGAAGCCTGCTTCCCTCTCTCTCTCTCTCTGCCTGCCTCTCCGTCTACTTGTGATCTCTCTCTGTCAAATAAATAAATAAAATCTTTAAAAAAAAACTCAATATTGACTCTTTTCAGCAAAGAGAGGATCTTCTTTAACTCATTGCTTAACTGGTTGGGTCCCCATGGCTTAAAAGCAATTGTGGACAAGAACACAACAGAGGCATTTTGTGACCATATCTGTAGAGTGTTGAGTCTTTCTTTTCTTCCTCTTCTTCTTCTTCTCCTCTTTCTTCTTCTTCTTCCTCTCTTCCTCCTCCTCCTCCTCCTCCTTCTTCTCCTTCCTCCTCTTCCTCTTCTTTTTTAAAGATTTACTTATTTCAGAGAGAGACAGAGAGAGAGCGAGCGAGAGCGAGCTGGAGGGAGGCACAAAGGGAGATGGAGAAACTCAAGCAGATTCTGTGTTGAGCACAGAGCCTGATGCAGGTCTTGATCTTAAGACCCATGAGGTCATGGCCTGAGCTAAAACCAAGATCTGGGCACTTAACTGACAGTACCACCCAGGTGTGTGGAGTGTTGAGCCTTCTTAGGAATTACAGCTTCTTTATGCACAGCGGGAGATGGTGTTGGCCACACCTGACAATGTTGGCCACACCTGAAAGCGATGCTAGGGGCCCTTAGCTTGCACCTGCACCATAACCCACCTGGACAGATTTATTTTTGCTCTCTCACATGTCATTGCTTCTCTGAGTGCATTTCATGAGGAGAGGCATTTCAAAGCTAAACTCTGCTGTCAACACTTGCTAGGAAAACTGTTCAGTCACAAGCATCTAAAATTATTGCCACTTCCTGATGGCGCACGGGAGAAGAATGAGGCTGTAAGAGAGCTGTAAGTCAGCTGCAAGGAAGAGGGAGCAGGGATCGACAGTAGAAAAGACTGTCGCCCTGAACAACTTCTCAGTTCCATGTTTATTAGATATAGACAGTAATCAACAGAGGAGCCAAAGAAGGCCACACATTAATCATATGGCTTATAGATAAACAAGAAGGAAGGCAAAGTATATCTGGTCAAGCAATGTAAGTTTATAGTTGAGCAAGCACATTCAAAGGGATCATCTAATTAGCCACAGGTGCTCTCTGGAGAAGGAGATAATGGAAAAATGAAGCAGGTGACCTTCCACCCTGAGCGGGCCGGCCATCTTCAGAGGCCTGTTGCCAGTACATGTTTTTCTTAAGACTGTATCTAAGCATGCTTGGTAACTAGTATAATTCCTTTAAGTTATATTTTAAGGAATATATTGTTCTGAGGGACAGTTGCAATTATCTTCCCTCTGCCCATCGAGGAATGCTAGTCTCCAGAAAGATTTATGGTGAGCTGAAAGGGGGCAGGATTTACATGGGAGAACACAGTAGGTGGACAGGTGTGTATACGAGAGGTGATAGGTGACTCTGAGGTGTTGTGGGAACAAGGGGAGGGATGCAGATATCTGCCAGGACCCTCGGAGGTGGAAGAGGTGTCGAAAGGGGGCTTTCAGGAAGGGAAGCAGTGTAATCTCCTCTTTGCTAACCTCATGAGATCTCTAGCCAAACCTCTTACTACTTACCACGATTTTTCAGAGGACTCTTTGAGGCTTTGTAAGGTAATGCTCAGGTTCTCTGGGCTGCATATGTAACTGAGAGTCCCTTCCTGGCAACACATTTCAGCTGTCCTTGGTTGTTGAGATGAAGTCCTTGGTTGCACTAGAGTGGTAGTCCTCAACATTGATCTGCATCAGTGTCTCCCAGAGGGCTGGAGCTATGCCCTGGAGTGTCTGTGGTGGGGCTTGAAAATCAGCACTTCTAGGAAGTTCCTAGGGATGCTGCTGCTGCTAGCTAGGGGACCACATCTGGAGAACCGCCACCCACAGTGGAGAGAGCTGTTTTTCAATCTCTCCCATGTGTGTGGGTGTCCCTCAACTGCAGACCCTAACTATTCTTTCTTCTCATGACCTGCTACATAGGTGTGTCCCCTGCGACCTCTATCCACCCAGAGGGTATAGAATTGGTCTCAGACACTTCTCTTTCTTTGGGTATCCAGAAAAGGAAGGATTTCCTCTTTCTCAGTTCCATCCAGCTCATTTCTCTTCCCCATCCCTCACTCACTTACCAGGATGGTGTCACCAAGAAGATGGTCTTGGCAAACCTCCTCCTCCACTGACTTCCAGGGGATCCTGAGGTCAGTGCTAAGCCTTCAGGAAGGACAGAGGGAGACCACTCAAGTTGTGATGGCTGGGGCAAACTTGATGTCTGGGGTGGGGGGAATGATGTGTTGTCCCCATCCTGGGGCAGGTGAGCAGGGGGCCAGGGATGCAGTAGGATATTTACATTTTGGGGGCTCTTGGGGACTCTATCCCCATGGCTCCTTGTTAAGAAGGAAAATGCTAGTTGCTTTGTTTCCACAAACATGTGGCTTATTCCCTGGGGTATGTGCACTCTCGGATGATGGAGAGGTGAGGAGATGGAAAAGTCACCAGGGATTCATTCTCACCGAACACCCCTCAAAATCCTCTCCTAGCCCAGACTGAGCCTCATAGCAGTTCCTAGACAGGGAGGTCTGGTGGTCCAAACCCTCCACAGGGCACTCAGATGTCTGAATCAGTGTCCTTTCATTCATTCCATCATGATGGGAATTCTACAAGGAGGAGAATTTATGCAGTCTGGTTTGCCAAGGAAAGCTGCTAGAAGGTTAGAAAGAAAAGTCAATAAGGTCAAATGAATGACTTTATCAAACACTTCCTGTCATATTCCATAGGTCAGATGCTGTGCTTGACACTGGGGCTTTGAACCACATGCTTGTTAAAAATGCCTTCCTGTCAGCCACATGCAGGGCTCAGCATTCATTAACCCTACCAAGTGCACTTTGCATGGGGATTAGGGAATCTCTGTTCTACTCTTCCACCAGCAACATTGGTGAGCCTTTGTTGGGGTGCTCACATCATGACCCCAATTTCTGCTCCCCTATCTTCTGGAACCCTTTTATTTTTACCTTTTCTTCTATTGGCTTTCTGTTGTATTTAAAAATTTCTTTTAAAATGTGTACAGTCTAGGTCCCCATCCCTCCAGTTCTGAACAAGCCACCTCAATGGATTGCCCCTATTAATGATTTCTTTTTTTAAAAAAAGACTTTATTTATTTATTTGACAGAGAGATCACAAGTAGGCAGAGAGGCAGGCTAAGAGAGAGAGGAGGAAGCAGGCTCCCCACCGAGCAGAGAGCCCGATGCAGGACTCGATCCCAAGACCCTGAGATCATGACCTGAGCCGAAGGCAGAGGCTTAACCCACTGAGCCCCCCAGGCGCTCCCTATTAATGATTTCTTATGTAACCTTCCAGAGTTTCTTTACACACACACACGCACACTCACTCTCTCTCTCTTTCTCTCTCTTACCTCTTTTTGTACATAAAAGTAACATATTATAATACTGTTCTGAATCTTGCATTTTTTACTTACTTAGTATTTTTTTAGTGCTTTTAAAAATTAATTTCAGAGGTAGAATTAAGTGATTCATCAGTGCAGAAAACACACAGTACTTATCTCCTCCCCCTTACTTAATTTATTTTGGTGGTATTTTCATATCCTTAATTTTTCTACAGCTCTTTATTTCCCATCAAATAGATGGTGCCACAGTCTATGTCATCAGTTTTCTTTTGATGAATGTTTCCAGTCTTTGCTAAGATGAATACTTTGTACATGTATTATTTCACACTATAGCTTTGTCATGTCCAACAGGTATAATAATATAATATAATATAATATAATATAATATAATGTAATTTAATATAATATAATGGAATCACACATTTTGTAGGCTTTTGATAAAGCTTGGCTTTTTACACTTAGTGTAATCTTGATAGACAACCAACTTGTCACACACAGCAGTGGTTCCTTCCTTTTTAGGACAAGTAGTATCCATAGTATAGATGAACTGTAATGTGTTTTCCAGTCATTCACTGAAGGTTGTCTCCAATCTGGCTATTACAAATAAAGCTGTTATGAACATTCATGTGCAGGTTTTTGTGTGGACATACATTTTCACATCTCTGAGAGTATGAGTGCTGGGTTTATAACTGTATATTTAAATTTTTAAGAAACTATAGGTATGAATATATATTTTATATACACATATATTTGTAAGAAACTAGATATAAAACTGTATATATTGGGGCCCCTGGATGGCTCAGTGGATTAAGCCTCTGCCTTCGGCTCAGGTCGTGATCTCAGGATCCTGGGATTGAGTCCCATATCGAGCTCTCTGCTCAGCGGGGAGCCTGCTTCCCCCTCTCTCTCTGCCTGCCTCTCTGCCTACTGGTGATCTCTCTCTCTGCCAAATAAATAAAATCTTTAAAAAACTGTATATATTTTATCAATCATTTATCACCTATCTATAATCTATTTATCTATCATCTATCTATATCAATCATCTATCTAGTACCCTTAAACCCCTTTATGACTCCACCTTCTTATTCATCTCTTCTCTTCAAAGATAACCACTTTCTGGATTTCTAATACCTTAGATTAATGTGCTTTTTCTTGAACATTATTTAAACACAGTCATGTATACCTTTTTTTTCATGTTGTCTATTACTTAACATTATACTTGTGAGAGTCATTACAGTTGCTGTGTATAAGACAAGTATAACTTGGTTAAGATATTTTGAATTGAGTTTCTTTTTCTTGGAAAGGATCCCCAAAATTGATATCCAGTGTTTGAGTGAGCATGATAAACAAAATACTCCAAAGGCCTGAGAATCTACTTCATAGGTGCTCAGTAAACATTCTCCGTGAGAGCTTGGCTCAGTCAATTGGAAGAAGTAGAGCTCAGTCTCTTGGGTCTATTTCTATGCTACTAGGCACCCTCTCCTGTATATGCCTGCTGGTCTCTGGGAAGGCTGGGAGGCAGAAAAGTGTAGTGGTTAAACTCAGACAAGACTTAGCTCTGCCACTTACTGGATGTGAGATCCTCGGGAAGTATTAAATACAACTGAACCTTTCTTTCCTCACCTGAGATATGAGGATGATACTTACTCACTTGCCGGCAGGTTGTGAGGTTTGTACGGCACAATGTATGTCAAGTGCTTAGGGTAGCTATTGCATTCAACCAGCCCTCAATAAAAGTGCCTGTGGTTATTGCACTGTAGCTCCTTGGTGGTTTCTAGAGCTCAGAAGGCTTGCTTGTGTTTCCAGCACCCGACATGTTGGCCCAGATCTCAACTGACAGTGTTGCATTCTCCAAGTCATAGCCCTTAGTCAGATCTAGCCAAGAAGGAGTAAAGTCTGACTGAGGAAAAGAGGAAGAGAAAGGCTATTCTGATCAGTTTGACTGATTACGGCCAGGTATATAGTCAATGAGGAACTGATTCATGTGAAACAAAGTAGAAAGTTTGGAGGGGTGGGAGGTGGGAGGTTGGGTGAGCCTGGTGGTGGGTATTATGGAGGGCACGGATTGCATGGAGCACTGGGTGTGGTGCATAAACAATGAATTCTGGAACACTGAAAAGAAATTTAAAAAAAAGAAAGAAAAGAAAGAAAAAAGAAAAAAAAAGAAAAAGAAAAAAAAAAGAAAGTCTCAGACTGTGCTTCTTCTTAATTTTGATTGTTGCTGTTGGTCGATATGGAGCTCCTAAGTAGAAGTCATAGTTGTAAAGAAGAGCACTGAGCAAAGATTTTTCCTGGCTCTGCTGCAAAGCTGGCAAAGCTGGCAAAGCTGGCCAATTGCCATGTACCTCTGACTTTGTACCTTCATACCTCTGGGCTTCTAGAGGCTGATGCCCTTGGAGAGATGTGTGTGGGGGTGTTGGGCCATTTCATAATCATAGACACATGCACCTTTAAGGATGTATTGCTGTAGTCGGGCACCTTTGGTTTTTCTATTGACAACAGTGAGCCGAACAGGAAGAGCTCTGGCTTTGCAAACAGACCACAGTTAGAATATCACCCCTATTCCTTACTTGTTGCAAAAATGTAAGCAAGTGGTGTCACCTTTTGAGTCTCAGTTTCTTTAGCTGTCAAAAAGAAACTCAGTTTCTTTAGCTGTGAAATTATTGCTGTTTGTTTCTCAGGACTGTTTCTGTGCATCCTCCTACCTCCCAAGTCTTGATCCTTTGTCCTGAAAGGGTATTCAGTACACTCTCAGTGCATCCCACTCAGAACTGCCTCGCCCTGCATGCTGTTTCAGTCTGGAAACTTCCATCTTCCTTGGTCAGTGCACCAACGTCTGCTGATCATTTCTTTTTTTTTTTTTTAGATTATTTATTTATTTATTTGACAGAGATCACAGTAGACAGAGGCAGGCAGAGAGAGAGAGAGAGGGAAGCAGGCTCCCTACTGAGCAGAGAGCCCGATGTGGGACTCGATCCCAGGACCCTGAGATCATGACCTGAGCCGAAGGCAGTGGCCTAACTCACTGAGCCACCCAGGTGCCCCCACTGCTGATCATTTCTAATGATGACCTCTTTTGACAGTTTACTCTGTTGTTCTCTCCATTTTGCTCCCTACTGCTGCCATCTCCTGACAGAAATAAGCACCCAAGATCTTGTCTTAGTATCTGCTTTTGGGAGAACCCAAGTTAACAAACCATGGAACTTAGATCTCCGCCAGCCTAAGTATACATACACAAATGCATAAGCACACATCCACATACACACATTTCTGCAAATGTATCCAACCATTGATAAGGTCAATAGAAATCCATCAAGTCCCTTACTCTTCTGATATAGATATCATTTGGTAGATGTTTTGTGAGCTCATAGCCTGAGGAAGAGGACAGACATATAAACAAAGAACTCCAGTACACAGAAATAAGCATTAGAGTTGAGTGCAAGTGGCAGAGAGAAGAGATTGAGTCTGGTTACTGCTTTATTCTCACTTCTGGAGGAATGTCAGTGCTCAACTGATATTTGTGAGATAAAAGAATGAGTGAATGAATAAATGGAGGTCTCTAAAGTATTAGATATTGGAGGAAGGAGCAACTCATGTACCTGAAAAGACCAGGGAATGCTTCACAAATGTGGTGATGTGAGTAAGGTCTTGAAGGAGAAGAGAATGTTTGTGTATGTATATTGTGTGGGCATATGTGTATGTGTACATATGAGTACATGTGTGTGTAGGTGAGTGTGCACACATGACTGTGTATTGTGTGGGCATATGTGTATATGAGTACACGTGTGCATGTGAATGTGCACATATGTGTGTATTTGTATGTGTGGGCATATGTGAGTGTGTGTGTATTAGCTTCCTAGGGCTGCCATGGGACACTGTATGGCACACTGGATGCTTAAGCAACACTTTTATTTTCTCACCGTTCTGTAGGTTGGAAGTGTGAGATCAAGGAGGCAGCAGGGCTGGTTTCTCCTGAAGTTCTCTCCTGCAATTGCGGCTGGCCGTCTTCTCCCTGTGTCCTCACATAGTTCTCTCTCTGTAACCGTCCATGTCTTAATCTCTTATTATAAGGACACCAGCTATATTGGATTACTCATCTAGTGGCCCATTCATATGACTTCAGTTTACCTTAATTAGCTCTTTTAATACTTTATCTCCAAATACAGTAACATTATGAGGTACTGGGGGTGAAGACTTTAATGTATGAATTTTGGGAGGACACCATTCAGCCCTTAGTATTGTACACATGCGTGCATAAGTGTGTATGTGGATATGTGCTTATGTGTGTATTTATATATATGTATGTGTGGTGGGTGGGCATGTCTATGTATGCATATGAATGTCTAGACTTAAGTGTTTGTATATGTATACTTATGTATGTACATACTTATATATGTGTACCTGTGTGTATGTGTGTGAATGTGTACATGTGTGTGTTGTGTGGACATATGTGTATATATGAGTCTATATTTGTGTATATGAACGTGTGCATCTATCTGTGTTTGTGTGTGTTAGAACATTCCAAGCAGAGGAAACAGCATGTGTAAAAAACCATGCTGTCTTTGGAGAATTTTGCAGTTTGTTTCCTTCAACTCTTGGCCCATATGCATACTTTTTGGAGCTTGGTTGGAAATGCACAGAGCATATTACTTTCCTCCGGGCTTACTCCTACCTAACATTTTGTGCTCACTCTCCTCTCTACTGTCATACACTCTGATTACCACTTCAAAGGCTGTTTAATATTCCATGGAGTGCATAAACAGTGATTTACTCAACCTTTTTGTTGCTTTTTAAAATTGTAGATAAGGTTGAGATAACCACTTAAAATTGTTTCCTTTTTTTTGAATTATTTCTTTATGATAACTTTTCCAAAGTGGAATTACTGGATCAAAAGTAGAGAACATTTTTTTAATAGCTTTTGACAAAGCTAGTGCATTCCAAAGGTTGTAACAGTTTATCCCATCATTCCACTTACCAGAAGTTTTACTACTAGTTTATAAAACATTGTACTAATTTATTAGAGGTTTTTTTTTTAATCTTTTTAAAAGATTTTATTTACTTATTTGAAGGAGAGAGAGAGAGAGAGAGAACATGACCTTGATACCAGGACCCAACCGCTATCATATTTCTAACACCACAGGTTAGTTTTGCTTTTGGAACTTTACAGAAATACAATCATACCAAATCATCCAGATACTTTTATGCCTGGCTTCTTTCCCTCCACATAATGCTTGAGGAAATGCCCATTGCTGCCTGAGTAAGTAGTTGTTCATTTGTATTGCAATATGATACTCCACTGCACGAATATATCACACCACCATTATCTATGTGCTATTGTTGGACATTTGGATTGTTTCAGCTTTGAGGTATTATAAATAATGCCATAAGGGGCATTCCATTTTATGCCTTTTAGATATATACCTTTTGGGTTTTGAACTATGGAGTGTAATCCTACTTTAAAATTAAATCAAAATTTGAAGTAATGAACAAATCAGTATTTCTTTAGGTTTCTTGCTGAAAAACAGTACAAAGTGTACAAATACATGCTTGCATGTAAACTTTTTTTTTTTTTTGAGGGGAGGGGTGCAGAAGGAGAGGGAAAGAATCTTAAGTAGGCTCCATGCCCAGTGCGAGCCTGTCCTGGGGGGTTCAATCTTACAACCCTGAGGTCACGACCTTAGCTGAAATCAAGAGTAGGACACTTAGCCAACTGAACCACCCAGGTGCCCCATGTATAAAAGTTTTTTTTTTTTTAATTTCTTTTCAGGGTAACAATTCATTGTTTTTGCACCACACCCAGTGCTCCATGCAATACAATTTGTTAGAGTTTTAACAGATCCCTGCAGGGCTGGTGGAGTTTGCATTGCTTTGACTGCTAATGCAGAAGAATTCCTTATGTGCTTGCCTGTGATTTATACAGCCTCTTTTGTGGATTGTTGTGGGTGAGCTCTGCTTAAATAGCTTCAGAGTCAGTGAGGAGGGAGATCTCAAAATTCAGAGCTGACATCAAAAAACCAAACCAAACCAAACTAAACCAAACCAAAACTAAATAAAACCTAAATCCTACCATTTGCAACTGACATGGGTGGAATTAGAGAGTATTATGCTAAGTGAACTAAGTCAATCAGAGGAAGACAATTATCATACATCTCCCTGATATGAGGAATTTGAGAGGCAGGGCAAGGGGTCATGGAGGTAGGGAGGGAAAAATGAAACAAGATGGACGGGGGAGGGAGACAAGCCATAAGAGACTCCTAATCTCAGGAAACAAACTGAGGGTTGCTGGGGGGTGGGGGGGTAGGGAGAGGGTGGCTGGGTGATGGACATTGGGGAGGGTATGTGCTATGGTGAGTGCTGTGAAGTGTGTAAGACTGATCGTTCACAGACCTGTGTCCTTGAAGCAAATAGTACATTATATGTTAATTAAAAAAATTCAGAGCTGAATGGTTTCAAGGGAGGTAGTTTGTAGTGTGATAAGATTCTTCTTGAGGTAAAGCTAAAATCTCTTTCCTCACATTTCTGCCTGTGGGTCCTTGCTTTTCTATGGGTCCCAAACCACAGGGTGGTCTTCCCTTTAAGATCATAATGTTTTCAAGGTTTTTTATTCTTTTTTTAAACTGCCAAATTTAAGTGAAACCATATATGTGGAACATAAGGAATAAGCATGGAAGACATTGGGAGAAGGAAGGGAAAAACGAAAGTGGGAAATCAGAGGGGGAGATGAACCCTGAGAGACTATGGACTCCAAGAAAAAAACTGAGGGTTTTAGGGGGGAGGAGAATGGGGGGATGGGTGAGCCGGGCGATGGGTGTTAAGGAGGGTATGTATTGCATGGAGCACTGGGTGTTAATGTGAAAACAATGGATCATGTAACACTACATCAGAAACTAATGTACTGTATGCTAACAACACAATAAAAAAAAGAGACAACTTAAGAATAACATAAAAAAATGTCAAATGATATTCTGTCATATGGGTAACAGTTTGCTTTTAAGTAATAAAAGAAAAGAATTATGTTAAAGGAAAGTAGAATACAATAATAGTACAGAGGTATGTAGGTTGGGCGTGAAGGTAGCATGCCAAGACCATCACATCTTCCCATGATTCTCACTTGCTCTTCCTTTAAATAGATCTCTGCTCAGATACCATTTCCCTGACCACACTCATCTGGGCATGGTGTTTCCTTCTGGGGAAATGAAAATGTTCTGGAACTAGATATAGATGATGATTGCACAACATCGTGAATGTACTGATGCTCCTGAATGGTACACTTTGAAATGGTTAAAGTTGTACATTTTAGGTTATGTGTGTTTTACCCCAATAAAAAAGCATCTTTCCTGCATCATTGTTGAACCCCTTACAATGCCTTTTCCCCCTCCATTGCACACAGTGCTACCCATTATGCTCTTGTTCATCACAGTCTCCCCACCAGAATCCATAACATCAGGGTCTTTGTCAACCACACTATTTCCAGTACCTAGAATAGTCTTTGACATTTGATAGGGGCTTGATAATCTTTTTTTTTTTTTTTTTTTTTTTACTGTTTGTGTAACATCCTTTCTCAAGTTTTTTTTTTTTAAATTTAATTTTATTATTTTTTTCAGTGTTCTGAAATTCATTGTTTATGCACCACACCCAGTGCTCCATGCAATAGTGTCCTCCTTAGGGGCTTGATAAATTATTTTAATGCAGTGAATAAGTGAACATATGGAAGATAAAAGTGCTCACACCTTTGACTTAGCAGTTCTGCCCCTAGAGAAATGTCTGTACATGTGCACAAAGAGGCATAGACCAGGATACTGGTCATGGTATTGAAAGATTTCATGGAAATTTTTTTAAAAAAAGATTTTATTTATTTATTTGACAGAGAGAGCACAAATAGGCAGAGAGGCAGGCAGAGAGAGAGGGGGAAGCAGGCTCCCTGCTGAGCAGAGAGCCTGTGGGGCTCGATCCCAGGACCCTGAGATCATGACCTGAGCTGAAAGCAGAGCCTTAACCCACTGAGCCACCCAGGTGCCCCAAGACTTTGTGAAATTTACATTGGTGGTACATTGAGATGACTTTTGGTCATTTTGAACATTTAAAATTTTATTGTATGTGTGTATTTTTTATTGAGATGTAAATGACAGATAACATTTTGTAAGATAGGCAATGTGTTGATTTGATACATTTATATATTGCAATATGATTATCACCATAGTATTAGCTAACACCCTTACCACATTGCATAATTATAATTTCTTTTTCTGTCGTGAGAACATTTACGATCTAGCTTTTTAAATTTAAATTCACTTAGCCAACATATAATACATCATTAGCAACTTTCAAGTATATAATATAGTACTGTTGACTATAGTCACTATGTTATGTATTAAATTTCCAGAATTTATTTATCTCCTAGTTGCAGGCTTGTATCCTTTTTTTAAAAAAAGATTTTATTTATTTCTTTGATAGACAGAGATTACAAGTAGTCAGAGAGGCAGGCAGATAGAGAGGAAGAAGCAGGTTCTCTGCTGAGCAGAGAGCCCGATGTGGTGCTCGATTCCAGGACCCTGAGACTATGACCTGAGCAGAAGGCAGAGGCTTTAACCCACTGAGCCACCCAGGATAAAGGTTTGTATCCTTTAAAACATCTCCCCAACTCCCTACTCCCACTGGTAACCACCATTCCACTCTCTCTGAGTTCAGCTTTTTTAGATTCTACATATAAGTGGTATCATATACTATTTGTTTTTCTTTGTTGACTTATCTCACTTAGCCTAATACCCTCAAGGTGTATCTATTTTCTCAAAAATGGCAGGATTTCCTTTCTTATGGTTGAATACTATTTTAACGCTTATCTCCAATTTATGGCAAAGGATACTAACTTTCCACTTATCATAATAGGTAACTGTTTCCTAAATAACTGTACTGATACATAATTCACACACCATAAACTCACCCTTTGAAAGTATAGGATTCAGTGATCTTTGGTGTATTCAAATTCTAGAACTTGTTCATCAGCCCAAAATGAAACCACATACCCATTAAGCTGTCAGTCCCATTTCTTCCTCTCCCAGCCCCTGGGAACCACTAATCTGTTTTCTCTTGCTATGATTTGCCTATTCTGGTCATTTCATATAAATCAAATCATATAATAAGGGCTTTTCCCACTTGGCATAACATTCCAAAGTTCTGTAGCCCAAATGCTGTAGCCCAAATCAGTCCTTTGTCCCTTTTAATAACAAATAGTATTGTGTGGATAGTTGTTGCCTTTAAATAAAAAAATGAATCCTTTAAAAAAATCAATGAAATAATGAAGGCAGAGATATGTACATATGGGATGAAGGTAGAATGCAAAAGACCAAAGTTTGGGAAGCTGGAAAATAGGAAACCCATTTGGATATATGCATAATTGATGAAACTACAGGGGTGCGTCTTCTGGGTGTGCAAACATTCTTTAATTCTGTGGTTTGGAAGGGAGGATTATTTTTTCAGTCTTCCCACCAGCTCTGGCTTCACCCTCTTCTGTAGAATAATCAGTGGGAAAATGTTGGGTGTAGTCAGGAAATGCTCAGTATCTTTCCTTAGTTTCTTCTGTCAAAGTAAATCTGTCTAAAGGAGCAGATGTGTTGCCTTTGTTAAAGAGTTTAACCCACCTGGGATGGTGTAGAGTGGCTGAATGATAATTCATCCTGACACAATAATGTTCTAACCCGAGCGCCAGGATCGAAAACTTAAATTCTTCTCCAGTTAAGCACAATGTCAAAATTCAACATGACCGAACAAAAATGGAAACAAAACCAAAAAACAAAAACCAACTAACCAAACAAAAACCCCTAAACCAAATTCAGAAAAGGAGATCAGATGACTAAACTTACTATGGTCATTATTTCACAATGCATGTAAGTCAAGAAATTATGCTGTATGCTTAAATTTATGTAGTGCTGGATGCTAATAATATCTCAATAAAACTGGAAAAATGAAATGTTAAAATGCTGAAAAAATAAGCATTGCAGAAATATCAAGCATTACACAAAAATTTTATGATTTGCCAATCTTTTATCATGCCTTGGAAATTGCATTGTATTCTAATAGCAACGTATTAAAACTGATGAAATGATTTACATAGAAACTTCCCCTACTTTATATTCAGTGATGATTACATTCTTTAGCAATCAGGGTTAAGTCAGGGAAACAAAAACTATGTCAGTTACAATTTTTGTTTGTTTTCAATAAACTCTTTGTTTTGGAATCCTTTAGATTTACTGAAAAGTTACAAAAATAATATAGAGAGTTTATGTTCTAATTTCTTTAATGTTAGTATCTTATGTAGTCCGAGTGCATTTGTTAAAACTAACATTGCCACAGTACTACTCACTCTTATTCAGAGTTCACCAATTTACACACACATGTCCTTTCTCTGTTCCAGGATCCAAAGCAGGATGCCACATTGTTCTTATGATCTTGTTTGCTTAGTCTCCTTTGATCTATGACAATTTCTCTGTCTTGTCATGTCTTTCGTAAACTTGATAGTTTTAAAGAGTGTCATTGGTCAGATATTTTGTGAGATACCCCTTATTTTAGGTTTGTCTGATGTTTTCTCATCGTTAACATGGTATTATGGAATTGGGGTTGAAAACACCCTATTTATTTATTTTTTAAAAACGAGACTCAGGACTTTATTTAAATTTGACCAGTTTTTCCAATAGTGTCCTCTTTCTGTTCCAAGCTCCAACATAGGGTACCACAGTATTTTTAATTGTCATGTCTCTCCACTCTGCTTTAGTTTGTGACAGTTTTTCAGTCTTTCCTTGTTTTTCATGATCTTGACAGTCTTGAGGAAGACTGGTTGGGCAGCCTGTGGGATGTCAACTGATCTGAATTTGTCTGATATTTTCCCCATGATTAGGTTGGGGTTATGGATTTTTGGAAAAAATGCCCTAGAGGTGAGGTGCCCCTTTTATCATATCATTTCAGAAGGTACATGGAATCCACACAAATACCTCCTTCACTTGGTTAGTTTTCTTCACTGCAAAGTACTCAAGTTTTTTTTTTTAATTTAAATGCAATTAGCCAACATATCTTACATTGTTAGTTTCTGATGTAGTGATCAATGATTCATCAGTTGCATATAACACCCAGGGCTCATCGCTATTTTTTAAACAGCTTTATTGAGATATAATTCACATACCATACAATTTACCATTTAAAGTGTTACAATTCATTGCTTTTAGGTATGATACCTTTTTAGTTTTTAAAAAACTGTTGTAAAATATATATAACACAAAATTTGTCTTTTTAACTAGTTTTCAGTGTACAATTCAGTGAGATGAATTACATTCATGATGTACAACCAACATCACTATTTCCCCAAACAGAAACTATGTAATCATCAAATAATAGACCCTCATTCTCCTCTGCCTCCAGCCCCTGACAACCTCTAATCTACATTCCATCTCTTTTTTAAAATTTATTTTTATCTTCTTTTATTATTATTATTTTAAAATTTAAAATAAATTAATTAACATATAGTTTCAGAGGTAGACTTTAGTGATTCATCAGTTTCATAGAACACCCAATGTTCATTATTATTTTTATTTTTTTAAGTAGGCTCCACACCCAACATGGAGGCCAACATGGGGCTTGAACTCACAACCCCGAGATCAAAACCTGAGCTGAGATCGAGAGAGGGATGCTTAACTGACTGAGCCATCTTGGCATCTCTAATCTACATCCCATCTCTGTGAATATACCTACTTAGGGTACTGCATGTAAGAGGAATTGTATAATGTTGGTCCTTTTGTGTAATGGCTTAGTTCACTTAGCATAATGTTTTCAAGGTTTATCCATGTATAGAAACACTCAAGCTTTTTAACAGAAAGAATTGAATATGGGAATTAGTTAAACAGGTAATGGAGGACAGAAAAGGCAATCTAATACTAGGGTTAAAACAGAGAGACATCCTATGGGAATCAGTTGGTCAACATAGCTTGGGAAACAAAAGGAAGAACTGAACTTATCAGATCCCAGAAGCTTAGAGGAGGGAGAGATGGGTGTCATGGGAGTATCATGGGATCTGGTACCAATAGATAGTTCTGAGGAGGGCTTGGTAATCAGCTGTTGCTGGTACACATGAGGGGGCATGATGATGCTTGTTCTGTCCATGGGGCAAAAAAGTTAGAAACTGGAATGATGTGATATTGCTGGCCACCAAAACGAGAAGATTCAACTCATGCATTGCTCCTCCTCCTCCCTATCTTCCTCTTAGTATCTCATGCTGTCAGAACATAACAGGAAACCAGATGGACATAAGGAGCTTGACTTGAGGCCATGGGTGTGGGCTGTGGGCAAGGAAGTATAGCAGGATGGTGATTGGTTTAGTTAATTGACCAAATTAAGGTGACCTCATTTTCTATAATTGATCGTCTGTAAGAACAACATCATAAACAGCTGACATGTTTTATATTCCAAATAACCTAGTCAATCAGAATGAAGGCAGACCAGTTTGTATTCCAAATTTGGGAGGATAGACATCCCATCAAGTTTCTCATGTCTTATGTTGAACTGGAGGCCTTTGAAATGACTTAGGTCATTAGTTCCTTGTGCTTCCCTTGTTAGTGGATATACTTTTTAAAAAAAATATTAAGATTTTTTTCCAGCTTTATTGAGATAGAGTTAACATATAACACTGTCTAAGTTTAAGGTATACAACAACACAACAATTTGATATATGTGTGTGTTGTGAGATGATTAAGAGAATAAACTTTTCATATGATTCAATGTATTCATATATATAGGAAGTGGATTTGTTTTTATCTCATGGCTTCTGTGAGCTTCGTATTTGGCTTCTAGGAACCTCAAAGCATTTTTCATTATAATGTCACTTTTAAACTGAACCCTCCACTTTAGACCTTTGACCTTGTCTGGTGTATCAGTCAGATTAGGTTAGATTATGCTGCAGTAACAAATGATCCCTGAAGCACATTGGCTTATTTTAGTTATATTTTTTATTATTTTATTATTTTTATTTTTTTACATTTAATTTAATTTTTTCAGTGTTCCAAGATTTATTGCTCATGCACCACACCCAGTGCTCCATGCAATATGTGTCCTCCTTAAGACCAACCAGCAGGCTCACCCATCCCCCCTTTCCCCTCACCTCTAAAAGCCTGTTTGTTTCTCGAAGTCCACAGTCTCTCATGTTTTGTCTCCCCCTCCAGTTTCCCCCTATTGACTTCTCTCCGTCTCCCCATGTCTTCCGTGTTATTCGTTATGCTCCACAAGTAAGTTAAACCATATGATAATTGACTTTCTCTGCTTGAGTTATTTCACTCAGCATAATCTCCTCCGGTCCCGTCTATGTTGATACAAAAGTTGGGTATTCATCCTTTCTGATGATTGTGTAATATTCTATTGTATATGTGGACCACATCTTCTTTATCTGTTCATATGTTGAAGGGCATCTTGGCTCTTTCCACAGTTTGGCGATCGTGGCCATTGCTGTTATGAACATTGGGATACATATGGCCCTTCTTTTCACTACATCTGTATCTTTGGGGTGAATACCCAGTAGTGCAGTTGTAGGGTCATAGGATAGCTTTATTTTAAATTTTTTGAGGAATCTCCACACTGTTTTCTAAAGTGGCTGCACCAACTTGGATCCCCACCAACAGTGTAAGAGGGTTCCCCTTTCTCCACATCCTCTCCAACATTTGCTGTTTCCTGTTATTTTTGGCCTGCTAATTTTGGCCATAATTAACTGGTGTAAGATGGTGTCTCAATGTGGTTTTTTTTTTTAAGATTTTATTTATTTGACAGACAGAGATCACAAGTAGGCAGAGAGGCAGGGATAGAGAGAGAGAGGAGGAAGCAGGCTCCCTGCTGAGCAGAGAGCCTGATGCGGGGTTCGATCCCAGGACCCTGGGATCATGACCTGAGCCAGAAGCATAGGCTTTAACCCACTGAGCCACCCAGGCGCCCTCAATATGGTTTTGATTTGAATTTCCCTGATGGCTAATGATGATGAACATTTTTTTTCATGTGTTTATTAGCCATTTGCATGTCTTCTTTTGAGAAGTGTCTGTTCATGTCTTCTGCCCAGTTTTTGACATGATTATCTGTTTTATTGGGTGTTGAGTTTGAGGAGTTCTTTATAGATCTTGGCTATCAGCCATTTGTCTATAGTGTCATTTGCGAATATCTTCTCCCATTCTGTGGGTTGCCTCTTTGTTTTGTTGACTGTTTCCTTTGCTGTGTAGAAGTTTTTATCTTGATGAAGTCCCAAAAGTTCATTTTTGCTTTTATTCCTTTGCCTTTGGAGATGTGTCTTGAAAGAAGTTACTGTGGCTGATGTCAAAAAGGTTACTGCCTAGGTTCTCCTCTAGGATTTTGATAGATTCCTGTCTCAAGTTGAGATCTTTCATCTATCTTGAGTTTATCTTTGTGTATGGTGTAAGAGGATGGTCAAGTTTCATTCATCTATACATAGCTGTCCAATTTTCCCAGCACCATTTATTGAAGAGAGTGTCTTTTTTTCCACTGTATGTTTTTTCCTGCTTTGTCAAAGATTATTTGGCCATAGAGCTGAAGGTCCATATCTGGGCTCTCTACTCTGTTCCACTGGTCTATGTGTCTGTTTTTGTGCCAGTACCATGCTGTCTTGGTGATCACAATGTTGTAGTAAAGCTTGAAATCAGGAAACATGATCCCCCCAGCTTTTTTTTTCTTTTTCAATATTTCCTTAGCGATTCAGGGTCTTTTCTGGTTCCATACAAATTTTAGGATTGTTAGTTCGAGCACTTTGAAAAATGCCAGTGAAATTTTGATTGGGAATGCATTGAAAGTATAGATTGCTCTGGGTAGTATGACAGTTTAACAATGTTTATTCTTCTGATCCATGAGCATGGAATGTTTTTCCATCTTCTTCAGTTTCTTTCAAGAGTGTTCTGTAGTTCCTCCAGTACAGATCCTTTACCTCTTTGGTTAGGTTTATTCCAAGGTATCTTATGGTTCTTGGGTGCTATAGTAAATGGAATTGATTCTCTAATTTCCCTTTCTATAGTTTCATTGTTAGTGTATAAGAAAGCAACTGATTTCTGTGCATTGATTTTGCATCCTGCCACATTACTGAATTGCTGTATGCATTCTAGTAATTTAAGGGTGGAATCTTTTTGGTTTTCGATATAAAGTATAGCACATTGGCTTATGACAACAGAAGTCTTGTCTTGGAGCCATTGAGTGCAGATTTTAGTGTGACTTGTGGTTTGAGGAAAAAGTCTACAAAGAAATATAAACATTGATCTTCTCTGGAGTGATGGATAAGAATTCCCTGAAGAAATGATACTTGAACTGTGATATGAAGGATAAGTGGTAGTTGGGAAAAATGATCTAGGCAGAGAGACCTGAGGTGGTAAAGAGCTTATTTTGGGAAAAATAGAAGGCCAATGTGATTGGGATAGAAAGAGAGAAGGGATAGAGATGAAAACATGGGACCTAGCAGTCAAATTAAGACTGTTTTCCTTATTCAAAGAATAGTGGGAAACAACTGAAAGATTTTAAGAGGTTGCATAGCAGGTCAGATTTTCATTTTTGGGGGGCATGGAGCCCAATGTGGAGCTTGAACTCACAACTCTGAGATCAAGACTTGAGCTCAGATCAAGAGTCAAATGCTTCACTAACCAAGCCATCCAGGCATTCCAGGGCAGGTTTTCATTTTAAAAAATGACCATCCCTGCTATTCTTGGAGAATGGCTTAGAAAACAGGTGGTAGACAGATGTATGTTTTCCGGGAGGCTATCAAAGCATAAGCTGCTGGTACCTCACTTTCATGGGCTCCTCCAAGGCCTTGGGAGAGACCTGACAATGCACTTATAAGGCTGTACTAATTCTGGGTTGGTAATTTTGTATTTTTCTTAAGGAGAAACTCCTCCTGCAGCAATTGTACAGGTCCCACAAAACATGGATGTGCCCTTGATACTCAGTAATAAACTTCCAGGATACCCTTTCAAATCCTTACTAAATACATGGGGGGAATACTTAATGAGGGGTCTTAAAGAATTAAGTCATTGTTTTCAGTGCTGTCACTTGTATCAGGTATAGTTCTGGTGATGAGCAGCTCTGGCTGATTTCAACAAAATGGGAATTTGTTGCAAAGGACATTAGGGCAGGGGCTGGCACACTTCTGAAAAGGTCCAGGTAGTAAATTTTGTCGGCTTTGCAGGCCATATATTGTCTATTGTAACTACTTAAGCTTGCCATTGTTGGGTAAAAGGAGCCATCGACAATGTGTAAAGGAATGAGCATCACTGTGTGCCAATAAAGCTTCGTTTACAAAAATGGGTTGCTGACTGGATTTGGCAAGGGAGGCATAGTTTGCTGATCCCTGTTTTTATTTGGAGACTCTAGAATCATTGGGTGTTTGGGCCACAGGTTTTCACATGGGTGGGTGTATAGGACTCAGTATATGCATTATCCCAGATCTACTTAGCCCTGTGTACTCAACCCTGCCTCAGCCAGTTGTTCTGCCAATCCCATGGATAAAGCCTTCACTGCTGCCCTATCACTGCAGAATGTTATTACTGCTATTACTGCTACTACTGTAGAATGAGGAGCTTGGGTTTGCTACTTAAGAACTTGGTGACTCGGGGTGCCTGGGTGGTTCAGTGGGTTGGGCCTCTGTCTTTCGCTCAGGTCATAATTCCAGGGTCCTGGGATTGAGCCCTGCATCGGATTCTCTGCTCAGCAGGAATCCTCCCTCCTTCCCTCTCTCTGTCTGCCTCTCTGCCTTGTTGTGATCTCTGTCTGTCAAATAAATAAATAAAATCTTTAAAAAAAAGAAGAACTTTTTTTTCTTTTATTTTTTCATTTATTTTTTTTAATTTAAATTTTACTTAGTTAACATACAGTGCAGTATTGGTTTCTGAAGTAGAATTCAGTGATTTATTGCTTACATACAACACCCAGATTTCATCAAAACAGATGAAATCTTTAATACCCTTCACCCATCTAGCTTTTAGTTTCTTGAGTACTGATTTCACGTGTTGATATGTATCTTAATTCCTGAAGATATAGCTAAAAAAAAAAACCCAAACTAAATCCCTACAGTATACTGAAAAGAACCAATTGATGAACTTTTCAAAATTATATTAATGATTAATGTTTATAGACAGTAACCCTAATTTGATTTTTTTTGGGTGTATTTCTGAGTACTTCAGCACTCTTGTTTTTATAGTTCATCAGTTTTTCAGTTTTTACTACAATGACATTGCTTAAAAAAATACCCCTAGGATAAATGGGTCATTATAGGTGTAGAGCAGAGAAATATAGGTGAGTCTGTAGTGCCAGAAATCAAGGCAGTTATCCTCCTGATTTCAAACTGTATTACAAAGTTATAGTAATGAAAACTGTATGATTTTGGTGTAAAAACAGACATATAGATCAGTTGAATAGAATAGAGAGCTCAGAAATAAACCCAGGCATTTAAGATCAATTAATTTTTGACAAAGATACCAAGAATTCACAATGGGGAAAGGGTAATCTCTTCCATAAGTGGTATTGGGAAAATTAGATATCCATATGCAAAAGAATGAAATTAAACCCCTATCTTACAGTATACATGAAAATCTATTTAAAGTGGATTAAAGACATAAATATAAGACTTAAACGTATGAAACTCCTAGAAGAAAACAGTAAAAAGCTCCTTGACATTGGTCTTGGCAATGTTTTTTTGTTTTTTTTTTTTAAATTTTTTAATTTATTTTCAGCATGACAGTATTCATTGTTTTTGTACCACAGCCAGTGCTCCATGCAATCCGTGCCCTCTTTAATACCCACCACCTGGTTCCCCCAACCTCCCACCCCCATCCTTCAAAACCCTCAGATTGTTTTTCAGAGTCCATAGTCTCTCATGGTTCACCTCCCCTTCCAATTTCCCTCAACTCCCTTCTCCTCTCTAACTCCCCTTGGGGAAAAAAAAAAGAACTTGGTGACTCTAGGCAAGTCCCTCCCCAATGATGTGCTTATGTTTCCTGGAGTGCTAAGAGAAGAAATACTTTGAGGCAGCACCCAAGATCAGTGGGAAAGGTGTGATTGATTAGTCATGTCTGCCATGGGCACCCAGATGAGAAAGACGTGATACACTAGCTAAATATTTGTGAACCTATAACTAGGTGATCTCCAAGGTCCCTTATGGTTCTAAAAAGCTATAGTTCTGTGTCTGGAAACTTCTTCAGGAACATTCTGAAGATGACACAATCATGTAAAACATAACCATTTGGAATGGAAGTGTGGCCTCTAACTATAAATTTCAAACACACCTGCATTTTTGAGAAAGATGAAATGAGGCTCCTGATTCTCTATTCATGATAGACTTGTCTGGGAGGCAGTGGGCCATTAGGAAAAAGGAACTAAATCTATGTCTTTCACATTAGCCTCATGTTTTAAGCATAGAGCAGGTTCCAACACATACTTTTAAAGTTTGACATCTGTTTATTGAGCATTCATTATGTTGATTCAAGATTTGTTCCTGCTGTCAATCCTGTAATCGTCAGTGTCTCATCCTGAGTGAGAGTGCAGAATCAACTAGAAAGAATACATTTGCGTGGGAAGTAGTGAGAGAAGGGGCACCCAAGCTCAGGGAAGTGGTGGTAAGCAAAGCCTCAGAGGCAGGAATGAGTCAGAGGACATTAGTGTTATTAGAGAAGTGAATTCAGGATGGAGTTTAGCTGATTGCTGGTACGGGGGGAAATTGTAAGGAAGTGTGAAATCAGGATGTAGAGTTTGGTCTTGATATCTAAGTAATGGGACACTGCTGTGTGTTCTTGAGTTCTATGGAGGTCAGGAATTGTAGATGGAGGGCAGAGGAGAGGTGAAGTGGGCAGGCAGAGAGGCAAGGAAGGAAGATGATGCAAAGATGCAGACATAGAGGATGGAACTTGAGCCTGAAGAATGACATGTAAGGGAAGGGAAGACAGATGTGGGAACTGTTTCAAAGTCAGGCTGTGCTGAAACTTGTGCTTGTTGGCATTTGAAAGGAGAAAAGAAGAGGGGAGTCATAGATAACTGCAGCATTCAGAACCTGTGGTCTGAGGGTGGGGTGCCAGGTAAAACTTGGAGGAGGAACTGGAGAGAAAGGACTCATCTTTAACCATGAATTTTCAATGATGGCAGATATGCCTGCACGTTATTTCAGTGGGGAAGGTCAAGGCTAGAGATGAGGAGACACGAGTCGTAGACTTGGAAGGTAATGCATCTAGTTCAAATTCCTGGCCAGTGCCAGCATCTCATGGAAGTAGTCTTGACTGCTGGGTATCGAGGACTTGGGGGTCTTCCAAGAAGCTCCTACTGCCAAGTAGGGAGAACCTTTATTAGGAAGGTCCTCTAACTAGAAAAGTTTTATGATGTTTCAAGACTTAGCAGACCATGGCAAGGGTGCTGGGCTGCAAACCAGACCTTGACCCTCCTACTGACTTACTGTGTGTCATTTTAAAAAAGGATTTATTTATTTATTTATTTATTTATGAGAGAGAGAGAGAGAGAGAGAGAGAGAGAGAGAAGGCAGATGGAGAGAATCCTTAGGAGAGAATCCTCAAGCAGACTCCGCATTGAGTGCAGAGCTAGACAAAGAGCTTGATCTCATGACGCATGAGATCATAACCTGAGCCAAAGCCAAGAGCCAAATGCTTAACCAACTGAGCCACCCAGGTGCCCTGCTGTGTGGCATTTGACAAGCCTTTTAAGCTCTCTGTGTCTCTACCACAGCATCTGAAAAATTACAGGGTGACACTAAGGATTTGCCATAGCTCCAACATGCCCTGATTCAGAGTGGTTAAAAGTTGAAGACTTGAGAAGAAATAAATGGATGGATTTTCTTGGGAAGAAGGCAGAGCCCAGGGCCTTGGGGAGAGTTAGTTAGTAGGGTGAGGCTCAGAAAAAGATGAAACAGCTCCATTTGCCAGAGAGAGCCCATGAGCTGAAAGGAGAATGATGTCAAGGTACCAGCTTGCCAAGGAAGAGGAGTGTTGGAAAGAATGATTCTTGTCTTACTAATTTTCCAGGGGCTGGGAGGGAATCTCTGGGAGATGGCAATGGATATGGTTCTCAGGAGGAGGTGTTATAACTCAAAGTGAGGTTCAGGATCCAGTGGAAATTTGATTGGGGTGGGAAGTGGTGAGTGGGCATTGGTTTATCAGTGGAAAATCTTGAGGTTTAAAATTGCAGTTATATTTGCATAGGTATAATTAATGGGAGAAAGAAAAGTGTTTCAGTTGGAGATAGGAACAGAAACTCAGTTAAGAGAAACTCAATTAATACAACTCTAAGGTTGTATTAATAGAGGTAAAAATTCCACCCTGAGGGAAGTGAGTGTTAATGTTACTGCTTAATGTTAATGTGCCTTGTGTTGTGTTTCGGCTCACTTGCTTTAAGAAGGACAGGGACAGATAGAGGATCTGTATGAGGGTTGTGATGAAAGAAAGGCTGGATGCCATTTGGCCTTGGGAAGAGAAGATTTTAGGGGAGTAGTGGGAGCTGCCTCTAAACATCCATGGGGCAGAGAGAGCACTTGAAAGACAGCCCCTCCCTGCCCTTTCTACTTCTATTGCAGATAGAGCCGTTTCCGAAGGGTGCTTTGGATTTCGGGATTCACTTTCCTTGGTTTTCCTTCCTGAACCAGCTCTGCTTCTGCCATCCGCCGGGTCACCTGCAACAAGAGATGTGGTCAGATTGGGGCTGGGTCCCTAGGGGAGCTGGTGTGGTGGGCCTATAAGGAGAAGGTTGGGGAACAAGGGAGGTGGGTCTCCATGTCCTAAAGTGGGAGACTTTATTGCCTCATCCTATGCCATAATCTTTATCAAATCATTGGTTGGACATTCTTGTTATGTTTTTTCTAATCTACCATAAAAGCATAAAATCATTAGAAGGAAAAAAGTTTGCTCAACCCATGATTAAACCTATGGGTTTTGTTTATAGAAATTTATCTGTATTTCATCTAAATTGTCTGAAATACTCTGATGTTTAGAATTTCCTGCTTTGGAAACTCATCGCTAGGAGGTGGGTATCTTAGTTTCTGTGTTGGGACCTAGGTTGGATTTGGGGCTGGGGGGCAGGAGAGGGGGGAAAACACAGGTTTGGAAGAGGCTCAGCCTACCTGCTTGGTCTGGGTGAGGGTTCCAGGTACCTTGTCCCAACTTACCTCTGTCAGAAGCTCCAGGATGGGTCCTTTCCTCTCTGTGAACACATCAACCAGGGTCTGGATGAAGCAGGAGCCCTCTTTGTCATGTCTGTATGAGATGTACCCTAAGGAATTCAGAGAAGAGGGCTCAGGAGAGCTCCAATGGGAGTGAGAAGATTGGCAAGAGGCTGTAGAAGAGGGTGTGTCCTGGAGGAGCCCAGGGGTCAAGGGTTAGGAGTGGTGTGCAAGGAGGAGGAGCAGGAGGTCACCGTCTGTCAGCTGGGAGCTCATACCCTCCACAGTTGAGTAGACATGGAGGATGTCTGTGTATGTCGGGATGGTCTCGGGACTGTCCTTTGTGATCATTACAATATCACCTCCACTTATTGTTTCACCAGGGTCTCTTTGTTCTGAAATGTCAAGAAGAGGAAAAGGCAAAGTCAGAGAAAAAGATGGGGATGGGAGGTCACCATGAGACAGACTGGCACATCAAGGCTTAACTGGGGCTCTGGATCTAGGGTTAGGTTGGATTAGGAATACAAATGCCATGTTCTTGGCTTTGTCCCCACCTCCTCGACAGGCCTGCACGATGTACACCTTAGGCTTGGCTCTCAGGGCCCGGCAGTTCTTGTTGTTCAGAACCTCGAAAAGGTTTTCCAGTTCCACCATTTGTCCATCCTCCCCCTTGAGTTGACCTTCTAACCCATGTGCCATGAGCACCACAAAAGCACAGCTGATGGGGTCATCCCGAGCATCCATGGCCTGCTGAAAATTGTCCAGCTCTTCCTGGAATTGCTGGAGTGAGAGGAATGACCAGACTTAGGGGTGGCCCCAGAGCTCACCAACTGGTCCAGCTCTCTCCCTCATTGGCCTGGGACTGGTAGTACAATACCTGGGCGGTGGGGTCTCTCTTCATGGTGCTCTCAAATCCCAGCTGCTGGAACATGCGTTCCAGAGCATCCAGGTCTGCCTCTGAACCTTCCCGGGCTTTGGTGACACACAGTGTCAGGGCTAAGCGGGCGCCTGACATGTCGTATACCTCCTGGGCCAAGAGTTGACAAAGATCATCAGAGGGATGAGGAAGTCAAGGAGAGGCAGAGGATGTGGTCCAAAGAGGTGTGGGGGTTGGGTGGCTGGGTAAAATACAGGATGCCCAGTTACATTCAAATTTCAAATAAAAATAAGTGTTTTTTTGGTATGAGTATATCCCAAATATAACATGGGATATATTTACACTATAAGATTACTTGTTGTCAGTGTGAAAAGCAAATTTGAGTGGGCATCCTTTATTTTTATTTGCCAAATCTGGTCACTTAACCTGGGATCTGGCTCTGTGTGAACTTGGGCAAGTCACTGCTCCCATCTGAGACTCAATTTTCAAACATAGACAGTGAGTGTATTTATGGAGGATTGTGAAAGTCCCTTCTAGCTACCACACTGGTGGCTTTGGCTTTCTCTCTGTCCTTCCCAAGAGTGTTATGAGCATCACTCCCTCTTATAAAGAGGTATCAGAATTTCTGAGGCCAATACTGAGATCCCACCTTGTTCTGTCTGAGGAAGAATATTGGGATCAAAATTTATTTTTTTATCTTCAGTATCAACCATAGTGATAAGAATTTGTGGAGACAGATACACCAGGGCCCCCCGCCCCAACCTGGTTTCCATCTCTGTTTTTTTCTCCATCTGAATGATCCCAGAGCACCTTCTAGTTCTGAACCCACATCATGATTTTCACCCTCTCCATTATCTCTGAAACATTAAGCTCCTCACCTTCTCTCTATCCAGGTGGTCCCACCCCTCTCCCCCAAACTGCACCCAGCCCACCTCCTCCAAAGGCCGAGGATTGCTCATGTTTCCTCTGATTCTCAGTCCGGTTCTCAGCACTCTTGGCTGATCCTAGGGGGTCAAGAGAAGATAGTTTGAAGGTCTCCGAGGGAAGGCAGAGGGGCTCAGAGAACAGACTAGCTTGTCTAACCAGATTTTTGTGACTAAATAGAAACCTAGTGGTGGGAACTTGGTTCATGGTCAGACCTGGGTAAGAGATGACAGTCCATGAAGCATGGCTTCTCTAGTGTGACACTCCAGTGGTGTCTTCCATCCTTGGATGCTCCCAGAACTCTTGCTAGGCCCACCCTAAAAATCCCATCCCCCTGGATTTTTTCGTATCCCTTCCTCAGGACACTTACCAGCTTGTGATAGACTGGAATTCCACCCCCCTCAAAGGACCTGGACTGATGAAGGGGAAAACAGCCCCATGTACTCCCCTATGCTGCTCAGGAGCTGACTGGATGGGGAGACATCCAACAGGGAGATGCTCTGGGATTGGGCTTAAAAAGACTATGTCATCAAAGTGGGGAACACTGTTTTGGAACTGTCCCAGTGTGTCTCTAATCCAAATAGATCAATCCACCTCCCTCCCTCTGCCTTGAGCTTGACCATCTGTCTGAGTTCTTCATTCTCATTTCTGAGTTCAGTTTTACTCTCTGGCTGAACAGAATGACTTCTGTCATATTATTGGTATTCTCTCATCTCCTTGCCTTTTCTTATACTTTCCCTTCAGTCTGGAATGTGTCTCTACTAGAGAAGACCCTTCTCTGTGAATTTGGATGGCATCAGGTCTGCTATGCCTTCCCCCTGCCATCTACTCATCCATCCTTCTATCTATCTATCTATCTATCTATCTATCTATCTATCTATCCATGCACCTATCTATCTATCTATCTGTCTATCCAGCAAATATTTTCTGGGTGCCTATTATTTGCCAGCCACTGGGAATAGACTGTGTAAGACAGACATGCTTCCTCCCCTCATGTAGCTCTAGTCTATGACAGAAATGAATATTAAATCTCTCTTGTTCTCAGGGTGTCTAGATGGACACCTTGTGTGTGACTCTCAGTGGAGTGTGTGACTCTTGATCTTGAGGTTGTAATTTCAAGCCCCGTGTTGGATGTAGAGATTACTTAAAAATAAAATCTTAAAAAAACTCTTTTGTTCTCTCTTACACACACACACAGACACACACAGACACACAGACACACACACACACACACACACTGGAGCCAGTGTAGTAAGGAAAGAGGACTCAAACACTGTGAGAAAGAAAGTGAAAGGGGCATGGTTTTGGAGCCAAATAAATCAGAATCAAGTCTTGCCCCTGCCCCTTCCTAGCTGTGTAAACTTGCGTATCTTATTCTCCTCTCCAACTCAGTTTTCCCATCTGGTAAGGACCTTAAAGGAAAACTAGATGCCTTACAGCAATGGCACAACAAGGGAGGTTTTATGATCCCTGTTAAACCACTGGAAGTTGCCTCTCCATTCTCCAGACTGTCAGAGCCTTGCATGTTTATACTTGTGTGACAGTAGTGCTTTTGGTTCTTATTCTAGTGGCTGAACTGGAAGCTCAGTTTTTAGGACTGAAAGCCTAATTTCTTTATCTCTGTTTCCATCAGGGTCACCAGGGTGGGAATGGGCACCAAGGTGGTAGCTGAGGAAATCTGTCGAGTAAGCAAATAATAAACAAATGAACAAATAAAGAAAGGATGGGTAGATGGATGAATGGATGGATAGAACTGTCTTTAGTTCTGCCAAAACTGGCCAGAGCATTCATTCATGCAGGGAGAGGGAGAGAATAAGAGAGAGAGAGGAGAGAAGAAAAGAGGAGAAGAGAGGAGAGGAGAGGAGAGATGTAGAGATAGAGAGAGAGAGAGAGAGAGGACTAGTATCTGCCAAATCACTTACTGACTCTAGAGATGGCTGCTCCTTAAAGCCAGTCCAAGTCTTGCCACTCTGCTAGCTGCCAACAGGGCTAGGTGCCGAGGAGGGGTCAAGTCCACCTGCTGACCTTGGAGATGGGGCTGACAGCGTTTCTGCTGAGAGACCTGTGTATAAATTGGCCAGCACAGCCATCTGGCCCTTTATTGCAAGCGAGTTTTCTGTCACTCAAGAAACCTCATGGTGGGAGGGACACACCCTTGGCACAGACTTGGTGAGGAGATGGAACCAAACGCCCATGAAATGAGTCATGGCAAAGCTTAACCAACACTCCCCTGGCTAAGGAGGCTGAGGCGGAGCATTCAAATCAGCTGGGGTTTTTATGCCAGCCCACCCACAAAGCAAAACTTGGGTCCAGCTCATCTGGCTACCATCAATCCATCATCCATCATTTCTATCATTATGCCCTCTTCCATCCCTTCTACATGCAGCTGGGCAGATAATACCAACTTCACTTGTTTATTACTTCATCAAGTGTTCAACAGTCCCAAGAGCTCAGCATTGTAGTTCCCACTTTGCAGACGAGGGAACTGAGACTCAGAAGTGAAATGACTGCCCTAGGTCACCCAACGAATGACTGGCACAATTGGTATTCAGCAACAGTGGGTCTGGTCCATCTGCATGATCAGATACAACTGCTATCTTCTCTTCCTCATGACCTTCCTCCTAGATTCTCTTTCAGCCTTAATTTCAGTTCACTTTATTTTATGCTTTGCTAGCAGATTTAAAGAGATATAATTCATATAACTATACAATTCACCCACTGAAAGTGTATAATCCAATGGTTTTTACTATATTCAATGCTGTGCAATCATCACCACTGCCTGTTTTAGAACATTTTCATCACCTCAAAAAAAGAACCCTATACCCTTTAGTTATTGCCCCTAATTTTTCCCCACAGCCCTCAGCAACCACTGATTTGTTTTCTGTCTTTGTAGATCTTCTTGTTCTGGACATTCCACATGAATGGGATATGCGCTTTTTTTGTATTTTGTTTCTTTCACTTAGCATTTCTTTAAGTTTTATACATGTTATAACATGTGTCAGTACATCACTTCTTTTTTATGGCTGAATAACATTCCATTCTATGAATATACCTCATTTTGTTTATCTGTTCATCAATTAATGGGTATTTGGGCTGTTTTCACCTTTTGGCTAGTATTAGTGATTTTGCTATAAGCATTAGTATGTATATAAGTCTTAGTGTGGCTGTATGTTTTTATTTCTCTTGGGTTTATATCTAGGAGTGGAATATTCAAACAATACTGAAATGTATTCAGCAAAACCAGAACATTCAATTAAATGCTGCAGCCATCATGGAAAACATATGGTTGTTCCTCAAAAAAGTAAATATAGAAAGCTGTGATCACCAAGACAGCATGTTACTGGCATAAAAACAGACACATAGACCAGTGGAACAGAGTAGAGAGCCCAGATATGGACCCTCAACTCTATGGTCAAATAATCTTTGACAAAACAGGAAAAAATATACAGTGGAAAAAAGACAGTCTCTTCAATAAATGGTGCTGGGAAAACTGGACAGCTATATGTAGAAGAATGAAACTCAACCATTCTCTTACACCATACACAAAGATAAACTCAAAATGGATAAAAGATCTCAACATGAGACAGGAATCCATCAGAATCCTAGAGGAGAATATAGGCAGTAACCTCTTCGACATCAGCCACAGCAACTTCTTTCAAGATATGTCTCCAAAGGCAAAGGAAACAAAAGCCAAAATGAACGTTTGGGACTTCATCAAGATCAAAAGCTTCTGCACAGCAAAGGAAACAGTCAACAAAGCAAAGAGGCAACCCACGGAATGGGAGAAGATATTTGCAAATGACAATACAGACAAAAGGTTGATATCTAGGATCTATAAAGAACTCCTGAAACTCAACACACACAAAACAGACAATCATATAAAAAAATGGGCAGAAGATATGAACAGACACTTCTCCAGTGAAGACATACAAATGGCTATCAGACACATGAAAAAATGTTCATCATCACTAGCCATCAGGGAGATTCAAATTAAAACCACATTGAGATACCACCTTACACCACTTAGAATGGCCAATATTAGCAAGACAGGAAACAACATGTGTTGGAGAGGATGTGGAGAAAGGGGAACCCTCTTACACTGTTGGTGGGAATGCAAGTTGGTGCAGCCACTTTGGAGAACAGTGTGGAGATTCCTCAAGAAATTAAAAAGAGAGCTTCCCTACGGCCCTGCCATTGCACTACTGGGTATTTACCCCAAAGGTACAGATGGAGTGAAAAGAAGGGCCATCTGTACCCCAATGTTTATAGCAGCAATGGCCACGGTCGCCAAATTGTGGAAAGAATCAAGATGCCCTTCAACGGATGAATGGATAAGGAAGATGTGGTCCATATACACTATGGAGTATTATGCCTCCATCAGAAAGGATGAATCCCCAACTTTTGTAGCAACATGGACAGGACTGGAGGAGATTATGCTGAGTGAAATAAGTCAAGCAGAGAGAGTCAATTATCATATGGTTTCACTTATTTGTGGAGCATAACATATAGCATGGAGAACAAGTGGAGTTAGAGAGGAGAAGGGAGTTGAGGGAAATTGGAAGGGGAGGAGAACCATGAGAGACTATGGACTCTGAAAAACAACCTGAGGGTTTTGAAGGGGCGGGGGGTGGGAGGTTGGGGGAACCAGGTTGTGGGTATTGGAGAGGGCATGGATTGCATGGAGCACTGGGTGTGGTGCAAAAACAATGAATACTGTTACGCTGAAAATGAATAAAAAAAAATTAAAAAAAAGAGTAAATGTAGAATTACCGTTTGATACAGCAATTCCAGTTTTGTGTATATACACAAAATAATTGGAAACAGGATTTCAAACAGATATTTGTACTACAGTGTTCAACAGCAACATTTTTTGCAATAGCCAAAAAAAGGAAACAACTCAAATGTTCGCCAGTGGATGAATGGATAGACAAAATGTGGTGCATCCATGCAATAGGGTCTTGCTTAGCGTTAAAAAGGAAGGACATTCTGACACAGGCTACAACATGGGTGAAACTTGAGGACATTTTTCTAAGTGGAATAAGCCAGACCAAAAAGAAGGACAAGTGCTGTCTGATTCCACTTATTTTTAAAAGAGATTTTATTTATTTATTAGACACAGAGAGAGAGAGAGAGAGAGACAGAGAGAGTGAGAGAGAGCGAGCGTGAGCATAAGAAGGGGAGTGGCAGGCAGAGGGAGAAGGAGAAGCAGGCTCCTTGCTGAGCAGGGAGCCTGGTTCAGGGTTCAATCCCAGGAATCTGGGATCATGACCTGAGGCAAAGGCAGACGCTTAACCAACTGAGCCACCCAGGTGCCCCTATGTGATTCCACTTACATGAAATTCCTAGGGTAGCAAATTCACAGCTGGAAAAAGTATAATGTGGGCACCAGGGCCCAGGGGACTGGGAGTAGGGAGTTAGTGTTAATAGGGACAGAGTTTCAGTTTTGCCAGATGAATAAATTTTGGAGATGGATGGTAGTGACAACTGCACAACTATGTGCATATACTTAATGCCACTAAACTGCACACTTAAAAAGGGTTAAAATGGTAAGTTTTATGTTATGTGTATCTTACCACAATAACAAAAATAAAAAAAAAACCTGAAACATTCTCATGCTCCTGTTTGTTTCTTTTGTTTCAAGATAACGCAGCCCCAGATTGGGTAGTTTTTCTCCAAATCCCCATGTCTGCCTTGATTTATATACTTACAGCTGTTTGTTTAATACATGTTGGCTCATTCCACCAAATTGTTTTGTTACTTGCTTTGTTCACTTAATTATATGTCTGGGTCATCTTTCCACGTCACTCCACTCATTTTTGGTTTTCTTTAAAAATTTTTTTTCATTAAGGGGCACCTGGGGGCTCAGGGAGGTAAGCATCTGCCTTTGGCTTAAGTCTTGATCTTGGGGTCCTGGGATGGAGTGCCATGTCAGGCTCCCTGCTCAGTGGGGAATCTGCTTCTCCCTCTCCTTCTGGCTCTTCCCCTGCTTATGTGCTTTCTCTCTCTGTCAAATAAATAAATGAAATTTTTATTATTAGTGTAAAATGTATTATTTGTTTCAGGGTACAGGTCTGTGATTCATCAGTCTTACACAATGCCCAGTGCTTACCACAACACATACCTTCCCCAATGTTCATCATATAATTACAATCTTTGAAATTTTTTTTTCTTTGAAGAATAACCTATATGCAGAAAAGAGCACAAATAAAAAATGTGCATGCAACTTGATAAATTTTCACACATTGAACACATGAGGACCTTGTAACCAGGACCCAATCAAGGAAAAGAATGTGAACAGCTCCCCACTCTGGATTTCCTGTCCTGCTTCCTCTCTTGTCACTACCCTGCTCATGCCTTCCCCAAACACTATCTTGATATAGAACTCTATAGATTAACTTCTTCTGCTTTTGGGACTTTATATAAATGGAGTCACATGATATGTTCTCTTTTGGATCTGGCTTCTTCTCAGTGACAAAGGGAAAATCCTGAAAGAAGCTTGGGACAAGAGGTCTGTAACATACAATGGTAGAAATATTAGATTGGCAGCAGACATATCCACAGAGACCTGGCAGGCCAGAAAGGACTGGCATGATATATTCAGAGCAGTAAATGAGAAAAATATGCAGCCAAGAATGTTATATCCAGCTAGGCTATCATTGAAAATAGAAGGAGAGATAAAAAGCGTCTAGGACAAACAAAAACTAAAGAATTTGAAAACACCAAACCAGCCCTACAGGGAATATTGAAAGGGTCCTCTAAGTAGAGAGAACCTAAAACTAACAGACCAAAAAGGAACAAAGACAATATACAGTAACAGTCACCTTACAGGCAATATAATGGCACTAAATTCATATCCTTCAATTGTTACCCTGAATGTAAATGGGCTAAGTGCCCCAATCAAAAGATAAAGGGCATCAGAATGGATTAAAAAGCAAGACCCATCAATATGCTGTCTGCAAGAAACTCATTTTAGACCCAAAGTCACCTCCAGATTTAAAGTGAGTGGGTGGAAAACAATTTACCATGCTAACAGACATCAAAGAAAGCTGGGATGGCAATTCTTATATCAGATAAATTAAATTTTAAGCCAAAGACTATAACAAGAGATGAGGAAGGACACTATATCATACTTAAAGGGCCTATCCAACAAGAAGATCGAACAATTTTAAATATCTATGCCCCTAACACGGGAGCAGCCAATTATATAAACCAATTAATAACAAAATCAAAGAAATACATCGACAATAATACAATAATAGTAGGGGACTTTAACATGCCCTCACTGAAATGGACAGATCATCTAAGCAAAAGCTCAACAAGGAAATAAAGGCTTTAAATTCATCTGGCTTTATGTTCATTGTTGCCAGATGGATCTGTTTCTCTGTGTGTCCAGGGTCATGTGTGGCTTGGTTTGGTGCATTTGAAGGGGTCGTGTACTGTTCTGTTGAAGAATTCCTATGACCTTTATCTGTTGTGATGGTTCTTCCTCCCCATCCGTGTGTCTAAGAACTAGTCAATTTTGTAAAAACAAGACGAAGCCATTTGTACTTTTCACTTTTCAACTAGTTGTTTTGTCCTTGTATGCATAAAAAATCTAAGACAAACCAGAAAAATTGGCTTGATGTATACATCATGCTTTTAGTTCATTTGCTAAAGAACGATTGCTTTCATTTAAGAATTTCAAGCAACAGTTACCTGCATGTCTAAAAATAAACGGTTAGCAAAAATAAAAAAAATTCATCTGGCTTTATTCACTCCAACATTATGTTTGTGAAATTCAATTTTTTTTTGCACGTGGCTGGAGATCCTCAATCTTATTGCTTTATAAGAGTATTTTTCTTTCTTCATTATTCTCTCCTCACAAGAAGCCATTTTAGACATTTTTCCTAGTTGTCCCTCCATGAACTTGAATACCACAGATATACTGTTTATCTATGTGTCTATCACATATATACCTATTTCTATCTATATCTCTATATTGTGTTTATATCTGTATATTTTTTATTTCCCCCAAGTCAATTTTGCTCCTATGGGGGTAAAATACTGCTCTCACTGAGGATGCATATTTTATAGCATTCTGCTTATTTATCCAATTTGTTATTAATGGACATTTGGGTAGTTTCTGTTTTTTTTTCTTTAAGATTATGAGCCATGTTGCTATATACATCTAGTATATGCCTTTTAATAAACATATGTACACATTTCTATTGGGTATACACTTATAAAGTGAAAGTGCTGGATAATAGAGAATATATATGTATAACTTCAGTAATCATTGCCAGATCATTTCCTAAAGGGCTGTATACTTTTTACCTTCCCATTAGCAGTCCCCAAGGGTTCAAAATCCAAGCCAACACTTGGTATTTTCTTTTTTCTTCTTCTTTTTTTTTCATTTTAGCCACTCCAGTGCATATGTTGCATCATTGGTTTTATAAATTGCACAATATCCCATAGAATAGATGGGCAGTAATTTTTTAAGTAATTTCCTGGATGATTGGACATTCTAGTGTTTCTAGTTTTTTTTCTTTTTTGCCAAGGCAAATAACCTTGCTATTTGACATGAACAACCTCACCAGGCATAAGATTGAGCTTTTTCTGAAGAAGTTCCTACATGTGGAATTACTGGTTTAAAGGGCATAAAGCATCAAAAATCTTGCTAAATTTTGGCTGCTAGTTTGCCTTCTCAAAAGGCTTTAACAATTTGCTTTCCATCTCAAACAATATATGAGAGTGTGCCCATATCCCTGCGTCATCAACAATATAAGATATTCCTATAAGCTTCAGTTTCCTCTTACAAGAAATGAACACCTACTTTCTAGGACTGCTGAGAGATTCAGAGATAGCCTGTATGTAAAACACTCAACAATGTTCCTTCTTGGCATATAGGAGGATTCTATGTTTTCTTCTTTTCTATCATCCCCTCTTCCTCTTCCTGGTTCTCCTCCTCCTTCACTTAATTTATTCAACAAATATTTATTGGGTATTGTATCTGATCCCAGGCCAATTTTGGTAAATAAAACTCAGTAGTCTTTGTCTTTGTGAAGATTACAATCTTATCTTCATTGTCACAATAGCATCCACAGATCTTGCAAAATTCCTCATCCCTAGCCCTGTCATAAATATTAATTACAGAATATGTCCCAATAATGAGCTTTCTGTGCAAGGGTAGGGCTTGGGGGCTTTGTAAATCATGTAGGGAAGCATCCTCTCCCATGTTTCTTCACAATGACCCAGTAAGGTTGGCTATTCCAAAAGGGAATAGGACAACACACCTGGGAATACATGGAATCATCTGTGGAGGTGACCTGGGAGTCACGCCATCGCCTTGTTCTGTGATGGTGTAAAAAGCACACATTGTTCATTGGAAGAGAAATGAAAACCAGGGAAAGACCTTATCAAACAGGACCCAACATCCCATCCTTATCTAAGACCAAACGTTTAAGTTGAGCTATACTTCTGCCACCTTTGGCTTCTTGAAATCTCATTCTTTATAGAGTCTGGTGAGATAAGAAGACTGGGGGATCTTAGAGGAAAGAATTGAGAATTGAGAAAGAATGTGGGTGTTTGCAATGATGTACTGGAAAATGTTTAATAACTGGGTTGTTCTAAACAAACAAGTAAGCAAACAAGCAAACAAAGAAACAACACAAAGCAAAAAAAAAAAAAAAAAGTCCTGATTTTTCAGTGCTTGTCAATTTCCATCATGTAAATATTCCCATGGTGGCTGATTTCAAGTTATCAACACAGCATCACTGAATATGGAGCTGGGAAGAGCTGGTTTCAGCCCACCACTGAGTGCCTTAGAGAGACTCCATCAGAGGGCCCAGTTCCCCGAATTTCCATTGACTGATGAATGGATAAAGAAGTTGTGGTATACATATATAATGGAAACTTGCCATTTGGAATAATGTGGATGGAGCTAGAGTGTATTATGCTAAGGGAAATAAGTCAACCAGAGAAAGACAAATACCCTATGATTTCACTCATACGTGATTTTAAGAACAAAACATGAGCATAGGAGAAGGAGAAAAAAGGGAGAGAGGAAAGCAAGCCAAAAGACACTCAATGATAGAGAATAAACTGAGGATTCCTGGAGGGAAGGCGGGTAGGGGTTGGGTTAAACAGGTGATGGGCATTAGGGAGGGCACATGTAATGAACACTGAGTGTTATGTGTAAGTGATGAATCACTAAATTCTACTCCTGAAGCCAGTATTCCACTATATATTAACTGACCAGAATTTATTTATTTTTATTTTTTGATGCAGTGTTCCAAGATTCATTGTTTATGTACACACCCAGTACTCTATGCAATACATGCCCTCCTTAATACCCACCATCAGGCTCACCCATCCCCCCACTCTCTTACCCTCTAAAACCCTCAGTTTGTTTCTCGGAGTACACAGTCTCTCATGGTTCATCTCTCTCTCCAATTTCCCCCAATTCACTTTTCCTTTCCTTCTCCTAATGTCCTCCATGTTATTCCTTATGCTCCACGAGTAAGTGAAACCATATGATAATTGACTTTCTATGCTTGAGTTATTTCACTCAGCATAATCTCCTTCAGTCCCATCCATGTTGATGCAAAAGTTGGGTATTCATCCTTTCTGATGACTGAGTAATATTCCATTGTATATATGGACCACATCTTCTTTATCCACTCATCTGTTGAAGGGCATCTCACCTCTTTCCACAGTTTGGCAATTGTGGCCATTGCTGCTATGAACATTGGGGTACAGATGGCCCTTCTTTTCACTACATCTCTGTCTTTGGGGTAAATACCCAGTAGTGCAATTGCTGGGTTATAGGGAAGCCCTATTTTTAATTTTTTTGAGGAATCTCCACACTGTTCTCCAAAGTGGCTGCACCAACTTGGATTCCCACCAACGTGTAAGAGGGTTCCCCTTTCTCCTCATCCTCTCCAGCACTTGTTTCCTGCCTTGTTAATCTTTGCCATTCTAGTTGGTGTAAGGTGGTATCTCAATGTGGCTTTGATTTGAATTTCCCTGATGGCTAATGATGATGAACATTTTTTCATGTAAACTGACTAGGATTTAAATAAAAAATTGAAGAAAGAAAAAACAAAGGAGGATCCAGCTCATATGGCCAGGATTGAAAAGCCTATGTCCTGAGGCACCCCTTTTATAGAAGCAGGTGGATCCAGTCTTGGGGGGTGGGACTGTGTCACTTAGTGTTAGGTAAGCGCATAAGAAGGAAGGGATGGATAGACGAATGCTCTGGGATGTCCAGTTGTCTCCTGAAATGAGGAATGACAGACATAGTTCCTCATCAATTCCTCATCAGTACACCAATGACAAGACTTAAGGTCCTAGCTTCTCTGATAAGATATACATATTTACACAGTATCAGTGTGCAAAAGAAGGATGTGTCACTATGGGCCTTGGTAACTCTGAGTTATTTAATCAACTAGTTAAATTAATTATATTAATCAGAGTTATCCAACAATTAGTTATCCAGAGGAAAACAATCTGGTGTAAAGACTCTTGTTAAGGGATGCATGCCTAAAGGTTATAGGCTTGCAGGTTGGCTTCCCAGAGGAGCTGGCATTTCATACAATACCTGAGGAATGAATAAGTGCTTTCTAAGGTGGACATATGGGAGAAGCAGCCAAGGCAGAGGGAACCTAGCATGGGAAATAGCAGAGGTAAAGGAGACAACTTGGTGGCTTCAAGGTACCATGCTTTCTCCCATGTCACTGGAGTATCAAGTGTAAAACATGGTGGTGGTGAGACATGAGTCCAGGTAGTAAGTCCAGGAAGGGATGGGGTAATTAATGGGTTTGAATACACTCTAGGGAGTCTGGATTTTGTTGGGTTAGGGGGAGACCGATCATCTTGTTTGACCAGAGCTTATGGGTTTTCTGGGATGTGGGGATTTCAGTACTAAAAAAACCTGCAAAATGAGTTGGTCCCCTATCAGATAGGGAGCCATTGAGGAATTCTTAGCTGGAGAGTGATAACCACTTCTTTTGGTTGTTAAAAGATCAATTGATTGTCTTCAATTGATAAATTGATAAATTGGTTGTCTTCAATTGGTAAAATAAAGTTTCTGTAGGAGGCCATCTCTGAATCCTTCCTGGACCAGGTCAGATCCCAATTTCCATGGCTCCATCCAATTCTCCTGGGCATTTATATTGCTCTTATAATGATGCCAGTTTGATGTCTGTCCTCCCCAGGAGACAAGCTGGCTAATGAGAGAGTGAGGCACCCAAGTAGCTTTTACTCAGCATCCAGCATGGCTCATAGAAATGTTCAATAAATGTCTGTGAATTGAGAGAGAGTGCCTAGCATTGTCAGAATTGACCATCATGTTCCATAGTCTTACAAGCATAAACTTGGAATAATACCACCTCCCTCATCTAGACTGTAGTATGAAAACATCTAATATAAGACTTAGGGTGAGGGGCCCAAGAGTAGGTGTTCAAGAAATCTTTGTGGAGTGTGAATCAGAATGGTAAGGAGGAAAGGGTGAGTAACCATGGACTGGTGTAACTGTTAGTTAATTAATCACTTAATTAAATTGACGAATTGTATTTATATTTACTAATTTAATAGTGCTCTAATTTTATTATTTGATGATATTGTTTTATTTTATGATGGTGAGCTGTCAGCATGGAGTTCTCATGGGGGATTTAGAGAACCTGTAGGCAGAGTTTAGGGTGACAAAAGGTATGATGGTGGTATATCAGGCTGTGGGATCCCTGAGGAGACCCCTGACCTAGCTCAGCACAGGGGGTGGGGCTGAGCTGTCCCCACACTGCATTCCCATTCTGGTTGGGTGTCAGGCAAATCACAGCCTTTCTTAGCTGGAATTGCCTCACATGTTAATACCTACTTGGAGAACTCTTCCAAGGAAGAAATAAAACAACTTCCGGAAAGTGACCAGATGTCACCTGGCCACTGGGAAGACACTGGGTTCAAACCTGTTTTTGGAGCACTGGATACACAGCCTTCAGGGGTTACATACTAGGGCAACAATTCTCCATGGCTGCATCCTGTAATTACTTAGGAAGCTTCCGATTTAACTGATCAAGGTGGGTCTTGATATTGGGCTTTTTTTTTTTTTTTGAGAGAGAGAGAGAGAGCGAGCATGTATGCACACACATTTGCACATTCCCCCATGGGGATGGGGGCACAGAGGGAGAAGGAGAGAGAGAATCTTAAGCCAGGCATGGAGCCAGACATGGGGTTTGATTTCCCCACCCTGAGATCATGACCTAAGTCAAAATCCAGAGTCAGACACTTAACCTACTGAGCCACGCAGGCACCCTTTGACATCAATATTTTTGAAAAGGAACCCAGGTGAATCGAAAGTGTTACAAGGTTGAAAACCATTGGTTTTGTGGGAAGGGACAGATAATAACTGAACAAATTAATAAACAAGATAATTTGATTGGTGACTCATGTTTAAAATGGAAGTAGACTAGATAGAGTGACCAAGAAGGACTACACATGGGGACAGAATGGTTAGGGAGGATCTTGGAGGAGAGGACACTTGAGCCAGTCCTGGGAGCTGGATGTGCTTCATTCACATGACCCCTTCCTCTTTCCCTTACACTCCTGCTTCTCCAGCACAGCTACACATTGGCATCACTAAGCAGGTGTTAAAAATACAAATGTCTCGCCCCCATTCCCAGAGAGCTGATTTAGTGGGGCTCAGGACACATATATCATAATATTTATCATTGTAACCACTTTATTTTTATTTTTATTTTTAAAATCTTTTTTTGGGGTGTCTGGGTGGCTCCATTGGTAAAGGGTCCAAATCTTGATCTCAGCTCAGGTCTTGATCTTGGGGTCCTGAGTTCAAGTCCACGTTGAGGTTGAGCTCCATGCTGGGAGGGATCCTACTTAAAAAAAAATCTTTCTTTTTTTTTTGCAGCAGGGTTATAGGTTATTAATTTCTTTTTTAAAAAAGATTTTATTTATTTATTTATTTTATATATATACATATATATAATATATATATATATATATATATATAAAATATATATATATATATATATATATATATATATATATATATATATAAAGAGAGAGAGAGAGAGAGAGAGAGAACGAGAACAAGCAGGGGAATGGCAGGCAGAGGGAGAAGCAGTTTCCCAGAAGAGCAAGGACTCTGATGCAGGACTTGATCCCAGGATCCTGGGATCATGACCTGAGCTGAAGGCAGATGCTTAACCAACTGAGCCACCCAGGCATCCTTTGGTTATTAATTTCTTAAATTTTTTATTGTAACCATTTAAAAAATACAAAAATATAATTCAATAGTGTTGAGTACATTTGCAATGTTGTGGGACCATCACTTCTAATTCTAGAACATTTTCATCACCCCAAATTGAAACCCCCCGCCCATTAAGCAGTTCATTCTCCTTTTCTCCCAGCTTTTGCAACTGTTACTCTGAATTAATTCTGTCTCTATAAATCTGCCTGTTCTTATCCACAAAGGCCAAAAGGTGGAGTAACCCAAATGTCCATCAATGGATGATTGCATAAACAATATATGATATATCCTTATAAAATGTTATTCAGACACAGAAAAGGATCTATATTTGCTATGGGATGAATAGACTTTGAAAGCATTATTGTCAAGTGAAAAGAGCCAGACACAAAAGGGCACACAGTGTATGGTGACACAGGATTTTTAAAAGCCCCAGATAACCATAATGTGCAGCGAAGCTTGCAAACCACTGCCTTATACCGTATTAAATTTCAGTCAATCAAAGATGGATGTCCAGAACTAGGTTGATAGGATTCACAATCACAGTGAACAATGACATCCCAAACTTGAAATGGACTTATTTCTCAAGTGGATGTGGGTGAGGTGCCCAGTCCCTATCCTGCTCAGTTTCTTGGACTGTTTTGCAAAAAATGAGGGGAGATCCTTCACTGGATATGCACATGCTTCCTGGGCATCATTTTCCTGTGAGTTCACAGGCATAAAGGCAACATCCTGCCTCTACACACAGCCAGAGAATGGCCATGTACCCAAAGAGCGCTCAACCCTGGGTACATGCATGAATCCATTTTGTAGTAATAGAGATTTTTCCTTACTTGGTGCCTTTATTCTTTGTCCCCCACCCCCAGGTTTTTTATTTTTTATTTTATTTATTTATTTATTTATTTATTTATTTATAGCACAAGTAGGGGGAAGGGCAGAAGGAGAGAGAGGGAGAGAGAGCATCTCATGCAGACTCCTTGCTGAGTCTACTGCAGGCTCATTCTCACCATCCCAAGATCATGACCTGAGCTGAAACCAAGAGTTGGATATTTAATCAATGGAACCAGCCAGGCACCGCCTTTTATTTTATTTTTGTTTTTATTTTGTTTTTGTTTTTATTTAAATTCCAGTTAGCATACAATGTAATATTAGTTTCAGGTTTATAATATAGTGATTCACTACTTCCATACAACACCCAGGGTTCACTACTTCAAGTGCCCTCCATAATGCTCATCACCCAGTTACCCCATCCCCCCATCACCCCCTTCTCTAGCAACATTTATTCTCAGCTAGTTCATGGTTCCATTTGAATCTCAAGTCCTGACCTCTGGGTCCCCCTTTGCCTGTGTCAGGGCTGTAGCAGTGAGATCTCCTGGTGTTGAAAGAAGGTGGTGTTGCTCAAAGACTTGGCAACTTCTTGTCACCACAGCTTCCCTTGAGGGGTAAACAACCCCAGGGCGCCTGACAAGATGAGATTGGCATCTCATCAAGCAGGATTTTGTTGGCCACAGACTGGGAAGACGCCCATGTGCTCTAGACACTCCTTTCTTCCCTGAACGTATCAAAGTTCTGTGAGTCACTGAGCACAAAATACAATGGGGAGCAAATGTGTGTGGCTGTCATTTTTCAGGCACCCACTCAGAGCATTTGCAAGAATGGGAACTCTGATCCTGACAACTTTGAAATTGCATGTAGAAAATGGAGGCTTAAAAAAGTTAAGTAAGTTGGACTCAGAAGGCAGCTCTCTCAGAATTCTGAGACCTCTTATTTTCCTTCCTCCATGTTTCACGGGTCAGATGAATGAAAAAGAAATCATAGAAGGGCTTGATGACTACTCCAAGTCCAGCCTGAGAAGGTCACGAAAGCTTAGCAGGATAAATGAGCTAGCCCAAACTGCTCAGGGTGACTTGAAGCAGGTCTGGTAACAAAAACAGTTCTCTCTCTGACCTCGATTGAGTGAGCCCACTGTGCATGGCCAAGTTCCTGGTCTGGTCCACCCTGTAGATATCTACATGTCTCAGCTGCTCCCAACTCTGCCAATTTGATGTAGATGTAGGTGTATGTGTGCATAAGTGTGTGTGTGTGCGCACGCGTGCGTGTAAGGGGGTGCAGGTATTGGGGATGAAAATAAGTGGGCAATCTTCACTTTATAGCAAGCAGATAATTGAGCAGGAATTACAAAAGCATAAGGGTAAAAGGTATAGGCTTCAGAATCAGACTGCCTGGGTTAGATGCCTGACATAGTGACAAATAATATAACCTCTTGGACCCTCAGTTTCCATGTCTGTAAAGAAGAGACAGTAATATTCATTTTGCTTGAATATTGTAAGGAGTTAATATATTCAAAGCACTTAAAAAGTGTCTGTTATTTAGCAAATGCCCTATTTTACTTCCTGCATACCTCTTGGATTCACCTCTTTCTCTCCAATAACACTTCCTAGTTGAGATGGCCAATATCCATGACCTGAACAGTGGCTGCAGATTCCTAACTGATCTCCACTAGCTGGTATGAGACCTGGACAAGCCCCTGACACACCCTGGGATACCTGCCTCTTCACTGTACATGAAGAGATTGGCTCCGGTCAGCCAGTTGGTGGTTTGGAAGCTGCATGAGGTGTGCACTGTAGGTCTTTTTCATAATGAGGGTGGAGCAAAGGAAAGGGGGAAGGGGGTGACCACAAATTGATACTATCGATGGGCTGAGCCAAGCCTGCTGGGAAGAGAAAAGGTTGACACTACTGTGAGATGCAATGACTTAATAGCAATTAATGATGTCTATAAGTTGTGCTATATGAGGCAAAAGATGCAGATAAAAGAGTAATTATAACATATTACTGGCATGAACAAGCAGAATTTGCAATTGTGGTTGCTCTTGCCGTGGAGAGCACAAACATGTTTTTGTGTTCAGAAATGGGTGAGGAAAGATCAGGGAAGGAATAAGTGAGAGAGAATCCTGGCAAGTGTGTGGAAATCTACTGTTGAAAGAGGGATTAAAATAGGATTGCCTGCAAAGACTCATTGTTCACAGAGCTGAGATCCTGATATGGTCAGCTACACATCAATTTATAACACATCTTGAATCCCAAGGGGGAATCTATGGGCAAGATATCAAGACATTCTGGGGGCCTTTCTATCCTAAGTGGAAAATGTCTGCATGAAATAAGATCTTCCAAATGCTGGACTTGTGAAGGTCTTCTGATTGTGGACAAGACATGGAGCCATTCCAGCTGCGGGAAGACTTAATGGTGTTACACAGAAAGTGTAAATTTTTTTTTCTCACACTGAGGATGGGGCATTTTTAGGTAGGACATCCTTATTTCCCTCCCCCTACCCTTCCTTCTCTCCTTCCTGCCACACTTATTAGCAGCCTACTATGTCTCAGGCATGGTGAATATAATGGAGAAAATTTAGATACAGTCCATGCCATTCTGGACTGTATTTACTCAATGGAGACGGTCATTAGCAGGTGTCTTCCACTCTCCCAATGCAGACCACTCCTATGAAACCTTTCTTGAACCCAAATGACATAAAATGAAGAAACAATTACTATTAATTTGTATGGAAAAATTTTTGAACATTCTTAGGACCCCCGAAAATATACCTCTCTTAGGATTTTCTGATACTTTAGGGCACGTATTGCTAATGCATGCACAAAATAAATTGAGATAAGGCACAGATGCCCACAGACATGGTTCAATGCTTTGGTGGCTTGATGCAGAGATGCTGAGAGCAGTCCCCAGGGAAGGAGCTTGGTGCGGACGCTCATACCACTTGGGGTGTGCGCTGCTTCTTGTAACTGCTCCCTGCAAAACAAATACTGAATGTTATTTTCACTTTTCACCTTTTTTCATAAAAGCAGAAATCCTCTTCAAATTTCCTTTAGTTGGGAAAAACAGGTACTGACGTAGGTCTTTCCTAAGAGCGAGATGGTATAACGTGAACTTTTGAAAAGTGGAGGATATCTGTAAAATAATTATGCTAATGAATATATGATTCATTAAGGTAAGTATGTTGAAGGAGAGAAGTATGGTTCTAGGAGAATTTGAGGCCAACCAAGACCACTAAGGAATCTGGGAAGGCTTCCCTGAGGAAGGGATGTGTTTGAGTGGGTGTCTTCTGGGTAGAGGTGTGAGATGGTATGGGGGGAGTGAGAAAGAGTCGCTCAGGTAGAGAATCAATGAGGACAGAAGGCTCTCGGCTGGTGGAGGAGGGGGGACGTCCAAGATGGGAATGGATCCAGACGTAGGGCCTGACCCTGCAGCCTTCTGTCCTAAAGCATACACTTTCTCCAAATGAAATGGAATCAGATTTTCCCACTGTGACCTCCAGTTCCTGCAAGTGGCAATGCCAGGACTCAGAGATATATGTCACTCCAAGATCACTCAAATCAAACCAAGAGGAGTATTTTCCCAATTCATGAGGCATTAGACCAAGGGGTTTGTAAGTATCCTGAAGGGAGTGAACCTCTTTAGATGTCTGTTGATAAAGATTGGGTACTCAAGACTGCTGATCTGGACAGTACTTGAGCCCTCAAGTATAATAGATTGCTGAATTTTTTGTTAGTGCAAATGAGATTCTTTTTAAAAAAATATATTTTATTTAGTTAACATACACTGCAATATTGGTTTCTGGAGTAGAATTCAGTGATTCATCACTTACATACAACACCCACTGGTCATCATAACAAGTGCCCTCCTAATACCCATCACCCATTTAGCCCATCCCCCACCCGCGTCCTCTCCAGTAAGCCTCAGTTTGTTTTCTATTATTAAGAGTTTCTTATGGTTGTTTCCTTCTCTCCTTTTTTTCCCCCTTCCCATACGTTCATATGTTTCTTTCTTAAATTCCATATATGAATGAGATTATATGGTATTTGTCTTTCTCTGATTGATTTATTTCACTTAGCATAATATCCTCTAGTTCTATTCAGATCCTTGCAAATGGAAAGACTCCATTCTTTTTGATGGCCGAATAATATTTCATTGTGTGTGTGTGTGTATGCAAACACACATACATATATATAGACACAATGAATATATACACGTACATACACACATATATAGTGTTATATACATATATATACCATATATACATATGATTATATATGTGTGTGTGTGAGATATATATATATATCCCATCTTCTTTATCCATTCATCAGTCGATGGACATTTGGGTTCTGTCTATATTTTGGCTATTGTCGATATTGCTGCTGTAAACATCAGGGTGCATGTATCCCTTTGAATCTGTATTTTTGTATCTTTTGGATAAATACCTAGTAGTACAATTGCTGGGTCATAGGGTAGTTCTATTTTTAACTTTTTGAGGAACCTCTGTACTGTTTTCCAGAGTGGCTGTACCCGCTTGCATTCCCGCCAACAGTGTAAGAGTGTTCCCCTTTCTCTGCATCCTCACCAATACCTATTGTTTCTTGTGTTGCTGATTTTAGCCACTAGTGACATTCCTTTTTATTTTATTTTATATATATTTAATTATACTCAATTAGCCAACATATAATACATCATTAGTTTTTGATGTAGTGTTCAATGATTCATTAGTTGTGTATAACACCCAGTATTCATCACCATACCTGCCCTCTTTAATGGAAGAAAGGAACTTTTTAACAGAGACCATGTGAGGAAAACAATAAGGCATATGCAGAAGAGGGGGGTCCTACACTAAATTCGTACAAGGGAGGAAGCATCTGAACCACATCCAAATCAGAATCTGATCTGCCACACTGAGTCCCTGGCCACCTCTCCAGCCTCATCCACCACCGTTTAAAAATATTTTTCAGCTTCCCAAATGCACTGTTTTCTTACTTCCTCTCTCTCTCCCACCTTCCCTCCATCCTTTCTTCTCTCTCTCTCTCTCATAAAATGTCAGATCCGTGTTGGTAAACTTGTCTTGAAATCTAATATTTTTGATATGCAATATGATATTAATTCCAGGTGTAGCACATAGTGATTTGATATTTTTATATATTACAAAATGATCACTATGATAGGTTCAGTTTACCATCTGTCACTACACAGTTATTACAATATTATTGACTATTTTCCCTATCTTCCCTACATTATATCCTTGGGACTTGCTTATCTTAATCCTCTTCACCTGTTTCACCCACCTTCCTCATCCTTTTCCCCACTGGCAATCACCAGTGTGTTATCTGCATTTATGAGTCTATTTCTATTTTGTTTTGTTTGTTCATTTGTTTTGTTTTTAGATTCCACACATAAGTGAAATCATACAGTGCTTGTCTTTCTCTGTTTCATTTCCCTTAGGATAATACCCTCTAGATTCACACATAATATCACAAATAGCAAGATTGCATTCTTTTTTATGGCTGAGTAATATTCCATTGTGTGTATGTGATACCGCATTTTCTTTATCTGCTCCTCTACCAATGGACACTTAGGTTGCCTCTGTATCTTGGCTATTGTAGATAGTGTTGCAATGAATGTAGGGGCACAGGTATCTTTTTAAAAAGTTACTGTTTTCATTTTCTTCAGATAAATACTCAGAAGTGGAATTGCTGGATTATAGGCAGTTGTATTTTTATTTTTTGAGGAACCTCCATATTGTTCTCCATAGTGGATGCAGCAAATTATGTTATCGTCAACAGTACACAAGGGTCACTGTTTCTCGACACCCTTGCCAACACTTGTTATTTCATATACTTTCTTGCCCCAGGACCTTTGCCCAGACTGTTCATTTTTTCGGAAACATTCTTTTCCAGTATCCTTTAAAAAACCTGGAAATTGGAGAGGGAGAGGAACCATGAGAGACTATGGACTCTGAAAAAACAGTCTGAGGGTTTTGAAGGGGCGGCGGGTGGGAGGTTGGGTGAGCCTGGTGGTGGGTATTGTGGAGGGCATATATTGCATGGAGCACTGGGTGTGGTGCATAAACAATGAATTCTGGTACACTGAAAATAAATTAAGAAAAAACCTGATTGATTCTTGTTCATATTTCATGTGGCAGCTTTAATGTCAGCTTCTTCAGGGCAATCTGTCCTGACCTGCCTTCTCTCTTGTAGATAAGATCTCCTTAGTTTTATGCATGCATTACACCTTGCTCCCCCCTCCCTCTCTTTCTTTCTCTCTCTTTTTTTTTTTTTTTAAGAGAGAGAGCATGAGTGGGTGGGGAGGGACAGAGGGAGAGGGAGGGAGACAATCCCAAGCAGTCTGCACACTCAGCGTGGCGCCTGATATGGGGTTCGATCTCATAAACCTGAGATTATACCCGAACCAAAATCAAGAGTCAGATACTTAACTGACAGAGCCACCCAGGTGCCCCACGCCTCTCCTTTATAACATTTCTAATTACTCAGGTCAAAATTGGTCCTGTTTTATGGAATGTTCACTGTGTACCAGGCACTATTCTAAGCACTTTAAAGGTATCATCTTATTGAATTCTCATTGCCCTGTGAAGTGAGAACTGTTATTCTGACCAGTTTTGTATGTTAGAGGAATGGGCATGGAGAGGTTAAATACGTTGGCTAAGGTTTCTTAGAGAATACTTGGCTGCTCCAGGGTTTGAACTGATATCTGACTCCAGAGTCCATATTCTTTACTACTTTTTGCAGCATAAAAGGAAGAAGGGTAAGGCTGGAGAATTATTCAGTGTCTTCTCAGAGTAAGATGGGTCTGCTATTTCCAGGCTACCTGACACTCAGAGCTTACCCCAGAAACAGGGATCATTAAGTCCCATGCCAGTTCTCACCATATAGAGATAGGATGATTGGCAGGGACATGTTAATGGTGGAGTTGGTAAGCAAATCAGGTGATGAATGAGGGACGTGGGAGCAGGTCGCTGTTCAGTGGTGGATGGTTATGTCTCTGGAAGAAAGAGACATAGGAGGCCCAGCACTTCTCATTCTAGCACAAAGTAGGAACCAAAAGAAATCATATATCTTTTTAAAAAATATATTATTTGGTAAAGCATGTGGCTGTTACTACTTGCTTAAGAAATAAAAGGTCATTTTTTCCTTTCAGGTAAAAACAGAAGTAGATGGTTCAGAGTGGAAACAAACTCAACTACCAGGGAACCAAACTCACTCTGTTTTGTTGCTAGGCTTCCATCAATATGCAGCTTTCATCTTGTGGCCCCAAATGGCTGCTCCAGCTCCCATCATCACATCATGTATTACATTCCGGTTTGCAGGAAAGAGGAAAGGGAAAGGAGAGAGCATCTTCCTCTCCTTTAAAGGAATGAGGGGTATTGCACATAACATTTCTACTTATACTTCATTAGCCAAAATATGATTCTATAGCCATACCTAGCCTCTCTGGATTTTCCAACCAAGCCTCAGCTCACATTTTCCTTCTCAAGGATCTAAGGGTGTCCTTTTTAATGCATGTCAAAGCCACAACCTCATGGTTTAATTCTTCAGACCACAGCTTTACAGAATGAATGGGGCTCTGAGAGAGCTCTCATCAGGGAATTGGGGGACCTCAAATCTAGCCCTAACCTGCTACAAGCTCAGTTTGAGACACAAATTGAATTGCTCCTCCTTTCTGGGTCTCAGCCTCTCCACTTATAAAATGAAATGATTGGCCCCTTTTCCTTTCATCTCCTTCTGGGTTCAAGAAAGTTCTTCACCATGGTCCACAGAATTCCAAGGACTAACAACCTTGTGAGAACTGAGATGCTTGCCCCTATCACACCCATGGTTATTCTGATCACCCAACTCTTTATTCCATCTTTCAAGCATTCCTTCAAGAGCTTCAGCCTCAAGTAAACCTTTGTTGATGGCTGGAGAATGTCACAAAAACTTCAAGTTTCCTCCTAAATCCATACTCCAACTGATTGCAGGGTAATATAACCTGAGCTGGCTATACAATCACTAGGAAAAGACCACATCTCCAAGGCCCCTTTGCAGCTAAGTGTGGCCATATGAGTAAGTCGTGGCCACTTTGAATGAACAGAATTTGTATTGACAACTTTCAGGTCATGCCCTTAAAGGGGATAAGCATGCCCTTTCCTTCTTCTTCTTTTTCCTCCCCCTCCCCTCTCCCCCCCCTCCTTCTCCTTCTTCTTCTTTTCCTGCCAGCCACAGGTGTGGGGAGGGGCAAAGGGTGGAACACAAGGTGAAAGCTAGAGCAAGATAATCATGAAGCTTCCATCCTTACTCGGGTCTTGGACTGTCTACCTGGAATTTTACTTTGCTACTCCATTTTACTGGGCTTATGTGGTTTAAAAATCACATCTCTATCATAACAAACACAGGAGACTGCAAATTTGGTACCAGAACTGCAAATACATGACATTGGCTTAGTGTAGTGATTTTCAATCAGGGGCAACTCTGCAATTCTACTCCTTCCCCCCAAGACATTTGGCAAAGTCTGGAAACATTTTAGGTTGTCTTGAGTTAGAGGGAGATGTTACTGGCATCTACTGAGGCAAGGATGGTGCTACATATCCTATAATACACAGGGCAGCCCCATAATGCACAGAGTGATCTGGACCCAAATGTCAACAGTGCTACAAATGAGAAAATCTGGCTTAGCAAGAAGTGGTGAGGACACATGGGTACTTGCTGGAAAGCTGGTAACTCATGTTTTGCTATGATTAAACTTGATAAGGCTGTTAATTACAATGGGGGCAGAGCCTGTAGCTCTAGAGGAAATGGTTAAAATAATTCAGAGTGTTGGAATGTGTTGACTGCTTCTTGCTGTTGTCAGCACAGTCCTATTAAAATAAAAAAAAAAGCAGACATGAACAGACACTTCCCCAAAGAAGACATACAAATGGCTAACAGACACGTGAAAAAATGATCATCATCACTAGCCATCAGGGAGATTCAAATCAAAACCACATTGAGATACCACCTTATACCAGTTAGAATGGCCAAAATTAGCAAGACAGGAAACAACATGTGTTGGAGGGGATGTGGAGAAAGGGGAACCCTCTCACACTGTTGGTGGGAATGCAAGTTGGTGCAGCCTCTTTGGAAAACAGTGTGGAGATTCCTCAAGAAATTAAAAAGAGAGCTTCCCTATGACCCTGCCATTGCACTACTGGGTATTTACCCCAAAGATACAGATGGAGTGAAAAGAAGGGCCATCTGTACCCCAATGTTTATAGCAGCAATGGCCACGGTCACCAAACTGTGGAAAGAACCAAGATGCCCTTCAATGGACGAATGGATAAGGAAGATGTGATCCATATACACTATGGAGTATTATGCCTCTATCAGAAAGGATGAATACCCAACTTTTGTAGCAACATGGACAGGACTGGAAGAGATTATGCTGAGTGAAATAAGTCAAGCAGAGAGAGTCAATTATCATATGGTTTCAATTATTTGTTTGGAGCATAACAAATAGCATGGAGGACAAGGGGAGATGGAGAGGAGAAGGGAGTTGAGGGAAATTGGAAGGGGAGGTGAACCATGAGAGACTATGGACTCTGAAAAACAATCTGAGGGTGTTGAAGGGGCGGGGGGTGGGAGGTTGGGGGAACCAGGTGGTGGGTATTGGAGAGGGCATGGATTGCATGGAGCCCTGGGTGTGGTGCAAAAACAATGAATACTGTTACGCTGAAAATAAATTAAAAAAATTAATAAAAAATAGAGGTTCCCTATGACCCTGTAATTGCACTGCTGGGTATTTACCACAAAGATACAGATGTAGTGAAAAGAAGGGCCGTCTGTACCCCAGTGTTCATAGCAGCAATAGCCACAGTCAACAAACTGTGGAAAGAACCAAGATGTCCTTCAATGGACAAATGGATAAAGAAAATATGGTCCATATATACTATGGAGTATTATGCCTCTATCAGAAAGGATGAATACCCAACTTTTGTAGCAACATGGACAGGACTGGAAGAGATTATGCTGCGTGAAATAAGTCAAGCAGAGAGAGTCAATTATCATATGGTTTCGCTTATTTGTGGAGCATAAGGAATAACACGGAGGATATGGGGAGATGGAGAGAAGTGAGTTGGGGGAAATTGGAGGGGGAGACGAACCATGAGAGACTGTGGACTCTGAGAAACAAGCTGAGGGTTTTGGAGGGGAAGGGGTTTGGGTGAGCCTGGTGGTGGGTATTATGGAGGGCACGTATTGCATGGAGCACTGTGTATGGTGCATAAACAGTGAATTCTGGAACACTGAAAAGAAAGTTAAAAAATAATACAAAAACCCCATAGGAACAAAGAGGGAAATAGAGAGGCAAACCAATAAACAGACCCTTAACTCTAAAGAACAACCTGATGGTCATCAGAGGTCAGGGTGTGGGATGGTCTAAATAGGGGATGGGGATTAAGGAGTACACCTGTAATGAACCCCAAGTGTTGCATGCAAATGTTGAATCACTATATTGTATACCTGAAACTACTATTATGCTGTACATTAACTACCTGGAATTAAAATAAAATCTTAAAAAAGAAAGCAGACTCAGAATGGTCAGTCAATATGCAAGCAGAAAGAGGAGAAAACATGCTGAGTGAAAGAAGCTAGACATAGTGGGTCTCATACTGTATAATTTCTTTTACATGAAATGTCCAGAATAGACAAATCCATACAGACAGAAAGTAGGTTACTGGTTGCCAGGGGCTGGAGGAGGGGGATGGGGAGTGATTGCTTAATGGGTATAGGTTTCATTTTGGGGTGATAAAATGTTTTGGAGCTAGGTGGTGGTGGTTGTTGCCAACATCAGGGATGTAAGAGAGAAAGCTCTGCTGAAGGAGAGTTTGATGAGAGAGAGAGAAAGAGAGAGAGAGAAAGAGAAAGAGAGAAAGAGGGAGAGGCCATCTAGAATTGTTAGGCATATTAAGTATATGTGGATGAACTTGTTGGCTATAGTTATTTATCATAGATGGAACCAACCAGAAATCAATAGACTGAAAGTCTACTAACTTTTTGAAAAAAGCCCATTATTGAAAAAATTACAAGTATGGTTTCTGTCAAAAAGCCTATGATTGTTCAAACCCCCAAAACATCTCTGGCTCTAAATTGATACTGGCGGGAAGTAAACTTTGAGATCTGCACCCTCCTTCCTCAAGGTTCCATGTCTTATGACCACCTAAAATGTATTTTTGGAGAAAAATGAACAAGAAAGACCCTGAGGCAAAACAAGAGGCCAAACAAGAAATCATGGCAGACAGTGGACAAAGAAATTTCTCCAAAAGAAAAGAACGAAGTGGGAAAGCAGAATTTTCAATCTATCCTTAGCTTATCTAAATTTCCATCATGGCTACATTATGCACAACATTCCATAGTCAGAAAAATGCCTTGTATCCTGAGAAAACCACCCCAAAATTACACCTTGTCTTTCCCTAAACTGTTCCATAGTTTTGCTTAAAAATCCTCAAATGGATTAAATATTGGGCCCTGTGGTACACAGCTTCTGACATGTTGGCAAGAGTCTCCACTTCCTGATATTCATTTCCTTGTGTCGCCTGCTCACCTTCAGTGTGGGCTGGACCTAATGACTTGTTTTAATGAATAGAATATGGTGACAGTGATCAGGTGTCACTTCTGAGATCAGGTTACAAAAAGACTGACTTTTGCTGTCTCTGACTTGTTTCATTTGCCTTCTTTTTCACACTCCGATGATGTGAGTTGCCATGTTGGAAAGGCCCATATGGCCAACAACCTGTGAGGAACTGAATCTTGCCATAACCTGATGAGTAAGCCTGGAAGCAGAGCCTCCTCCAGAAGAGTTTTCAGGAGACCAGAGCCCCAGCTACATCGTGCCTTCAACTATGTGAGAGACCCTATGACAAAAGACTGAGGGATAATGTTATTTCAAGCCACTGAGTTTTGGGGTAATTTGTTACATAACAACAGATAACTAATACAACCCTATGTTGCTGACTCCTTAAAAGAAGACTGTGTGCTGCTGAAATTTTTGCATCACTGACCCCACACTGACCCTACACTGAAGAACCATTATTTCCCTCCACCAATTAGAATACTGAACAAAATAAGCATACCTCTGTGGGATTAGTTTTTAAATATATATCAAATATTAGTTCTGAGAGTTGGTTCTTTGCAAGTGAGACTCTCTTGTAAGTTAAAAAAAATTCTCAGCTCTCAAATTTATTCCTGAGTTTTTCTTTTTCACCATTAAAAATTGAAATAAAATAGACATATAATTTGCGTAAGCTTAAGGGGTACAACATATTGATTTGATATATTTATGTTGCAACATGATTGGCTAATCACCAACACATCACAAAGTTATCATTTCTTCTAGTGGTGAGAACGGTGAGGATTTATTCTCTTAGCAAGTTTGATGTTTATAATATAGTTTTGTTTTGTGTCATTACTGTACTGTGTATTAGATCTCCAAGCCTGATTTATCTAAAAGTTGTAAGTATGCGACCTTAAGCAACATCCCAAATTCTTCTTGAATGAAAGGAGCTTGCTCTATTCCCAGAGAAAGAGTTCTTTAATATTCTGTACAGAAGAACTTGTCATTTGCTAACGACCATGGGCTGCTGCTCCATGTCAACTTTTCTCCCCATTTCATAATGGGGCTTTTAATTCCCCAGTCTCTTGTTTGAATTCCATCACTGTTTATTTGATGTGTATGGGGAAGGTAATTTACTGTTTGGTTTGCTGACCACAAGACCATGAACCACTATATACATGGACCTAATGGAGAAAACTGTGGATCATCCAGAGGTCCTGGAGTTTGAGGTAGAAGTATTTATGATGAGACTTTGGGGTGTCACCCTCCATGGAAAGAAGGATGGATTGAAATAACCACTCTCAACATCTTGTATTTCCTCCCACAATTTGCTCAAGAGTATTTAACTTCACAAACTCATAGAAGCAGAGAGTAGAATGGTAGTTGCCAGGGACTGGGAGGAGGGGGACATGGACGAGATGTTGATCAAAGGATGCAAGCTTTTAGTTATGCAAGGTGGATAAATTCTGGATATCTAATGCACAGCATGGCAACTATAGTTATCAACATTGTATTGTATACTGGAAATTTTCAAAGAGGGTATAACTTTTTTTTAATTTTTATTTTTATTTATTTTTATTTTATTTTATTTTTTATTTATTTTTATTTTTATTTATTTATTTATTTATTTATTTTTTATTTTTTATTTTTTTAATCAAAGAGGGTATATCTTAAGTGTTCTCACCACATACAAAAAAGAAAAAGAAGAAAAAGAAGAAAACAAAGAAAAAGAAAAAGAAGAAGTTACTTGGTAACTAAGTGTGGGGTGATGGATATGTTAGATTGATCGTGATGATCATTTCACCATGTATGCGTGTATTAAACATTAAATAGTACTTGTTGAGCATATGCAATTTTTATTTGTTGATCATACTTCAATAAAGCTGTTGAAAGTTTTTTTTGACTTTGAAGATGATTCTGAGAAGCACTTAGTTTAGTCCAGTCCTTGACACAATTGACTATTTTCAGCTGAGTAATTATTTGTTACAGCGGAGGCTGCCCTGGGCACTGCAGGACACTTAGCAGCACCGCCTAACCCTTATCCTCAGTTGTGACAACCCAAAATGCCTCCAGAGTTCGCCAAATATCTCCTGGCCAGGGGCAGAATTGCTTCTGGTTGAGAAACTCTTTTCATCAAAACTCTTTTGGCTGAAAACTACTGTTTCAGTTCCTTTTCTTTCTTTCTTTCTTTTTTTTTTTTTTAAAGGATGATGTATTTCATTCTCATTTTATTTTATTTTACAATTTTATTTTTTTTTGTTTCAAGTTTAAATTTTAGTTAACATATAGTGTAATATTGGTTTCAGGAGGAGAATTTAGTGATTTGTCATTTACATACAACACCCAGTGCTCATCATAACAAGTGCACTCCTTAATACCATGGGAAGATGACACCCACCTTATGGTGTCACTGAGGGGCTTAGAAGATGCCTGTGTTGGGCTGCAAGGTTGGTTCAACATCCGCAAATCAATCAATGTGATACAACACATTAATAAAAGAAAGAACAAGAACCATATGATACTCTCCATAGATGCTGAAAAAGCATTTGACAAAGTACAGCATCCCTTCCTGATCAAAACTCTTCAAAGTGTAGGGATAGAGGGCACATACCTCAATATTATCAAAGCCATCTATGAAAGACCCACCGCAAATATCATTCTCAATGGAGAAAAACTGAAAGCTTTTCCGCTAAGGTCAGGAACACGGCAGGGATGTCCGTTATCACCACTGCTATTCAACATAGTACTAGAAGTCCTAGCCTCAGCAATCAGACAACAAAAGGAAATTAAAGGCATCCAAATTGGCAAAGAAGAAGTCAAACTATCACTCTTCGCAGATGATATGATACTATATGTGGAAAACCCAAAAGACTCCACTCCAAAACTGCTAGAACTTGTACAGGAATTCAGTAAAGTGTCAGGATATAAAATCAATGCCCAGAAATCAGTTGCATTTCTCTACACCAACAACAAGACAGAAGAAAGAGAAATTAAGGAGTCAATCCCATTTACAATTGCACCCAAAACTATAAGATACCTAGGAATAAATCTAACCAAAGAGACTAAGAATCTATACACAGAAAACTATAAAGTACTCATGAAAGAAATTGAGGAAGACACAAAGAAATGGAAAAATGTTCCATGCTCCTGGATTGGAAGAATAAATATTGTGAAAATGTCTGTGCTACCTAAAGCAGTCTACACATTTAATGCAATTCCTATCAAAGTACCACCCATTTTTTTTCAAAGAAATGGAACAAATAATCCTAAAATTTATATGGAACCAGAAAAGACCTCGAATAGCCAAAGGAATATTGAAAAAGAAAGCCAAAGTTGGTGGCATCACAATTCCGGACTTCAAGCTCTATTACAAAGCTGTCATCATCAAGACAGCATGGTACTGGCACAAAAACAGACACATAGATCAATGGAACAGAATAGAGAGCCCAGAAATAGACCCTCAACTCTAGGTCAACTAATCTTCGACAAAGCAGGAAAGAATATCCAATGGAAAAAAGACAGCCTCTTCAACAAATGGTGTTGGGAAAATTGGACAGCCACATGCAGAAAAATGAAATTGGATCATTTCCTTACACCACACACGAAAATAGACTCGAAATGGATGAAGGATCTCAATGTGAGAAAGGAATCCATCAAAATCCTTGAGGAGAACACAGGCAGCAACCTCTTCGACCTCAGCCGCAGCAACATCTTCCTAGGAACATCGCCAAAGGCAAGGGAAGCAAGGGCAAAAATGAACTATTGGGATTTTATCAAGATCAAAAGCTTTTGCACAGCAAAGGAAACAGTTAACAAAACCAAAAGACAACTGACAGAATGGGAGAAGATATTTGCAAATGACATATCAGATAAAGGGCTAGTGTCCAAAATCTATAAAGAACTTAGCAAACTCAACACCCAAAGAACAAATAATCCAATCAAGAAATGGGCAGAGGACATGAACAGACATTTCTGCAAAGAAGACATCCAGATGGCCAACAGACACATGAAAAAGTGCTCCACATCACTCGGCATCAGGGAAATACAAATCAAAACCACAATGAGATACCACCTCACACCAGTCAGAATGGCTAAAATTAACAAGTCAGGAAATGACAGATGCTGGCGAGGATGCGGAGAAAGGGGAACCCTCCTACACTGTTGGTGGGAATGCAAGCTGGTGCAACCACTCTGGAAAACAGCATGGAGGTTCCTCAAAATGTTGAAAATAGAACTACCCTATGACCCAGCAATTGCACTGCTGGGTATTTACCCTAAAGATACAAACGTAGTGATCCGAAGGGGCACGTGCACCCGAATGTTTATAGCAGCAATGTCTACAATAGCCAAACTATGGAAAGAACCTAGATGTCCATCAACAGACGAATGGATAAAGAAGATGTGGTATATATACACAATGGAATACTATGCAGCCATC
>NW_019154094.1:327016-391802 GCF_002288905.1 Enhydra lutris kenyoni | reverse complement strand
ATGGAAAGAACCTAGATGTCCATCAACGGACGAATGGATAAAGAAGATGTGGTATATATACACAATGGAATACTATGCAGCCATCAAAAGAAATGAAATCTTGCCATTTGCAACGACGTGGATGGAACTAGAGGGTATCATGCTTAGCGAAATAAGTCAATCGGAGAAAGACAACTATCATATGATCTCCCTGATATGAGGGAGAGGAGATGCAACATGGGGGGTTAAGGGGGTAGGAGAAGAGTAAATGAAACAAGATGGGGTTGGGAGGGAGACAAACCATAAGTGACTCTTAATCTCACAAAACAAACTGAGGGTTAATGGGGGGAGGGGGGTTGGGAGGGGGGGTGGGATTATGGACATTGGGGAGGTATGTGCTATGGTGAGTGCTGTGAAGTGTGTAAACCTGGAGATTCACAGACCTGTACCCCTGGGGATAAAAATATATTATATGTTTATAAAAAATAAAATTAAAAAAAAATCTACTAAAAAAAAAAAAAAGAAGATGCCTGTGTTGTGACCTGGGGCAGCAGTTTAAATCTTAGTTCAGAGAACCTCAGATCTGAAATCTCAGAGGCAATGGAGGGGATTATGCAATCACTGTTGGGGAATACTGGGCGAGAAGAGGTGACAAGCTGGGGCTGTGTCATCAAGGATGAGGGTGCAGATTGCAATTAAGGGTGTAAGGCATTGTGTGCAAAAGGAGTACTTGCATTCCTATGCAAAGTTTTGGGACTTGATAGATGGACAATGATGCAGGGAAAGGGACAATTTCCAGTCTCAGGAAGGATCTGCAAGAGGCTCAAAAGTCAACAGGGTGGTGGCAGCTCTGTGCCCCAAAGGATGTATGGACTGCACCCTGGGATGCCCTTTCTCTTCTGCTCCAACCAATAAGGAAAGGGCGCCTGGGTGGCTCAGTCATTAGGTCGGCCTCTGGCTCTGGTCGTGATCCCAGGGTCCTGGGATCTAGCCTCGCATTGGGCTCCCTGCTTGGTGGGAAGCCTGCTTCTCCCTCCGCCTGCATCTCCCCCTGCTTGGTTTCCTGCTCTCACTGCCTCTCTCTGTCAAATAAATAAAATCTTAAAAAAAAAATAGGGAACACTGGCCAATGGGGAGAGGTGGTGGGCAGGGACATTTATTCCCCCAGCATCCACATGGCAGCACTGCAAGCCTGGCTGCTTTTGACTGCCTTGTTTCTTCAGATTTAGGGGTGGCAAAGGTGGTTCTCCACAATTACCAACACCTTGGTACTGTGCTATCCATTGAGGTCTTTCTCTATCCTGCCTACACCTTTGCAAATAGTTGATTCTCATTGTGGTAGTTGTGTTCTATAACTGGGTGTGTGTGCGCGCGTGCGTGTGTAATGTTAATAACAACAGTCAGTGGGTGGGGAACCTGCATTCATCTAAGAGGGGAGTTCAGATTTTGCTGGGAGTGCAGGCTTTAGATGCAGGGATTAAAATTTTAGCTCTTCTGTTTCGTAGCTGTGTAACATTGGGCAGTCACCATTCTACAAGTCTTACACAGTATCCTTATGACAAGATTTTGAGGTGGATGCTGTAATTCTTTCCATTTTACCGGTGAAGACACTGAGGCCAGAGAGGGAGAGTGACTTGCCCAAGGCTACACAGTTGAAATTGGGAGCTGGGATTTGAACCCCAGAAATCTGGCGCCCAGATCCAGCCTGTTAACTCCTAGGATACGCTGCCCATAACGTGTTGGAGGGTAAGTGATTGATGTACAGTAGGTGCCTAATAAATGGTAATTATTGTCATTTTTATTATAATTCTGCTAGAGGATGTTTTGAGGGAGGGTAGGTCTGGCAAGGGGGAGGCCCATTGAGCTGTAAGTCTCAGCTCCTCAGGTCCAGCCAGAACTGGGCCGGAAGACTGCGGCAGGGGGCGAGTCTGTCACTTGGAGGCAGCGTCTGGCTCCGCGCGGGGCGGCGGTGTGCACGGGTCCCAGTCGTTGACTAGGCGCTGCGCCTGCTCATAGCACATGTGCGGGTGCCGCTGGCGGAGGCGCAAGCGCACTACATTGTAGTCCACTTCATACCCGATCTTCTTGCATTTGAGACTCCCGGTGAGGTTCTTGTGCGTGGCGAGCAGCTCCTTCAGGTTTTTTTCCACGTGCGAGATGTGGCGCTGCAGCTTGTCAGTGCCCTGGGGAGGGGGCGGGACTGTGCTGCGGGCCAGGCAAACCGGACGGAGCAAGGGCCGCGCGGCACTGTCGCGGGTGGGCTAACACGCCTGGGCCAGATGTGCGTGTGAAAGGAGCACACCTTTAAGAAGGGGCGGGCCTCAGAAGGGGAGGAGCACACCTGGGCCACGTGTTCTTGCGGAAGGTCCCCGCCTGGGAAGGAGCACCGGAGGAGAGGCGGGCAGAGATTGGGGGCAACACGCTTGTGCCAGAAGCCCTTGAAAGAACCTGCGACCGGCGGGCCTGTGGGGGCGGCGGGGTACGCACCTGCACAGTGAGGGGCGGGGCGGACCTGGGATGTGGGAGAGCATCTGGGCAAGGAGTGCCTGAAGGAGCTAGGCTGAAAGAGGGCCGTTTCATGAGGGGGGTGAGGCGGGGAGAGGTTGAGAGGAATTTTTTGAGACAGGTGTGGATACCAGAGGGCCTCCTTCTCATGGGAATTGAAGGACTGGCAGAACTGGGTCAGATGTGCTTGAGGAAGGGGTGTCATCGGGATGGGGCTGAGCCTAAGAGGCCGGGAAGGCGAGGAAGGGGCCACTGAGAGGGTACCTGGGCGAGGCGCGAGGCTTCGGGGAGTTGGGTGCCCACGTGTCTCTGGTACACTCGAACCAGAGGTCTATCCAGTTTCTCTCGAGTCTCCAGGTGACGTTTTGACACAGGACCCTGGCGGAGTGTGGGGAGGAGGAGCAGTGAGGCCCAGGCTAGGCGAGCAACCCCGGCCCCACCCCCGCACACTCTTGCGCCCCAGCACACCTTGATTAGGCCACGAGTGATGTACATTTCCTGGCTGAATTTCGTGCACCGATGGATAGTTCCCCTCATTAGTCCTAAGGTCATATTCATTCTTTCCTGGGTGGGTGGGAGCACAGAGGGGTCACATTGGCTTCCAGACTCCTCTGCTCCTGCGTCCCTCTCTCTGTAATCAGCTCTAGTCCACCCTAGTCTCCCGCCACAAACTACGAGTAGCACACGCCGCTCCTACCTTCAGTTCCAAGGTCTCACGCATCTTCTGTGCCAGAGAGGCGCACACGCGATTGCTTATTTCTTGTTGTTGTTCCTGGACATCCTTCTCGTTCTTTGTCATTTCTAGCAAGGTGTCCTTGGACTCCATCAACAGTCGCTTGGCTTCATCCAGCGCCGTGGCGCACTCTGCGGGCAGGGTGGGGTCATGCGTGGAGAACCAAGGCCTCCTTTTCCCCATCCTGGTTGTCTGAGTCCCCCTTTCTATGCTCATGTTGTGTTGGGCCCTGGGTGAGGGGATTTACTGAAAGGAATTGTAGCAAGTCCAGGGGAGGGGCTGTTTGTGGAGTTGGCATAAGTAGTGTCCCAGATTGACTGAAGGAGTACTCGCCCGCAGGTGTGTGGGAAGCAGGAGTGTGCAAAGGCAAGAGCTAATCAAGAACATGGCCTCAGTGGATACGGGTTCTCAGTCTTCTCACTTGGTCAGGAGGAGGGGGATTCCCCAGAGAAGGCAGTGGCTGAGAAGCAGAGGCCTAGTGGGCACCCAAGGGTACCTACAACAGTGGACTCATTTCTGTGGGGGCTTACCTGGGGTATAGGTGCCCACAGGGTCTGGGGGAGGTGTTTTCTGGCCCTGAGGGCGCACGGAAGGGATGTGGGAGAGGTTCACCCAGGAGTGACGGCCAGCCTGCTCCAGAACTTTATCCAGTGGCTGATTCATTAGGTCCACAGCTTGGAGCCTCTCCTTGCAGCAGAAGGCCAGAGTGTCACGGCAGGATGCCAGGGCCTGGGGGCAAAGAAGCAGAGAGGGGCAGAGAAAAAGGCAGAGTGTGAGTGGGGAGGTTGCCAGAGGTGGCTGGAAGAAATTTCTCTGCTGGGGCTGCAAAACGTTTCCAGCTCCAAACTGACCCTCTCCAGGTATTGTTGCTGGGAGAAAGAATTGACTTCCAGGTGGAAGCTCAGACACTCCCCAAACCCCTCCTCCTGTCCAGAAGCCTTCAGTGATCCCTGGGTGGAAAGGGGAGGAGCTGAAGGGACCAGTGGCAGCTTCCCTGTCCTGGGTGTCATTTTCTTTTGGGTTCTGTGCCTGGCTTTGCTCTGGCACTGCGAGAACCAACCCCCCCTTCAGTTGTTCCACCTGTAAAGAGGAGAGGTGGCACTGGCTGAACCTACATGAATCGTTTTCCTGTACTAGTACTTTGCTCCTCAGCTGCCTTCAAGGCGGATCCCCTCCCCTAGCCTCAGGGTCTCTTCTCTGCTCTTATTAGCATTGGGAACCCTCAGCTGTCTTCAGAGTATCGCCCTCACCAACATCTATCTCTTCTGAACTCCTACTCCCATCCAAACCACACTTCTGCCATTATAAAATGAAGCATATTGCATTTTTTTGATACTTGCTGTTATTTGAAAGTTATATTAAAACAAGTCTTTTGTATATAGATCCATATATACCCATATATTTATCCATATAAATCATATATATATCTCCACACATTAAAACAAGTCTTTTGTGGCCATCTGTACCCCAATGTTTATAGCAACAATGGCCACGGTCACCAAACTGTGGAAAGAACCAAGATGCCCTTCAACGGACGAATGGATAAGGAAGATGTGGTCCATATACACTATGGAGTATTATGCCTCCATCAGAAAGGATGAATACCCAACTTTTTTTTTTAAGATTTTATTTATTTATTAGACAGACAGAGATCACAAGCAGGCAGAGAGGCAGGCAGAGAGAGAGAGAGAGGAGGAAGCAGGCTCCCTGCTGAGCAGAGAGCCTGATGCGGGGCTCGATCCCAGGACCCTGAGATCATGACCTGAGCCGAAGGCAGAGGCTTTAACCCACTGAGCCACCCAGGCGCCCCAAATACCCAACTTTTGTAGGAACATGGATGGGACTGGAAGAGATTATGCTGAGTGAAATAAGTCAAGCAGAGAGAGTCAATTATCATATGGTTTCACTTATTTGTGGAGCATAACAAATAGCATGGAGGACAAGGGGAGATGGAGAGGAGAAGGGAGTTGAAGGAAATTGGAAGGGGAGGTGAACCATGAGAGACTATGGACTCTGAAAAACAATCTGAGGGTTTTGAAGGGGTGGGGGGTGGGAGGTTGGGGGAACCAGGTGGTGGGTATTAGAAAGGGCACGGATTGCATGGAGCACTGGGTGCAGTGCAAAAACAATGAATACTGTTACGCTGAAAAGAAATAAAAAATTAAAAAAAAAGGAGAGAAATAAAAAAAACCACAAGTCTTTTGTGTGTATATATCCATATATAAATGTATATATATTTATTATGTATTTATATAGGGAGTATATATATTTATTATGTATTTATATGTGGATATATATTATATATTTATATATTGTGTATTTATATATTATATATTTATTATGTATTTATAATATGTATTTGTAATACATTATGTATTCATAGTACATTATGTATTTATATAATATATTATGTATTTATTGTGTATTTGTAACACATAATACATAATACATAAAATATATATTTATTTATATATTATCCACATATAAATATATATATCCATATATAAATACCACCCTCATCAAAATATAGAATATTTCCATCACCCCAAAAATATCCCTGGTGTCCCTTCCCTCCTCCCTTAGTAAAGCTGCCTTGCTGATTTGTTTGCCTGTTCTTTAAGGTCTCCATAAACTACAGCCTATGGACTGGCTGCCTCTTTTTGTAACTAAAACTTTAATAGAATACAGCCGTGCTCATTCTCGTGCATATTTTCTCTGGCTCTTTTTGCTACACTGGCCTAATTGAGCAGTTGTAACAGAGACTGCATTTTGCACGAAGCCTAAAATATGTACTATTCAGCTCTTCAAGAAAATGCTTTTGAAATCTAGAACTTCGTATAAATGGAACCACACAGTGTGTATCCTATGTCTAGCTTCTTCTGCTGAATATAATCTCTTTGGGGTTCATCCACTTGAGTAAAAAATAGATTTAAAAGATCATTCATTTATTCAAATATTCATCAAGTTCCTCCTGTGTGCTGGGCAATGTAGCAAGGTGTAGGGAATGCAGTGGAAAAAACTGATCCAGTTCCCGCCCCAAAGAAGTGATGGGGTCAACATGTGTAGACAAGATGTGCTAATGAGAGGGTCAAAGAAATGGAGATTATCTGGAGGGGTGCATGGGATCCAGAGGTTGTGTGTGTGTGTGTGTGTGTGTGTGTGTGTGTGTGTGTGATTAAATAGACAACAAAATTTGCCATTTTAACCATTAAGTGTAGAGTTCAGTGTAGAGTTAGTTCAGTGTAGAGTTCACTGCCACTATCCATTTCCAGAAATTCTTTTTCATCATCCCAAACAGTTCTGTACCCATTAGAGAATAATTCCCCTTTTGTTCACTGTTGAGAATAATCCAATAAAGATGGAAGTATTGGTGTTGCAGGAGAATGGGGAGAAAGCGGATGCAGAGGTAGATGGAATTATATCATTGGCAGGGAATAATGAGAGAGATTCTCTTTAGTGGCTTCTATGCATTGGGGTCATTCACTGAGAATAAGAAAAGCAGAGAGCTGGAGAGAGGTTTGAAGCAAGAGAAAGTATGAAATAACTTCCCCAGTGGGACAAGAAACCTTCTAGACACACATGGTGAGACCCCTGGGAAATTTCTGAATGCCAATTTGCATTCATGATCTGACGTTGAAACAGGTCTGTTTGGTTGTAAGAATTTTTCTCCAGAAATATGTACATCAGGCCTCTCCAGTGGCCCTTCTCAGTTTCCATCTATGTCTGTTTTTTCCCCAACTCTCCATTCCCATTTCTCTCTTGCAAACCCTTCCCTACAGGGCCCACCCTCAGGGTCTTCTCCCTTGTCAGTTTTGGACTTTCTTGAAGGATTTTTCAGGACTCACCAGATTTAAAGGAATATGACAGTGGCCTGGGGAGTTGGTGGGGTGAGCACCAGAAGGGTTCAGCACCACGGACAGTGGTGCACCAGCTCCTTAATTTCCTCCCCCAACCTCACCCACTACCCTGATCTGTCTCTTATTTGAATGTCCTTATAATGTGAACTCTGTGAGGGCAAGGCCAGCTCTGTCTTTGTCCCCAATGCCAAGCATGGAGCCCAGACACCAGGATTTTGGATTAATATTTGTCAAATAGTTGAGTCAAAAGCACACACATGTTACCAGCTAACTTAAACCAGTTCCAAAGACTTATCAAACTTGGCTGCCCTCTCACCTCTATTAGTGCCCTTATAAAGAAGTCCTTATTGCAAGAATGAAGAATGTAGTGACAGACCATCTCTGGCTGGAGCCAACAAAGACTGAACACATATTACAGTGTAAAGAGCTAGGCTCAAGACCTGACCTGAATCATAAGGAAGTTTTCCCACTTCCTGGTATATATCCAAAGAAGATCAGGGTCTCAAAGAGATAGCTGTAGTCCATGTTCATTTTAGCATTATCCACAATATCTAAGATGTGGAAACAATCTAAGTGTCTCTTGACAGATGAGTGGATAAAGAAAATGTGAAATATATTATTACAATATTAGTGTATTAATCAAAACATTGATATCTTAATATATTATAAAATAATGATATAAAATGATATAGTAATATAATATGTAATATTATATATAATATATATAATATATTGTATTATATATCATATATAGAAATTATATTATATGTAATATGATATAATATACAATAATTGTATAATAATTATATAACGACATTACATAATATAATTATATTTTATATAATGTGGAAGCCATGTAAAATTTATAATAATAAATTATATAATTATATTATATAAGATACAATATATAAAAATATAAGATAATTATAATTAATATGTATTAAAGATAACATATATATTATATATTATATATGTTATATATTATGTATTATATTGCAGTATACAGTATACTATATATTAGTATATATAGAATACCTTATATAGGATATGTTATAATATATAGTACAAAGCCTATACTATATTGTTATAGAATATATTAATATGTAATATAATATATAACAACATAAATTATATAATAGATAATAACTAGTTTATATGTTACAAAATTATTATATAATTATATTTGTATTATTATATAGTTATATATGTATTATGTTAATATAGAATAACAGTATATGATATAGAATATGTAATGTAATATGTATATAATAAAATATATACAATGGAATATTATTCAGCCTTAAAAAAGGACAGCTTGCCATTTGTGACAACATAGATGAGTCTGGAGGTTCATTATTAGGCTAAGTGAAATAAGTCAAATGCAGAAGGATCTCGATTATAGTTGCCTTATATTTAAAAGTCAAATTCATAGTGCCAGAGCATAGAATGGTGGTTGCTAGGGCCTGGGGCAGGGGAGGGAGAAATGGGGAGATGCTGGTCAAGGGCACAAAGTTTTAGCTCTGCAAGAAGATTAAGTTCTGGAGATCTAATATAGAACAATGTGACTACAGACAACAACACTATTTTATAATTGAAATTTGCTAAGAGTTTGGATCTTAAGTGTTCTCACCACACAAACATAAAGGTAACTATGTGATGTGATGAATATGTTAATTACCTTGATTATGGTGATTATTTCACAATGCATACATTTATCAAATCATCAAGTTGTGTTAAATATATCCAATTTTAAATGGTCAGTTATACCTTGGTAAAGATGGAAAGCAAAAAGATGCCTGAGCTGAAGCTACTGCCCTGCTGTTGGCCAGCCCTATGCCTTGGGTGAGTCCGTCTCTCTCTGAGCCTCACTTTCCCTATCTCTAATGAGGGGATCATAATTCATATTTTACAGGAGAGTTTTAAGAAGTTAACTCGGTGACTGCACAGGGCACTACACAGAAGGGTGTTCATTGTTATCTTGGGGCCCAACTCATCTCTCAGAGCCTCAGTTTTCCCATTGCACAAAGTGGAAATACAATGAGTGTCAGGGCAGTGGGTTGAGGGTTTGCTGTGGCTACAGTCCCCAAGGTGAGAGCAGTTCACCCATTCGGATCCAACTCCAGCCCTCCCAACTTGGCCCTAGGTATTCTCAACCTTGAGCAGGGTCTCTGATTTTTCCATATCTTTTTCCATCTTCCTCTTCATGCTCTTTAGCTCCTCCTTCTCCCAGTTAAGCATACTGTCAGCTTTGTCAGGGACCTAGAAAACAAGGAGAGAATCTCTCACATCTTCCAGAGGGGGCTGGAGGGAGATTTCTCCTTTGAGGGTAGTAGAGGGTTTGCTAACTCCATAAACTTCAAGTTTGGAGAATGGAATTGGGGGTGCTCTCACTCTTTGGAGACCTCACTCTGAGAAGGCTTTATTCTTTCAAGGGGGCTCTCACTTGGGGGGGGGGTCTTTAGAGAGTAGGGCTGGGAGCTTCTCCCTTTTATGGATAGGAGTCCAGTGAGATGGGATGAAGGTGATTTGGGGAGAGGTTGTTCTCATTCTCTGGGGTTGGGGGTCCCCCTTCCTTGGTGATGGTCTTATCCTCTCTCCCTGACCGGAAGTAGAGGGGACTCATCATAGGAATGATGAGGAGTTGCCTTTTTGGGTTCTTAGTATCTGGATTTGGGGGCTGGGGGTAGGAATCTCACCTGGTGTGTGGGGTTTTCATGTCACCTTAGGGAGGTTGGAATGTTCCCCACTTTTGGGATGATGGTCTTCAGTTTCACTTTAGAGGGAGGATTTCATCAGGACTGAGACTAGGGCTCTCACTCTTTTCTCTGGCTAGGGACTTAGTAGTTCTCAGGTGCAGGGGCTTGGAGTCCGAGGGTTTCAACCGGTAGGCAGGACCTGGTCTCTTCTCCCCAGACAAGGTCTGAGGAGGGTTTCTCACATTCTGACGCTTTCGGGGAGGACTTGGGATTTAAAAAATCATTTCGAGGAGGGATGCCTGGGTGGCTCAGTCCATTAAGTGCCAGACTCTTGATTTCAGCTCAGGTTGTGATCTCAAGATCTTGAGATTGAACCCCACATTGGGCTCCATGCTCTGTGCAGAGTCTGCTTGTCCCTGCCTGTCCCTCTGCTTGCTCTCTCTTTCTCAAATAAACAAAAATCTTAAAAAACAAAACAGAACAAAACACCATTTTGAGCAGAGTTTCATGGGTTAGGACGAGGACATCACCCACTCTCCTCAGTGTGGGACTTTGGGTGTGTTTTCACTGGAATTGGGACATTGAGGGTCTTGAGCCCATGGGAGGGTCTCACTTTCTGGGCCTGAGGCTGGGTGGGTGATTTCATACCTGGCCTGGGGGCTGTGGTTGCTGTTTGGGAAGAATTTCATCTAGTCTGATTCAGAGTCCCACCTTCTCTCCTGGGCTGGGAGACTGGAATAGATACTCTCTTTGGGGGAAGGGGAGTGAGGATCTATCCCCTTGGGAGGTCACCCTCTGGGCTCGGAATCGAGGCACCTCCTCTTGGGAGCGTCCTCATCTTCTTGTGCCCTCACTCTCTGGGAGCTGGGGCCTGGGGTGCAGGTGGGCGTTCTCTCTACGGGGAGGGGTTTTCCCCAGGCCAAGCATCTGGGAGCTGAGGCCTCGGGCTCTGAGAGGGCAGGGGAGATGGTCCCACCTTCTCAGACTTGGGCCGGTAGCCCCGAAGCTTGCCGCTCTGCTGGTTAATGAGCAGGCCTTTGCGCACTTCGCTGAGCCTGCGGTCCGTAGCCTCCCGCTGCCGAAGCAGCAGCCGCAGCTGCCCATTGATCTGGTGCTGCGCACGGCACAGGCGGGCAGCCGTGAGGCGCGCCCCGCGCGCGTGCGCGTGCACCACCTCCGCAGTCTGCAGGGCCCGCGCATCGCGGTGCATGGGCAGCGGTAGGCGGGCGTGCCAGGCGGGGGGCTTCATCTTGCCCTTCCACAGCGTGACGCCCTCGCCCGGCGGCGGCTTCTCTAAGGTGCCGCCACCCTTAAGCATCTCCACGCGGAAGCGCCAGGGCAGGATGTAGGCAGCGCGGCAGAGGTGGCGCGCCACGTGCGGATCCCTCACGCTGTCCTTGGGTTGCCACATGGTCACTGCCTCCTGCCCGCAGCGGTCGGTCAGGTGGTGCGCCTTCCGCGTGATGGCTTTGGCTGCCTCGCGCCATGCTGGAGTCCCTACGCGCGTGTCCTGGCTGCGCTCAGCTGGGGGTACCAACACGGGCATTGTCCCTGCTTGCTCTCTCGGCCTGGCCCGGGTGCCTCCACGGGGAGGGGCAGGGACTCCCAAAGACGCGCCAACTCCTTCCTGGCCTGAACAGCGAGTGAAACGGAGTGCCCATCACCATGACGACGGGGGCAACAGCGCAGAAGCAGTTCCACAGATGGGGGAGGGGAAAGGCTACAGAGAGGCGTGGACGGAGTCTTTGCTTTGGAACGTGGCCCTGGTGGTTTGGAATCTGGTTTGGAATCCTGGCTCCTTGAGAAAGCCGACCTCATTTAGCACACCTCTCTCTGTTCCTTCCTATCCCCAGCAACATAGGCCTTCTTCCAACCCTTGGGGCACACTAAGCGCTTTCCCACCCCAGAGCCTCACACTCATGGTTCCTTTGGGTGGCGTACTCCTTTCCAGGTCCTTTCCAAGGCTGACTCTTCTCCAATCTTCAAAACCCAGCTTAAGTATCACTATGTCAAAAGGCTCTTTCATTAGTACTATCGTTAAGCCCAACTCTTCTTTCCCATCACTCAGGATTCTTTTTCTTTCTTTCTTTCTTCCTTCCTTCCTTCCTTCCTTCCTTCCTTCCTTCCTTCCTTCCTTCCTTCCTTCCTTTCTTTCTTTCTTTCTTTCTTTCTTTCTTTCTTTCTTTCTTTCTTTCTTTCTTTCTTTTTTTTTTCTCTGTGCAGGCCACAGAAACAGAAAAGATGGCCTAGCAGTCAGAATCGCAGCCAAAAAATAAAAAGTCATGCTGTGGCTCTTGAGAACATCGTGCTCTCAGCTGTGTTGTCTGTCTTGGAGGCTGCCAGAGCAGGGAGTCACCTGTCTGTGGCATTTGCTTCTTTACTTTTCTGGTCTAAGCTGGCAGCCTCTAACTGATTGAACCTGTATCACATGGCCATGCCCTTGCTGCAAGGGAATCTGGGAAAGTGAGTCATGTCTGAACTTCCTGTTTCTATGGCAGGAAGGAGAACTTAATGTCCTACTGAGACTCATCTGATGTGGATTTTCTTCAATATAGGAAGCAGGTTAGAGTCTGGGGAAGAAAAAAGAGAGGACAGCTCTCCATCCCTCTCCCATTAGTCTCTACCACATCATTTTGTTTGTTTCTTTCTAGCAGTGGCATTTTTACTTGAGCATTTGGTAGGCACCTCTAACTCAACAGGTCCAAAACCAAACTTTTGCTTAATCTTCCTGATCTTTTCCTCCACTAGTATTGCTTGATCTGACAGTTGACCCATCGTTCACCCCAGTTGCTTATGTTAAAAAGTTAGAAGCTTCCTTAATTTTTCATGTCTGTAGCCAACCCATTAACAAGTTCTGCCAGCCCTACTTTAAAAATTTATCCCCAGGATGATCATCCTTTTCTCCATTGCTACCACCAACATTATTATTTTTTTTCAAAGATTTTATTAATTTATTTCGAGAGACAGAGAAAGAGAGTGTGTGTGAGCGTGGAGACGGGCAGATGGCGAGGGAGAGAGAGAAACTCAAGCAGACTCTGTGCTGAGTGTAGAGCTAGACTTGCAGCTTTATCTCATGACTCTGAGATCATAACATGAGCTGAAATAAATAGTCAGACACTCAATGGGCTGAGCCACCAGGCATCCCAACAATCAATTCTTATTCTTGCTCCCATTCTCATGTCTCATTTACATGATCTCTCTGCCTATACCTGCCCCCCCTTGTCTCCTCCAATTCATTCTCCACACCACAGACAGCACCATATTTTAAACTAGAGCACATCCTTTTCTTACTTAAAACTCTTAAGTGAATGTCACTGTACTTAGAACAAAATCCAAATTCTTTACTCACAAGGCTCTGCATGACCTGACTTTTCTCACTTCCCTGAACTAACTCACCTTCTACCTCCCATCCCCAGGCCCACTCACTGTGCTCTAGCTTCCCTGGGTATCTTTGAATTCCTCTAACACATCACGTTAGTTCCTAGCTAGGGCCTTTGCATATGCTATTATCTTTTGCTCAGATATCTTTCCCTTAAGATTTTTGCCTGACTCGGTTCTTCGTGTCCCTCAAGGAGGTCTCACCACTTAGGTATTCCTTGTCTACTTACACAAAAGTATCTGTCTTAGTCTTACAGTTCCTTCATACAGTATCTTCATAGCACTCATTACTACCTGAAAGTCTCTTATCCATTTGTATCCTTTTGATTTTGGATCTTCCCCCACCTCTCCTAGAAGGAACCTTGCTCTCAAATGCCTGGCACAGCTCATGGCATATATATAGTAGGTTCTCAATACACATGTGATGAAGGAATGGATGGTAGTCACATGCTGTGATCATTTTATTTGTTTCCTTTTCTTTTTTAAAATTTATTTATTTATTTGAGAGAGGGAGAGAGAGCACACGAGTGGAGGCTGGGACAGAGGGAGAGGGAGAGAGAATTCTCAAGCAGACTCCCTGCTGAGCATGGAGCCTGACACGGGACTGGATCCCAGGACCCTGAGATCATGACCTGAGCCAAAACCAAGAGTCAGACACTTAACCAACTGTCTTTTTTTTTTTTTTTGTGAGATGAAATTCTCATGAACAAAATTAATGATGTTAAAGCACACAATTCAGAGACATTTAGGATATTTATGGTGTTGTGTAACCACCAGCTCTATCTAGGTCCACAACATTTTCATCATCCCCACATAAAACCCTATACCCATCAGCAGTCACTTCCTATTCCCACCCCCCCAACTTCCCCACCCCGCTCTAGGCATCCACTAGTCTACTTTCTGTCCCCATGGATTTGCCTGTTCTCATATTTCATTTAAATTAATCATACACTGTGACCCTTTCTGTCTGTCCTCTTTCTCTTAGCATAATGTTTTTGAGGTTTGCCCATGCTGTATCATGTAGAAGTTCTTCATTCCTCCCTCCTTATGACCAGATCCCATTATATTTATATACCACAACTTTGTTTATCCATTGATAGACATTTAATTTTTTTTAACTTATCTCCTTGGTTCCTTTTCCTCATCAGACTGTGAGTTTTAAGAGGGTATCATGTTGCCTGTCTTATATGCTACTGTCCATGTGATCCAGCACAGATCGTGGTTCCTAGTAAGTACTCAATAAACATTTATTAAATGAATATATGAGTAAGGGAATGAGTATGTTTTTTCTTGTTCAGTGATTGAGAGGTGCAAGGATGAAGAGGGAATGAATGGCTTTGCAAAACAAGGGATCATTCAGTAATGGGGAGGGGTAAGATGGTCAACTGGAGCCTCTCAGGCCAGCCATGCTGGAGAACTACCAGGTCACCAGGAAGTGATGGAGGCAGGTGACATTTGGTGATGGAGACTTGTTTCCAGGATTTATAAGAATGTGGATTTAGCAGAGTTGCTGGGACCAGTGGTATCTGGCTCAACAAACAGCTCTTCATTAGAGTCAGGATAGTGCTGTGGTTAGGATTATGGAGCTGGATGGCTTGGATTCACATTATGATTCTGACATAATGTTTGTGTCATCTTGGAAAAGTCAGTGACATCTCTGTGACTCTATTTCCTCATCTGTCAACTAGGATAATAGGATCATGGCATGGATTAAATGTGACAGTATGAGAAAAGAGCTTAACATGATGGCTCACATAGAATAAGCATGATTCAAGAGATTACTTTTCATTTTTAGTAATTGAATGAATAAATGAATGAGCTACTCTAACACCAGGAGAGGCAGAGAGGGTTTCCCAAAGAACCAGGGAGACAGCCCACTTGGGACAGCATTCTGTACTCAACGTTTGCTTTGTCCATTAGGTGCTTCTATTTTCCCAAGCAGAGGATTGTACTGTGTTGGTTCACTGACTGGTGTACAGAACACATTCCCACCAAGCTACTAAGGGACACCTGAGGAGGCTTTTTTATGCCAGACTGCATACAAAAGATTTGGGCTCTAACAAGCATCTCTGGTGAAATTCATTAGGGTTCTGAGTAGGGGATGCAGTCTGTTCTGTTCTGGCTTTCTGTTGGCTCAACCCATTCACGTCAACATACTCCTAATGTATACCACCATTTTTTGAACATTGAAATAAGTGCACACTACTGCTCAGTGCTCAATGAGCAAACATCTCATTTTCATTTTTTGATCCAAGTTTGACTGTATCAACTTCTAAAATTCATCTCTGGTTCCTGGCTCTGATGGCCTATTTTAGATACTTTTCTCTAGTCTCATACATGTATGTGTGTGTTTGAGCAACGAATGAACCATCTTCTGCTCTGCTCTGCCTGCTGGTCACAGCCTCGATGGGCACCTGTTAAAAAAACTCAATATTTGTGTCCTCCCAAACATTTGTGTATGTTAAATTCTAATGCTTCATGTGACGATATTAGGAGGTGGGGCCTTTGAGAGATCACTAGGTAATGAGGGTGGAACTCTTATAAATGAATGTAGGGCCTTACAAAAGAGACCGGAAGAGAGCTTCCTTGCCCCTTCTTCCATGTGAAGGCACAGGGAGAAGATGGCTGTCTATGAACCAGGAAGTTCTCATGAGATGGTGAATCCACTGACATCTTGATCTTGGATGTCCTAGCCTCCAGAACTGGGAGAAATACATTTCTGTTGTTTATAAGCCACATTGTTTATGGTATTCTGTTATAGCAGCCCAAACACACCAAGACAGCAGGTGCTTGGAAAGAACCACGGCAGCGCTGGGATTAGGCTTCAGTCTCCAAGAGCTTCAACTACGTGTGGCTGAACAGAAATGATGAAATTCAGGGGCATCTGGATGGCTCAGTTGGTTAAGCAACTGCCTTTGGCTCAGGTCACGATCTTGGAGTCCTGGGATCCTCGTGTTGGGCTCCCTGCTCAGCGGGGAAGCTGCTTCTCCCTCTGACTTCTCCCCTCTCCTGCTCTCTCTCATATTCTCTCTCTCTCAAATAAATAAATAAAATCTTTAAAAAAAGGAAATGATGAAATTCAGAATATGCCTCAGAAACATTTATATACATGAGCAGAGGACTAAGAAAATTTTTCACTACTTTTCAAATACAAGTCACTCTCTTAAGTTAATAAATAATCTTGTTTTTAAGCTACAAAAGTAACAGAATACAAGTTGTGCAAAATGTGTAAAATACAGAAAAAAATAAAATGAGGAGAAAAAGAATCATCTGTAATTTTATCATCCAGAGACATCTATTATGAACATGTTTTGATTTTACTCTATTTCCCTATACTCCTTCCCCCATAACTACAGTTACATTTATACACATCTCCTTCCTCCCAATATACCGAAGTTCAAATATTTCTAACTCAGCCCAATGGGGAATAATATTTGTGAAATTAGCTCTCTGATTTTTATAATGAAGAATGTTTTACAGCAACTCCTTTTTGCAGCTGTCTTTGCTGCATTCTTACATCTTGCATTCTACCCAACAAGTACTGTGAAAAGTGGGGAACAGAGTTTTGCCCTTGGATTAAATAGTGTGGAATTGCAGGGTATATGAGGAAGAAGAACCTTCTAAAACTTCTAGCTTTTCTTTCCTTTGGTATTACATGGAGATGCCCTTCACTCTGAAATTTTGGTAGGTAATTATCAGAGACCCCTTTTTAGGTTCCCCGATGTCTTCCCTTCTGGGGCACCAAGTTCTACTTTTAGTAGGTGCCCCCCTTTCTCTTGGAGATAATCACATCAATTGGTCTCTCATTCCAGGGGGATATGACCTAGAATCAATTTTGTCTTTGAGAAATGAGGTCACTCTCCTGGGGGAGGTGTCAGGAGACAGTGGGAAGCCCCAGGCTGGCAGAAGAGGTTCTTCCTGGTTCTTCCCAGTCACCTCCTGCAAAGGTGCTGACCATATTGTTGGTAAGGGATAAGGACTGGTCCCTATGACTCTAGTCCCCATAAGTCCCTTGAAATGGTTCAGACGAAAGGTCGTCTTACAACAAATTCTGTAGTTTCTTTTCTGTCCCATTCAACTTGACCTCTAGGTACCATTTGAAATTATCAACCACCTGGAACTTGACTCTCTTCCCCTATACTCGTCACACCTTTCCCCTTTTGCCTCTAGTCTTGGTCCTTCATGGGATGGTTGTCTGCCATCCACCTATCAAGTGTAAAGTTCTTCAGGTGAGTTAGGCAGCCTTGAAGATGGCTCCCAATGGTCTCTACCTTTTGGTCTTCATGCCTTATGTAATCTCCTCCCTTGGAGTGTGGGTTGGATCTCATGACACTTCTAACCACTAGAATATGGCAAAAGTGATAAGACGCCACTTCCGAAGTAAGTTATAAAGAGATCATGGCTTTTGTCTTGCTCATTCTTTCAGAAATGGAGAAGCCCACATGGCAAGAAACTGAGGGAGCCTCTGGCTATCAGCCAGCAATGACCTGAATCCCTCAGTGCAACATCCCACAAGGAACTGAATTCTGCCAACAACCACATGAGTGAGCCTAGAAACATATTCTTTCCCAGTCTATCCTTGGGAAGAGAGTGCAGTGCCAGCTGACATCATGTCTTCAGATTGGTTAGAGACTGAACTAGTGGACCTAGCTAAGCCATGCCCTGATTCACAAGAACTCACTTAATAAATATCTGTTTTTTTAAGTCGCTGAGTTTGGGATAATCTGTTATATAGCAATAGCTAACTAATACATTAGGCTTCCATCCCCCATTTGCTTCTCATTTCTCACCTTCTCCCTAGAAAAGCTCATCCACATCAGTGGATTCAGGTATTACTTGTTAGGTTAGGAAACTGTGGCTTTAGTCCAATGGGTAGATTCAGTGAGGTGAGCCTTAAGTTTAGAAGAGAATCCATATTTCTAACCATGATCTACAAGGTCCCAGTTCCTTACCACCTGGCTACATTTACTTTCCCATCTCCTGCCACTCTGTCTTCAAATCATGAGGGGTCAGCCATGCTAGTGCTCAGACTCTCCTCTCTGGAATGTTCTTCCCTCTCTGAGATATTCTCCTACATTTTTATATGTTTTACTCTCTCTCTCATCCTTTATGTCTCTGGTCAAATATTATATCCTAATGGGAACTTCCTTGACTATCTGATCTGAAGTACTACATAGCCATGCCACACTGGAACCCTCAGTCTCTTCATAGCACTTATCAGGTTGTGTTTGCCACCTCCCTTTCTAGATGTCAGCTCCTTGATAAGGATCTCATCTGCCTTAGTCATCACTGAATCCACGGTGCCAGCTGGGTTCTTGGCACGGAGCATGCAGACCCTTAATACCTACTTGTTGAATGACTGAAAGATGGTGGCCCTGCCGCTGTTGGATATAATCCATTGCATGGAGCAACCAAAAGGACTTTGTGCTGCTTCTGCCATATAAATTCCTGTTCTGGCCACTCAACTTCTAAGCATCCTTTTAATTTATAGGGGAATCCAAATTAAGGGGGAGGCAGGACTGTTGAAGGGTCTTACCTACTGTTGTAGGTTGAATTGTGTCCCCCCAAAGATAAGTCTTGACACCTGTGAATGTGGTCTTACTTGGAAATACGGTCTTAGCAGTTGTAATTAGTTGAGTTACCATGAGGTTATGTTGGAGTATGAGGGGCCCTTGATCCAATGACTGGCATCTTTATAAGAAGGCTATGTAAAGATGCAGAGACAGACACTAGACCCTGTAAATAAGAAGGCAGAGACTGGCGTGATACTTCTACAAGCTGAGGAATGCTAAGGATTTCTGGCAACCCCTAGAAACTGGAAGAAGCAAGGAAGGCTCCTCTCCTAGAACATTTGGAGGAAGCATAGCCTTGCTAACACCAGCACTTTGTTTTCAGACTTCTGGGCTCCAGAAGCATGGGAGAATATTGCTGTTATTTTAAGCACCCCCAGATTGTGGTAATTTGTAAGGCATTCTAGAAAACTAATATAATGGCATCTGCCCCTTTATTCTGGGGTCCCCTGCCTACTCCTGATCTATCTCTATGTGGCATTCCTGGTCACTTGGGCACACTGCAAGCATCTCTTCAGTGCTCAAAGTGCAGAACCAGAGAGGAATAGCATTTCCTCTCCTCACTATCTAAGTTCACCTTGTTGCTGGGTTTCCCACCTTAATCCTCCCTCCCCTGTGCTCCCATCTCATGCTGGAAATGCCTTTAAATGGAACCTTCCAGATTTCCCAAAGCAGCAAGCCTATGGATAGGGGCCACAAAGATATGTCTCCCGTGGTGCAGAGCAGGTTGGAAATAGTGGACTTGTGTGTGTGTGTGGGGGGGGGTCCACCAGAAATCTCTCTTTTCTAATGGATTCATTGACTTGACAAATATTTACAGAGCATCTGCTTTGTCACGCACTAGGCTAAGATAAGGAAAGAGTGACAAGACAAAGTCCCATCTCTCGTGGAGCTTCTCATCCAGTGAGAGAGACAGAACATGAAGAACTAAAGGAAACCACCAAGATCATGGCAGATAGAGGTAATTGCTTAAGACATATGACAAATAATAATAATACCATAATAATCATTATAGACAGGACAACAAACTGCCAAAATGACATGATTCTAATTCTCTTTATTGTGGCAAAATATACGTGGCATAAACTTTACTATTGTAACCAATTTTAAGTGTGTAGTTTAGTGGCATTAAGTACATTCACACTGTTGTGCAACATTCACACCATCTATCTCCAGAATTTTTCATCTTACAAACAGGAACTCTGTCCCCTTTAAACATCAGCTCTCCATTCCTCCCCCTCCCCTACCCCCAGCTTCAGAAACCACCATCCTATTATCTGTCCCTATGAATCTGATTACTCTAAGTACTCATATAAGTGGAACCATACAGCACTTGTGTTTTTGTGACTAGTTTATTTCACTTAGCATAACGTCCTCAAGTTTCATTCATGTAGCATATCAGCCGGATTCTAATTTTGAATCAGGAAAAATATCCCCACCTAGAAAGTAATCCACCAACATTTTAATGGTGATAAGGATTAGGATTCTACACTTTCTGCATTTATTTTTTTATTTTTTAAAAGATTTTATTTATTTATTTGACAGAGAGAGACACAGCAAGAGAGGGAGCACAAGCAGGAGGTGTGGGAGAGGTAGAAGCAGGCTTCCTGCTGAGCAGAGAGCCAGATGCGGGTCTCGATCCAAGGACCCTGGGATCATGACCTGAGCTGAAGGCAGAAGCTTAATGACTGAGCCACCCAGGTGCCCCTACACTTTCTTCATTTAAACAATTCTCTGCAATGAACATGCATGGCCTTGATCATAAAAAAAGTCTAAAATTTCTGCTCTCTGTTCCTTCTCTCTTCCCTGTCAATGGTACTGCTTTACAATGTTTTCCCAGCTTTTCAATTTTCCACTGAGGGCACTTCTGCTGCTACAGTCTACTCCCAGGGCCTGCTTATTTATATTTTATATTCTTGAGTTGAGATGGCTAATTTTATGAATTTATTTTTTATTGAGATAGAATTGACACACACAGTAGTTCCCCCTTTTACCCACGGTTTTGTTTTCGATGGTTTCATGTTCCCTCAGTCAACCGAGTTCTGGAAGCAGATGACCCTCTTTCTGACATATTGTCAGAAATGTCTAATGCTATGTCACAATGTCTGCATCATTCCCCTCACTTCATATAATCATGTAGGCATTTTGTCATCTCACATCATCACAAGTAGAAGGATGAGCCCAGTACGCTTAAGATATTTTGAGAGGGGGAGAGAGAGCAAGAACGTTCACACAAATATCATTGCAGTATATTGTTATAATTATTCTATTTTAGTATTAGTGTTAATCTCTTACTGTGCCTAAATTATAAGTTGAAATTTATCATAAGTGTGTGTGTATAGGAAAGAACATGGTATGTATAAGGTTGGGTACTATTTGGGATTCAGGCATGTGTAGGAAGTCTTGGAACTCCAACCCCCAAGATAAGGGGGGGACTACTTCAACATTATTTAAGTTTAAAATGGACAATGTGGTGGTTCAATACATTTATATATTGCAATATGCTTTCTACCATCGTATTAGCTAACGCTTCCGTCATGTCACATTTCTTTTTTTGTGGTGGGAAAAATTAAGATCTAGATTCTCAGCAACTTGGAAGTTTCTAGTACAATATTGTTGTCCATAATCTTTATGCTGTGCATTACATCTCCAGGACTTATTTATTCATGTCTATGTATTTTGCTACTGTTTTTCCTAAATGCCTTTCTAGTGGGAAGTCTCAGCAGGAAGCAGATGCACACTCAAACTGGGTACTGTGATGACAGTTTGGTAAAGGGGTGGTGGGGAGGGGATAAGGATGGTGCAGGATCCTGGAGCTAGCAGCGCCTGGGCAGAAACAGAGAAAGAGGAGGGAGCATTTAGTGCCAGGATTCAGAGGGGTCACCTCCCAGGACCCACGATCTAGGGTCTAGGGGTACAGCCATCCTCAGTGAGTTTGTGGGGAGGAACCTGGGGAGAAAATATCCTGAGCTCATGCTCCTCCATCCCTCTCACCTCCTGCAAGGACTCCCTTTGCCTGAACCCAACCAGAAGCCAGAGAGCAAGGCAGCCTGTTGGTGTGATCCATAAGTGTCCTAGGACACAGAATAAGGGGGAGGACAGAGAGTGTCTCTAGAAGCCAAGAACTCCAGAGTTCTGCAGTGCTGCTCCTCAATCAGCGAGAGCTCTGAGGGCAGGACCACACTTCCCTGCTCAGTATAACGCTGGGCACAAAACAGATGTTCCTAAATGCTGAAGAAACATTCAAGAACCAGAAGGAGACTAATTTTTAAAATTGTAAAATATATACAACATAAAATTTTACCACCGTAACCATTTTTTTGCAGCTTTATGGAGATATAATTTACATATAACATTGTGTAAGTTTAAGGTGCATGACGTGTTGATTTGGTACATTTGTGTATTGCAAAATTTTTATCACCATAGCCCTTGTAACCACTTTGAAGTCACAAATCGGTGGTTTTAAGTTCATTCACCACGTTGTGCCACCATTACCACTATCTAGCTCCAGAACTATCTAGTTTCCATCACCCCAAAAAGAAAACCTTGCAAACATTAGTAGTCACTCCTCATTCCCCACTCCTTCCAGCCCCCAGCAACCACTAATCTGTTTTCTATCTTTATGGATTTACCTATTCTAAATATCTCATATAAATATAAATGCAGACTGAATTGGGAGGGGGAAGGAAACTTATCCCCTCATCTCTTTCTTCTTTCCCCCCATAAAATTCTGCTTGTGGTTTTAGTCACTTGCATATCAGGCCACTCGGGTAGTAGGAAGGGTGGGTTTCAGAGAAGGAGGACCTGACCTTCCTCTCCCTTATCCTCAGTTCCCTCTGGGGCCCTGGGAATGATGGGGAAGCTGCTAGCTGATAATGAGACCCCCTCTCCCTTAATGACTCTGGGGGCTGCGGGGATGCCGCAGGCCAGTTCTGCCCTAATTAATTAATAGGGAGCGCTTCCCACAGAGGAATTAGCCTGGATTCTTCCATCTCAGGCTCCTCTTGGTTCATCCTCTGCACAGGCCCCACCCCACAGCACGGGCAGTCATCTGGGACAGCTTGGGGATGCTCCTAGCCTGGTCTGCCCACCTCATGCTAGAATCAGAGCTGAAGCCACTTGTCAGAGAGGACCTGGGCTCAAGCTCTGGTCTCATCGCTTATTGATATTGATAATATGGGTGGTGACTTAACCTCTTTGAGCCCCTTCTACATCTATAAAAGGGAGCCACCAGCCTTAGGCTTACTGAGAGAATGGGAGACTCTGGGGCCAGGGCCAGGGTGAGGAGAGTGAGGCTCTTGTTGGAGGCATGAAAATGTAAGGGAGTACCCTAACATTCTGCAGTTAAGAGAAATGATGCTGGAATATTTTATTGGAATATTAACTTTGAGAGGTGTTAGATATGTTTATGGCCTTGATGATGGTGATGGTTTCATGGGTGTCTACTTATTCCCAAACTCATCAAGTTATATACATTAAAGATAATCAGCCCTTTACATGTCAATTGCATTTCAATAAAATGGTTAAAGAAAGAAATGAAAAAGGCAATGAAAGAGTGATGCTGTGTTTACCTAATTTCAAAACAGCGAAATACATCAGATTTTTTTTTCTTATGAGTATTCTTTGGACATATAGTTATGTTGTATTTTCTGAGTTCAGAGGTAAGAAAGATATTCTCCTATAAAAAAGATAAATAATATTCCAGTATCAATAATTCATCCCTCCCCCCCAAAATTCAGTGGAAAAATTCATAGTAAGCAAAACATAAAAAAAGACAGCATTAGCAAGAGTGTTGAGCCAAGCCATATGGGAGACTGAGCAGGAGAAAAAAAAATCACGAATTCTGATCCTGTCTTTATTTGGAAAGTTGATATTTTGCTCATCGTGAATTTGGCATTTGCTTTGGTTTTTCAAAATTTTGTGTTGAAATGCTATTTATCTGAAATACTGAGTTTTGGGTACCACTTTTCTTTTTATTCAGGTGGAGTTCATACCACATAAAATTAACCACTTCAAAGAGTACAGTGCAGTAGCCCTTAGCACATTCACAATGTTGTGCAACCATCATCTCTATCCTATTTAGTTCTGGAACATTTTCATCCCCCAAAGGACATCAGTACCCATCCGCAATCACTCCCCATCCCCACCTTACCACTGCATTAGCCTGTCCTTTAACGGTGCAACAGCAATGGTGACCAACAGCTGCTAGCACATCAGCACGAACCTAGTTAGCCGCACCAAACCGTGCCGGGTCCTTCTGTTCTTCACCGACTCATTCATGGTTCAAAAAAACAAAAGCCATTATTTTATTGATGAAGCAATAAAAACTATGTATTTTACTAAACCTTGACTCTTGAGTGCCTGCCTTCATTTTTTCTGCTTTTAGTGGTTTTTTTTAAAAAAGACTTTTGTTTTATTTATTTTTATTTCTTAAAGATTTTAAAATTTGGGGCGCCTGGGTGGCTCAGTGGGTTAAGCCGCTGCCTTCGGCTCAGGTCATGATCTCGGGGTCCTGGGATCGAGTCCCGCATCGGGCTCTCTGCTCAGCAGGGAGCCTGCTTCCCTTCCTCTCTCTCTGCCTGCCTCTCTGCCTACTTGTGATCTTTCTGTCAAATAAATAAATAAAATAAAATCTTAAAAAAAAAAGATTTTAAAATTTATTTTAGACAGAGAGAGAAAATGAAAGAGTGCAGGTTGTGAGGGCAGAGGAGAGAGAGTCTCAAGCAGACTCCATGTTAAGCGTGGAGCCCAAGGTGGGGCTCGATCTCATGACCCTGAGATCAGCCCAAACCAAGAGTTGGGGTGGGGGCGCTCAACTGATTGCACCACCCAGGCACCCCCAGACTTTTGTTTTAACAGTTTTACCTTCACAGCGAAATGGAGCAGAAGGTACAGAGATTTCTCATATGTCCTCTACCCTCACTCACACACAGACTCCCCATCATCAACAACCCCCGCCAGAGCAGGGCATTTGCTGTAACTGATGAACCCCCATGGACACACCATTATTGCTCAGAGTCCACAGTTTATGTTAGGGGTTGTGCTTGGTGTTGTACATCCTGTGGGTTTGGACAAATGTAGAATGACATGCATCCACCACTATACTCTCAGACAGGGGAGTTTCCTTCCTCTGTGCTCCACTAATTCTTCCCTTCTTTTTCCCTCCCCACTGCCAAACACTGATCTCACTGACTCTGTAGTTTTGCCTTTTCCCAAATGTCATAGTTGGAATCACACAGTATGCAGCCTTTTCAGATTGGCTTCTCTTACTTAGTAATATGCTTTTAAGTTTCCTCTGTGCCTTTTCATGACTTGAGAGCTTATTTCTTTACAACGTTGAATAATATTCCATTGCCTGGATGGACCACAGTTTATCCATTTGCCTACTGAAGGACATCTTGGCTGCTCCTGAGTTTTGGCGGTTATGAATAAAGCTGCTATGCCCATCTGTGTGCAGGTTTTTGCATAGATATAAGCTTTCAACCCCTTTGGGTAAATATCATAGAGTGCCATTACTGGACAGTATGGTAAGAGGATGTTTAGTTTTGTAAGACGCTGCCGAACTGTTTACTAAATGCTGTATCAGATCATGTCTTTTTAATATTCTGTAGGATGAAAAGGAAAGTGTGCATAAAGCATTTTTCTGCATGCTGAATTACTATGGTAGCTGTCTCCAGGAAAATACACCTGCATCATTGTTTGATTTGCAAGCTGAAACAGCTACTTTTTAAATGGGATACCATTTTTAGATATACAAACCTGTTACCCTGAGATCGATATTATTTGACAGACATTCTTCACAAAAGTGAAAGAGAGGGGCCTGTCACTTCAAGAAAAGCAACGGACAGTATTTTTTTTTTTTTTTTTTTACCAGTGATAATGTTTGAGCTTTTAAGTGAAAACTGGAATTTTGAAAAATCTGTATTTACCACAGTGATCTTGACAGCTTCCTGATGTTTAAAGGCTTTTCTTTTCTTTTCTTTCTTTCTTTCTTTCTTTCTTTCTTTCTTTCTTTCTTTCTCTCTTTTAAAAAAAAGATTTTATTTATTTGAGAGAGAGAGTGAGTAAGAGAGAAAGCACAAGTCAGGGGAAAGAGAGAGGGAATAGCAGATTCCCCGCTGAGCAGGGAGCTGAACAGGGATCATGACCTGAGCCTAAGGCAGATGCTTAACCATCTGAGCTACCCAGGGGCCCCTAAAGACTTTTTTCGTGAGACTGGTGGTCATACTAAACAACTGTGACTTTTGGATATTGAATAATGAAATGTGTTCATATTCAGAAAATCTGTGTAACTCAATGAACTAGTACTTTTCAAATGACTAGTGCATGATGTTTCAAAATCATGTGTGGGTAAAAGATGCCATTCAAAGGATTTTAATGTTAATAGAGTAGAAAAGGTTCACTGGCAGTCTCAGATCTCACACTGCAACTATCCTTTAAGAAACTAAGACATAGGGTGCTCAGTCATCAAGCGTCTGCCTTTGGCTCAGGTCAAGATCCCAGGGTCCTGGGATCAAGCCCGCATTGGACTCCCTGATCAGCGGGAAGCCTGCTTCTCCCTCTCCCACTCCCCCTGCTTGTGTTCCCTCTCTCGCTGTGTGTTTGTCAAATAAATAAATAAAATCTTAAAAAAAAAAGAAAAGAAACTAAGACATATTGAGGGACACCTGGATAGCGCAGTTAGTTAAGCGTCTGACTCTTGGTTCCAGCTCAGGGTCCCGAGATTGAGCCCCACTTTGAGCTCCACACTCTGCACAGAGTCTGCTTAAGATTCTCTCTCCATCCATTCCCCATCCCTCTCTCTCTCAAACAAATAAATAAATCTTAAAAAAAAAAAAAAAGAAACTAAGGGGAGCCTGGGTGGCTCAGTCAGTTAAGCATCTGCCTTCAGCTCAGGTCATTGTCCTGGGGTCCTGGGATCAAGCCCTGCATCAGGCTCCCTGCTCAGTGGGGTGTCTGCTTCTTTTTCTGGCTCTCCCCCATCTCATGCTCTGTGTTTCTCTCACTCACTCAAATAAATAAACACAATCTTAAAAAAAAAAAGAAGCCAAGGCATATTAAATTTTGGTATATTCTCAAAGAATAGCCACAAGTATCTGAAAAATTGATTAAAATATTCTCCTTTTTAAGGGGCGCCTGAGTGGCTCAGTGGGTTAAGCTTCTGTCTTCAACTGGGTTTATGATCTCGGGGTCCTGGGATTGAGCCCTGTGCAGGGCTCTCTGCTCAGCGGGGAGCCTGCTTTCCCCTTTCTCTCTGTCTGCCTCTCTGCCTACTTGTGATCTCTGTCAAATAAATAAATGAAATCTTAAAAAAAAATTCTCCTTTTTCCAATTACCTGTCCATGTGAAGTTAAGTTTTCTTCATACACTTCAACTAAAACAGCACATGATGACAGATTCAAGGCAGAAGATACACATTCTCATTGTTCAAGATTATTCAAGATTCTCATTATTAATAATTATTAATAATAATGAGAATTCTCATTATTCAAGACAGTTTTGTTCTATAAAGTTGCTGCAAATACTGAATTAGTGAATACTGAGCCACTGCCCTCAGGGAGAAATACAGGGTTAGGTTTCTACAAGCCTGTGTCACATTTTTTACAACCAACCATTCACCAGTCAATGCTTAACTCTGTTTTATGTGTGTTTCTGTGTAAAGACACCTTATTTAACATATGCTGTTGGTTTATTAACGTTGAATTCACAACCAATAGCACTGTAACTCATGCCGAGTGAAGCTCTTCTAGCATGCGTTTCTCAGTGAGGCACACTGCAGCCTTCTTGTGCTAACCAACCCTAGACAGTACTCAACACTACACCTTAGGCCATTTTAAACAGCAAAATCAACAAAGAGCACACAAATGTGAAAAACACGGTACTAAATAGACTGAAAAAGGACATCTTCTACTGCACAGCATCTGAAACACGAAGGCAGAACACAGCCCTGTTCAGCTTCAGCTGGGAACGTGCATGCCAGCCAGTTCAAATTTTGTATCTCTGTAAGCATGTCTGCTAATGGCCACAAAGTGCCACAGGTATTGATTTTGGGGTCATATAGAAGTTTAAGTGAGTGGGTGACTTGTAAATATGGAATCCTCACATAATGAGGATTGACTGTATGAGAATCCCTTCCTTTCTTTTTCTTCTTCTTCTTCTTCTTCTTCTTCTTTTAAAGATTTTATTTATTTATTTGTCAGAGAGAGAGCACAAGCAGGGGGATCGGCAGGCAGAACAGACAGAGGGAGAAGCAGGCTCCCCCATGAGCAGAGAGCCTGATGCAATCCCAAGACCCTGGAATCATGACCTGAGCTGAAGGCAGATGCTTAAACAACTAACCACCCAGGCGTCCCTCCCGCTTTCTTTCTATTAAGTGAGATACGAAAGCAATTTGCAAAAGTGTAAAACATTACTTGTCTTCTCATAATTTTTTCTTGTGTTGGAAAATATAATTATTTTTCATAGAAGATGCTATTTTTTAAATCAAAATTGATTTATTTCTCTTACAGGTGTAGTTAGAATTATCACAGGTGGACAGATTAATAGTGCAAATCCATTATACTCAAAAACTATCTTTTTGGTAGTGGAGATCATCAAAAGACAGAGGAGCTCACTGAAACCAGTTAATCATCAACTAATGTCAGAAACCCTGTTATTAATAATTTTTGCATTAAACAATAGGGTCCCAGGGAATAGATACATTCCTTGAAAGGGGATTAACCTTTTTAAAATTTATTTTTATTAACATATAATGTATTATTTGTTTCAGGGGTACAGGTCTGTGAATATGCTCTTTAGATGAACATATAATGAGTTTATTTTTAGGTTAAGATGAGTAAATAAATATTTTAAAAGCTTTCCCAGCCTTAACTTCTAATACAGTGAAGATGGATAATTATAATCCCAGATGAAAACTTTCCAATGTCCCATGATCTTTTTAATCAACAGACACACTTTCTTAGAAGAGTTTTGGATTTACAGAAAAATTGAAAGCATGCTATAGAGAATTCCCATATTCCTCCTCAATGATTTCCCCTCTCTTTTATTAGTATGATACATTTATTTCAATTAGGGAGCCAATATTGATACATTATTATTAAAGTCCACACTCTGTGGAAATGTCCTTAGTTTTCCCCCTAGTATCCTTTTTCTGTTCTGGGAGCCCCTGTGGGACTCACATTTCATGAGGCTACTCTTTGCTGTGACAGTGTCTCAGACTTTCCTTATGTTTGATGGCTTGAACTTTTTGAGGAGTACTAGCTCAGTATATCATAGGATGCCCCTCTATTGGAATTTGATTTTTTTGAAGGTATGATCAGACTGCGGTTTTGAGTTTTGGAGATCCACTCTTATTGTTAAAAGTGCTTAAAAAAAAGGGAGGTGCCTGGGTGGCTCAGTTGGTTAAGTTGGTTGATTTTGGCTCAGGTTGTGATTTCAGGGTTGTGATCCCAGGGTCAAGAGATCGAGCCCCACGTTGGGCTCTGCACTGAGCATGGAGCCTGCTTAAGATTCTCTCTCTCTCCCTCTGCTCCCCATTCACGCTCTCTCTCTCTCAAAAAAAAAAAAAAAATTAAAAAGAGTGTAAAGAGGTTCTGAGAACCAATCATTTCAGAACTTCTCCGATTTACTTATTATTTTGTGTAAAAGAGCAAGGGGTGTTCTGTCTTCTTCCCTGCTCAATCCCCAGCTTCTAGCACAGCCTAGCCCCACCATGGACACAAGATAAATATTTGTGGGGTGAATGACTACAAAAGGCAGGAGCTCTAGGCTCAGGCTCAGAGACTAGAATCTTCCTGCATAGCCCTTGACAGAAAAAGAGGGAGTGGGGAGGGTTCAGGGAGGAGTTGCAAGTGTGGGCCAGGAGAACCTGTCACCTAGGGCAGGGGCTCAACCTTAGCCACACACTGAAATCACTCAGGGAGTATGAAAACAAGCTGATGCCTGATCCCCACACAGAGACACTAATGGAATTGGTCTAGGGTGCCACTTGGGCATCAGAATTTTTTTTAAAAGTTCCCCTGGTAATCGCCAGGTACAGCTAAGTTTGAGAACCACCTATCTGGGGGAGGGGTGCTACTGTCGAGGAGGAGAGTAGGGTAGTATAGAGAAAGAGCTGGAACTCAGGAGGTTGCTCCCTGCCTGTGTGACTTTGGGAAAGTTACTGAACCTCTCTGAAAGGCTTTTCCTTCATCAAATGGGGGTAGTGGTATCTACTTCAGAGGGTTGCGTAGATTAACTATAAGCAAAAGAGCCTGCCCAGGCTAGGAAGTTCCCCTCAACAGTTGTTCGATAACAACAACAGCAGTAACAAACATATACTGATTTTTATGACCTGTGGGGCTGAGACCTCAGCTCTTGAAAAGGGCAGTTAGCTTTCAGGAGAGGCAGAGGGGGGTTGGAATCGACCAAATCGGTGTCGTTTGAGAAGAAACGCAGGATCAACTTTGCCAGGTGTACTCTAAAGACAGCAAAGAATAATATTAATTACAACAATACAGGAATTATTCGTCTCCCATCTGTACGATGCTTCATGGGGCTTGCAGCATTTCCACACTCATGCGCTCGAATTTTTCTCAGCTTTAATTTTCTGTGGGGTCGGCCAAGTAATCTCCGTTGTTTAAATACGGCCAAGCTCAGAGAGGGAGAGGGGCTGGCCCAAGGGCACACAGCGGCCAAGAGGCCAAGGCCCGGCTGTGTGCCCGAAGGGAGAAGCGGGGCCACGGAGCCCACGTGGCTGCCGGGGCACCTGGAGGGTCGCCCCCGCGTCTGGCCCAGACCTCCTCCGGGGATGCGGGTCCGGGCCCGGCGGTACCCAGGTGGGTCCCGCAGCTCTCCCGGGACTTTCGGGCCTGGTCGCGGGGCGGGGAGGGTGGGGGGAGGCGCGGGAGGCTGGGGCTCGGAGGCGCGGCTCCGAGGCGGGGGCGGGGGCGGGACGCGGGAGAGACCACCCACCTCGCCTAGCCCAGGATCCCCCTCCCTCCCCACCCGCGCCTTGCCCTTCCTCCCGCGCTGCGGCTGAGCCTGGGCTCCGCGCGGGGGAGGCGGGGGGCATCCCGGAGGGGATCCCGCCCCCTCCCCCGGCCGCCCCGCGCCCCCGCATCCACGTGAGCGCAGGGCCAGCCGGAATCCCACCCGCTGCACAGCGCGTCCCGGCTTCGCGCCGGTGCCTCCGCGGTCCTGTCCCCGCGCCAGCTCGGCGCCATCCCTGGCGGCTTCCCGCTGCTCCCGCCGGGCGCTTCGCGGGGCTCCGGCACCTGCATCCGGGCGCAGAGCGCAGGCCGAGGCGCGGGCAGGTCGCCCCCGCCGCTCCGGGAGCGGGTGAGTGGGGACACCGCGGTTTCGCTCCGCCAGAGGCTTTGGGGTCGAAGCGGGCGGGATCCGAGGCGGGCTTGGCCCACCCTGGGGTCAGGCGGGTGGGGCGCCCCTGCGTCCGCGTTCCCAGCTCTCGGCCGCCTTTGTCTCTGCTGCTCCTCAGCATGATCGCCGCCGCTCGTCAGGTCGCCTTGGTGAGTTTCCTACCACCTTAGCCATTGATTACCTGTGGGCTCATTACCCATCTTCCTCCTCCTCATCCCGTCTCTCTGACCGTGGCCTCGATTCGTGGGCAGGTTTCCATCTCTGTGCATGATGCTTCCTCCATTTCCAGGGCTCGGCTCCCATCCCTATCAGGGTGTTTATTCCTCCAACTCCGGACAGACTGGATGTGACTGAGACTTTGGCCGCCGTCACACCGGTGGTGGGTGGGAAGTTGTGTGTGGGGTGGTGGTGGTGGTGGTGTGTGTGGGAGGCTGAATTTATGAGTGGCTCGCCTTCCTAGAGAGGTGTGTGGGCTGGGTGCTTAAATGTGGGAAGGAATTTGAATGTCTGAAGTTTTGTGTCTGGAGTCCCAAGTTGTGTGTGTGTGTGTGTGTCTGTGATTCTGTGGCTCTCGGTGTATGGAGTTTCATTTAGGAAGAGGAATTGTTCAGGGTCTTGAAGGTGTGTGGGGGGTTGTATATCTGATGGTGTGCATGAAAGTGTGTGTGTTTGTGTGTGTAGGGATTGTATGACCGACACTGCAGGAGTGGAGTTGCTTTTCTGAAGGTGTGCGTGGGTTTGTGTGTCTGAAGAGTTCTGTGTGTGTGACTGTATGTCTGTGCAGTGGTGTTTGTGTCAATTGCACACAGAGGTGTGTGAGATTGTGCGTTTGAAGCTGTGCGTGATATGTTATGTATGTGATTTCTCTCCTCTCTTTCCTTCCCCCACTCACTCCTCTGGCCAGCAGAGTGTTGAGATAAAATGTAGAGGAAGCATACATTTGCCCACTGAGCTTGCTTCGGTTTTAGGATGTAGAGGCCCTTCCTTTCTTTCCTTTGGCTCCAAGGGAGGGGTGGCCCTCACATCTTATTGCATCCCAAAATCAAGGATGGGGAAACCAGGTGGGAGACCCATCCTGAGCTCCTGCAGACTGGGGACACTTGAAGAGCCACTTCCCAAGCAGCAAGTCTTTAAAAAAAAAAAAAAAGAAAAAGAAAAAAAAGAAAAAGAAAAAGAAAAAGAAAACAACAACAAAAACCAGGGTCAAGAGAATGCCTAGGACCAGGAGAGACTGGAAAAGAGAGAACCCAGGGTTCAGTGTTTGTCTCTGCCCTCAGCTGTGTGTCTGCTGGGTTTCTGCTTTATATCAACCCCAGTTGATCTCTATTTTGTGCCCACCAGGCGTTGTTCTAAGTGTCATGTGAATTGGGCCATCCAAGCCACACAAAAGTGACCAGTTATTCAAGGTGGAGGGAGATTTGAAATAAAGAGCTCAGGTATGCTCTTCTGTTAGGACAGGGACTAGCAAATTTTGTCAGTGAAGGGCCAGAGAGATTGTACTGTGGCCCACACACTCTCTGTCCCAACACCCTTGCTCAGATGTTGTAGTACGAAAGTAGCCATAGGCAACATGTAAGAAATGAGTGTGGCTCTGTGCCAATAAAACTACTTATAAAAGCAAGCAGTGGGCTGGATTTGGCTCTCGGACTATTGTTTGTCCATTTCTGCAATACGCTGTACTGCTTCTTGTAAGGAAGGAGACAAAACTAGTTCTGGACCCCTTGTGGCTAGTTGAGATCTCAGCTGGACACTCCCTGGGGACCCACAGGTAATTCTGTGCTACTGCTTGGTGACTGGGAACATGCATTCTAGAGAGAGGGAGGAATTATGAGTTTTCTGTGTAGTCTGTGGTTCCAAGTCTGGGATTTTTCACTGCAAGGTGAGAATCAGTGAAATTATGGTTTCAAAGTGATGGACCCATTTGGAGCAGGACCGCAACTGGGCTTTAGCATTGAGAATCGGGGCTTGGACCTGGAGGGAGCAGGGCCTTAAGAGTAGAGGCAGATGTCCCATGCTTTGGATATGGGGGACCAGAAAAAGGCAAGGAAGACAGTGGCCCCAGAAAAGTGACTGCACAGCCAGTGGCAGAAAAAAAAAAATCCAGGGTTCTACCTACTGGTGGAACTGAGACTTCTCTCAGACTCCCATATTCCCAGCCCTGACCTGGGTGAAGTTCGGCACAGGAACAATATTGACTGCCTTCCTTTGGCTTGGAGAGTTTTTTAAGAGCCAAATAAATCTGGTGTATTTGTCAGGAAACAACACACTAGAAAAGCAGAACTGGAAAGATATGAGCAAAGTTAAGGGAAACCAGTAAGAATGATGTAGTAACACTCAGGGACCAGCAAGAGTGGGGGCGGGGAAAGGGGCGGGACCAGCAGGGAGGAAGAGAGGGAGGAGGACAGGGCCAGAGCCTTGGCTGAAACAAAGGATTGTGTTTCTTTTTTAGTTGAAACATATTTGACATGGAACATTGTATAAGTTTAAAGTGTGTACCATGTTGTTTTGATACATTTATATATTGTAATATGATTGTCATTGTAGCAATAGCTCCTCTATCTGGTCAGGAGAGCCAAGAACACCCAACAGGGAAAGGATGGTCTCTTCAACAGGTGTTGGGAAAACTGGATAAAAACATACAGAAAATGAAATTGGACCCCTTTTTTATACTACTCAGAAAAATTAACTTGAAATGGATCCAAGCCTTAAACATAAGACCTGATACCATAAAACTCCTAGAAGACAAGGTAGGGAAGAAGCTCCTTGACATTGGGCTTGGCAAAGATTTTTTGCATATAACACCAAAAGCATAAAAAAAAAAAGCAAAAATAAACAAGTGAGACCACATCACACTAAACACTGCACAGTAAAAGGAAATGAAAAGGCAACCTACAGAATGGGAGACATTTTTTTGTAAACCACGTATCAGATAAGAGATTAATATCCTAAATATATAAAAAACCCATACAACTCAATAACAAACAACAATCTGATTAACAAATGGACAGAGGAACTAAATAGACATTTTTTCAAAGAAGGCATCCGAATAGCCAATAGATACATAGGACTGACAGGAGACTGAGGCAGAGGAACACAACCTTGGCTGAACAGGGGTGTGGCAGGGAGAATGCTGCTCCCACCAGCCATTCTGCTGCTTCCCACTGGTCAGACCAAAAAGGGAGCCAATGGGCAAGGGATCCTGGGCAATGCCCCCCCTGGTGGTCAACTGTTTGCCTGAAGTGAATCTACAGGGTCAACAGAATTCCCAGGTTGCCTGGAATATGGACACTATCACACTTTTTTTTTTTTTTTTTTCCTGTGAGATCATTGCAGGCCAGTCTGTCTGTCGTTCAAGAATAGGATGTCCAGTGCCCTGGGCCCATGATACCTTTAGGGATCCACAGAAATGTTTTAACTTATTTTTTTTAAATTTTTTAATTTTAACATATAATATATTTTTATCCCCAGGGATACAGGTCTGTGAATCACCAGGTTTACACACTTCACAGCACTCACCATAGCACATACCCTCCCCAATGTCCATAACCCCACCCCTCCTCTTGTTTTAACTTATTTTGTATTTTATTTATTTATTTTGTTTTCATTTTTTATTTTTATTTTTTTTTTAAAGATTTTATTTATTTATTTATTTGACAGGTAGAGACCACAAGTAGGCAGAGAGGCAGGCAGAGAGAGAGAGAGGGAAGCAGGCTCCCCACTGAGCAGAGAAACCGATGCGGGACTTGATCCCCGGACCCTGAGATCATGACCTGAGTTGAAGGCAGCGGCTTAACCCACTGAGCCACCCAGGCGCCCCTGTTTTCATTTTTTAAATCAGAAGAAAGAATTACACTTTTATTTTTTTAATTTAATTTAAAATTTTCAGTGTTCCAAGATTCATTGTTAAGAACTACACTTTTAGATAAAAGAAAATGGTTTAATGTATAATGTTAGGTGAAATTCACATATCAGAAACTCAACCATTTTAAAGTGGCATCAGTGGCCTGTAGTACATTCTCAATGTTGTGCAACCATTCCCTCTATCTAGTTCCAAAATACTATATTCATTTTTGTAACAATTCACTTGTAAAAATATAATTTAATATTTTAATATAATGTATATATTTTAATGGAGGAAGGAGTCCACAAAAATAAAAATTCTTCTGGCTCATGCTACAAGCTGCCTGATACATGTAACATGTTTCACTGGTAAAGGATAGGCAGGTTTTAATTTTTACATGCATTTCGTTTAATGTGTATTAAAATATAATTTGCATTTCAAGTAATGATCTCATTTCCATTTAAGAGATATTTATTTAAATAAGCATATAAGGTTACAGGGATGGAGTCAAATATAGAGGAGACACAAAAGTCTGAAGTTTGGGAAAGACCCAGAGTGATTCTGAACATCACATTTCCCTTCAAAAATGGATCTTGAAGAGCCAATGGGGTGGAGAGGAGAAGGTAATTGAGGGAAATTGGAAGAGAAGGTGAACCATGAGAGACTATGGACTCTGAAAAACAATCTGAGGGTTTTGAAGGGGCGGGGGGTGGGAGGTTGGGGGAACCAGGTGGTGGGTATTGGAGAGGGCATGGATCGCATGGAGCACTGGGTGTGGTGCAAAAACAATGAATACTGTTATGCTTAAAAGAGATAAAAAAAATGGATCTTGAAGAGCCACTGGGGTCAAGGATTGTCACCATTTCCTTCCTGAGGGATCCCACCTCCAGCCCCTCTGTTCACTCATGCAGGGCACTTGTATTTATTGGGCACTCACTGTTTGCCAGGCACCTGCTGATTTTGTCTTTGTGGAAAGGCCACTTGTTAGCACTACCAGGCCAGACACCAAACCATATTAATTTGGGGGGACTAACACCAGGATGCCTTGTCTAGGGCTCTGCATGCAGTTGGTGCTCAGTAAAGGCTCTCTAGTTTGGTTTGTGTGCTGGGACAACTCCCAGCGGCTTGTGAGGATATGAAATAAGGAGGGCTCTGGAGTCAGGGATGGCAAAGGTGTCCATTACATTGTGGTCTCCTTCCCCTTCATGTCTGGGAGCGGATTGTGGAGATCTGGACCCTTTTCTGCCAGGATTTAACTCTGAGCACCAGGTAGTGTTCTCAGGTGTCCCAGCACGGGCACATCCCACGTGGACAGGTGGACATGGCCCCTCCCCTGATGTTTGGATTCTGAGTTCCTCCTTTGTCCACCCTTTCCCCTGTCCCCACAGCCACCTTCTGTCCTCTCCCTTACTAGAAAGCTCCTCTGTCCCCCGCAGATAGACCATGAGCAGCCACGGGAACAGCCTGTTCCTGCGGGAGAGCGGCCAGCGGCTGGGCCGGGTGGGCTGGTTGCAGCGGCTGCAGGAGAGCCTGCAGCAGAGAGCACTGCGCACGCGCCTGCGCCTGCAGACCATGACACGTGAGCACGTGCTGCGCTTCCTGTGCCGGAACGCCTTCATCCTGCTGACCGTCAGTGCTGTGGTCATCGGTGAGCTGGCTGGGAGGGGCGGAGACCTCAGAGAAATTCCCTGCACGCACACATCGTCACTCCACCATTCTCACTGGCACATGCACTTGGCAACACCCACCGCTTTCCCCCGCATAAGGACACGTTCACACAAATGGGGCCCAGTGACCCCAACCATTCCACAGAGGCCTTCTTTCGGTTCTAGGAGTCAGCCTGGCCTTTGCCTTGCGCCCGTACCAGCTTACCTACCGCCAGATCAAGTACTTCTCTTTCCCTGGAGAGCTTCTCATGAGGATGCTGCAGATGCTGGTGCTGCCACTCATTGTCTCCAGCCTGGTCACAGGTGAGAGAGCCCAGGTCAGTGTTGGCCTCCGAGACCCATCCTGGAGTCCCGACTCAAACCTGGAGCCAAAGCTATGGCAAGCATGGGATCACCTCCCTATCTTAGAACCTCAAACATGAACCCTGCACCTACCCCGAGTTATTGGCCAAAGCCTAGATCTTCATCAGACTCAGGTTCCAGTCCCCATATGACCTATGCCACTTATCTCAGTAACTTTACCGTGCTTTTCCGTGTAGATAAAATACCAGCCTGCTAAGGGCTTATCATCATCCAAAGGTGAAAGAAAGGCTGTGATAGGGCAGCTAGGGGGAAGATAGAATGGCATCAAGGGTCAGGGGGTGGGATTGGGTGAAAGTGTTTGAGATGGAGGTGACAGGATGGTGGATGGGGGCCAGGGTAGAAATAGGGATGAGTTATGCAGAGGTTGAAAACTTTTTTTGTAAAGATCCAAATAGTAAACATTTTCAACATTGGGGTCCATATGATCTCTGTCAACTATTTAGTTCTGCTATGGTAGTGCAGGAGCAGCTGCAGATTCACCTGTAAGCAAATGCGTGTGGTTGTGTTCCAATAAACCTTTATTTATAAAGACAGAGAGGGGGCCAGATTTAGCCCCTAAGTGGTTGATTGCCAACCTCCAAGATTTTGGGATGGGAATGAAGATAAAGGACTGAAAGAGTGGTTTCTTGGGTTGGGTTTCCCAGAAGCAGAGCCTAAAATGGGGATATTTGCACAAGTGATATATCAAGAGATAACATTCAAGAGAGACCCATGAGGAAGCAAGGGGAGCAAGATGGGGCAGGGAAAGAATCTAAGCAGAGATGGGTTCAGAAGAAGGCCAGCCTCTTAGCCTTATCTCACGGATAACTGTGGAGCAGAAGAAAAGCTACAGGATTGTTCTTCCCAACTCTGCCCTCATTTGAGTCAAAGGAACTGGCCTTCTGAATCCCTGTACCAGGCAGCCTTTGGTTTTAGGTCTTCCGTGAGGTATTTCTGGGCAAAGCAACTTTTGTTCTGCTGAGGGCCATTCTCCAGAGAAGGGGGCCACACAAACTGTTGGGAGCCAGCAATGCAGCAGCTGAAGGGCAGTTGTGTTAGCCTGGTAAAGGGCTTTTGGAGGGAGCACCAAAAGAACTATTTCTCACAGATAGGGTACAGTAAGGTGGGCTGGAGGGAAGTATAATTTTGGGGTCAATAGTAGGATGAAGAGTGGAATGAAGGTGACATTATGGTGTAACAGGCATAAATGGAGGGTGGGATGGGAGTTGAAAAGTTCGGCTTGAAGTAGAGGAAGTTTAGTGAAGTGGGGCTTGGGATGAAGGATGGGGTGGAAGGCGTATTTGGAAAATAGAATAGGGGCTGAAGACTGATAAGAGGGGTCAAATGATGGCAGCGTGGGTGCTGGGGTGGGGCGCAGAAGGAGGAGATTCTTGGTAAATTCTTGTTGAGCTGGTGGTATGAGGGAAATAGAGCTGATGGTTGGGAGAGAGGGTGGTGGGGTGTGGATGATGCTGCTCAGGGTTGCACCACCTGTCCTCCAGGTATGGCATCCCTGGATAACAAGGCAACAGGGCGGATGGGGATGCGGGCAGCTGTGTACTACATGGTGACCACGGTCATTGCTGTCTTCATTGGCATCCTCATGGTCACCATCATCCATCCTGGGAAGGGCTCCAAGGAGGGGCTGCACCGCGAAGGCCGCATTGAGACCATCCCCACAGCTGATGCCTTCATGGACTTGGTCAGGTGACGTCCTTTCTAATTTTGATGGGAACTCTGGCCCTAGATGCAAGCAACCATACTCAAGGAGAGACAAGCTGGCAAGGAGATACTCAAGGGGACGGGCTGATTCAGCCTGGAAATGCAACACCCAAGTTGAACCTAGTTCATTGATACCCATTTAATGTCCTGGAGCCTTATGCAAATCCCGAGAGTAGCTGACTCCTAGGGTAGGATCTTTTGGACCTTAGGCTCTGGAGGCTTTAGCTGCATCTTGAAATGAGCTCAGAACAGGTGGTATTTGGTGTTTCCAAGCTCCTTTTCTTTTAAAGAAGCTAAATTTTGCCAACCAGAATCAAGGCTTACCATGGTTCTTCCCTAGTCACTGACTTGGAGGAAACCCACATCTGAGGTCCACAAGTTATCTGTGTTTTTTGAGGCATCACTGGCACATGTGTGTGAATTGAAGTCTGAGGTAGCATAGGGTTCTATGGAAGGGCTTAGAGAAGCATGGATTTGAGGTCCATCTGCACCCCTTTTGAGCTGTGTAGCTTTGGGTAACATCTGTAAGTTCTCTCTGTGTTGGTTTCTTTGTGCATAAAATGGGGACCTTGGTAGTGCTCACTTCAAGAATTATTGTTGTATTTAGATGAGCACTTAGCTTTAGATACTTTAGATAACTTTAACTTTAGATAAGCACTTAGCTCAGTACCTGGTCTAGAGTAAGCATTCACTTGTTGGCTGCCATTATTATGGTTGGTATTATTGCTATTATTCTTACTGTTATCACCCTGGACTCCTTCCCAAGGTCTAACCACCTCCCTTCTTCTTCTGTTTTTCTGCAGAAATATGTTTCCACCCAACCTGGTCGAGGCCTGCTTCAAACAGGTCAGGGGGAAGTGCACGGTGTGTTCAAGGAGGTTTGAGGGGGGTAGCTTGATGCTGAGTGAGTGGTCCTGGGGTGAGGGAAGGGAAGAAGAGCATGCCAGTGCAGTGGGCAGGGGCATTTGGAAGAGTCTTGGAGAAGAATATACCTCCCATTGGTGGAATGATCAAGGGAAGATAACAGAAAAGGACTTAGGCCAAGAGCTGCCTGGGGATGGTGCTGAAGGAGGAACCAGGGCATCTCACCATAGATGACTGAGGAGAGAAGTTCCCAAATCTCTCTGAACAGGGAGCTTTGAAAAAGGCAGAATCTTTCCTCATTCTTCCATGCATTGGTTGTTCACTCCTTTATTCATGTATTCCTTCACTCGATCTTCTATGCATTGGTCAAGTCCTCTAAATAAGACTCTCCAGGGGTAGCAACCAGGAATTGGTGTTCTAAATAAACTTTTTCAGGAGATTCTGATGAATTGATTTTGGCCCCAATCTCTCCATATTTCAGTTCAAGACACAGTATAGCACGAGGCTGGTAACCAGGACCATAGTGAGGACAGAGAATGGATCTGAGCCGGGCACCTCCATGCCTCCCCCGTCCTCAATGGACAACGGAACTAGCCTCCTGGAAAATGTCACCTGGGCCTTGGGCACCCTGCAGGAGGTGCTGAGCTTTGAGGAGACTGTACCTGTACCTGGCTCAGCCAATGGCATTAATGCCCTGGGCCTTGTGGTCTTCTCTGTGGCCTTTGGGCTGGTCATTGGTGGCATGAAACACAAGGGCCGAGTCCTTCGGGATTTCTTCGACAGCCTCAATGAGGCTATTATGAGGATGGTGGGCATTATTATCTGGTAAGTGCTGGGTTTTGACAGGGCTGACAGGTGATGGCACGTGGGAAGTGTGGAACCAGGACTGGGAAGTCAGGCTGTGGGGCAGCTGCTCAAGGGGCCATTGGGCCATTTTGCCAAGGTTATTCATGTATGTATTGGTTGATTTACTCATTCATACATTCACTCATAAACTCATTCACAGACTCATCCACGCATTAATGTAGCCATTGTTTGACTGACTGATTAATTTACTCACTCTGCTGTGTATTCAGTCAAGCTCATTCTTTGGCCCACTCATTCATCTCTGCATTTGTTATTCTCCCATTCACTCCCTCATGTATTCCCTGCATTTATTCACTTAACACACTCATTCATTCACTCACCAGATCATTTGTGTCTCATTTGCTCATTTCCTTATTTGTTTATCCACTCACTAGTTATTCCTTAGTTGATACATGCGTGCATCCATTTTACCATTCTCTATTCCTTCACAAATTCCTTTACTCATTCAGCAGAACTTTTTCTGGGTTAACTTTGTCTAGAACGCAGGGATATGCTGAATTCAGCCCCTGTCCCCAAGAAGCTTATGAAATCTTGGAGGAGACAGACACATCCTAGATAAGTGTATTACAAGGTGGAAGGTTCTAGAGCAAAGGGGTGTTCAAAAAGAGTTGGGAACATGAAGAAGTGAGCAGCCAAGGAAGGGATATGCAGTGAACTCTGCTTGGTAAGGTGAAGAGGGAGTTATAGAAAAGGTTGCCTCATAGTTGGGTCTTGAGAGGCAAGTGGGAACCCAATAGGACAGGAATGGAGAGAGGCCATTCAAGCAGGGAAAGAGAACATGCAAAGCCTGCAGGAAGCTGAGTTGGCTGGAGAATGGTGGGGAGTTCAGGGAGGTAGGAGCACAGGGTAAGTTGGGAGTGGTGGTGCAAGATATTAACAAGACTGTCTAGGGCCAGCCTGGAGAAGACTTTGTACATAATCTCCAATAATTAGAAAGTTGCATAGGGGGCTAGAGGCCAAGTTTAAAACTTGGAAAAGGAGCTGAGGGGGGAGCTTATCGAGGATAGGCAAGAAGACTGACAAGATGGAAGCTCAACTGTATTGGAAACCATAAACTTATAGAGGTATCGTTGGCAGAGTTTATCCAGATGTGCTGGCTGGATGAATGTAGAAGGAAAGAAGCCCCATGCAATTGACCTAGGGTTGAGGGGTTCTGTGGAGAATGAAGAGGAAGGATGATGATGAGGGAGCTGGGGAGGGGGTTCACAGAGCAGGCATAGAGGTAGGTGAAGACTGGGAGACAGCTCAGCAGCCTCCCATCTGGTCTCACCATGAGCCCAGCTGAGCCCACGGGAATACAGATGTGGCCAGAAGAGTGCTCCACATCCTCCTTCCCACCACCTCAGGGTGGGTCTCATTGTTTCTGACCCAAGCTATTGTACCAATTTCCCAAGAGGTCCCGGCCTCCTCCTGTCCTCCAATGCCTCTACCATGAGAACAACCAAGTGTAGTCTTCAGTTTCTAAAGAGAGGAGTAACGCAGAAGCCTGGTGATGGTTGAATGAAGGCACCACTGGCAGGTGCCAGTGTCTCATCTTGCAAGACTAAGATGCGCTGGTTTGTGGGGAGCACAGGTGAGCCCCTGATGAACTCACTCTGTCTCCTCTCACTTGCCACTCCACAAACACTGTCTGCTCTCTTCTCCTTCAGCACTTCTAGCTCATGCTCATCTCAGGGTCTTTGCATGGTGCTTGCAATGCTTCCCCTTCAGATAGATGTGTCTCTTCACATCGTTCAGGCCACTGTGTGAACGTCACATCTCTAGGGAGGCCCTTCCAGGCCACTCATGCTGGTGCAACCCACTGAGGGACTTTGTTATGCAGCTCTCACCATCTGAAGTTTTTAATTAGGCATTTCTATGTGTATTGCCTGTTTTCCCCATTAGAATGTAGGTGCCACAGGGGCAGGGACAGTGTGACTGGTGCAGAGTAAGGTGCTCAAGAGAGTGGTCGAATAAATAAATGATTTGATAAGATATGTGGTTTGGGATGTCTGGGGGAAATTCAGGTGAAATAACTCAGGGCCAGTGAGTGAGTGAGAATATGCACTTACAGGAAAGAGAACAGGGGCATTGAGGTTACACATTTAAACAGAGTTGGAGGTGGTGAATAAGGGAAGTTTGAAGGCCAGTAATAGGGGATGTTTGGGCCACATCTAGAGAAAGAGTCCCAAGGAGTGACTATTTGGGGATGGACTTGAATGGTGGAGTGGAGGAAAGCGAAACCTTATAGGATTGTATGCACTGGAGTTGTAGGAACTTTTCCCTGCTGTTCTAGGTGTGATCTGTGGGTGGGCAGGCAGAGTCGGTGGGATATATTTATGGGGTCCATCCCTGTTTGTCAGTATGTGGGGAAGTTTGGGGCAGAGTAGGGGTGCTGTATGATGGGCACTGCCTGGCTCTAGGGGCTTATATGGGCAAAGCCTTGGGAATGCCAGCTCTGAGGTTTAGGGGAAGTCATGAGGGCACTCTGACAGGTGTCTGGCTTGGCCTAGGTATGCACCTGTGGGGATCCTGTTCCTGATCGCTGGGAAGATCCTAGAGATGGAGGACATGGCTGTCCTGGGGGGTCAGCTGGGCATGTACACCCTGACCGTCATTGTGGGCTTGTTCCTCCATGCTGGTGGTGTCCTGCCCCTCATCTACTTCCTCATCACCCACCGGAACCCCTTCCCCTTCATTGGGGGCATGCTGCAGGCCCTCATCACTGCCATGGGCACGTCTTCCAGGTATGGCTTCATCCCCCACCTCCAGCACTTTTCTGAGGTTCACTGTCAGGTGTTCACAGGCTCTCCTAAGAGTCCTGGCCCCCAATCCCTGTACTAAACCTCGTTTGAGCTATGTGGTAATGTTAGTGGTTCCTGAAGGTCTACAGGCCAGTTGACACCTGGGTGCTGATCTTTGTCCCAAACTGGTTCTACTGACCTGTTTTCCACATTTTCTATTTCTCTATTTTATGTGGAGGAGAACCAGCTGCCAATTTGAGGTTAGGACAAACGTGCTCCCTATTCTGTGTCATTTTCTAGCTCAGAGTCTCATTTCCCCTCGAAATGGTCTCTGGGAGCTCACTTGGCTCCTTTCTCCTCCTTCCCCCCTTTTTTGTGGTTTTATGGGGTTAGTAAAGAGCTTCCCCTTTCCCCGTCATCCAAATTCAAAGAGGTTTGAGAAGTATCACGAGAGCCAACTGGGTGGAAGAATAATATCATTGTTATTGCTCATAATGCTGCCTGGAGAATGCGCCTTTTGGTCTTTGGCCAATAAGATTGATGCCATTGTAACCCAGAATGACACTCACCCGATCACCACAGGGTTGGATCCCCAGAGGCCTTCTTTGTGAGGCCAGGCTTTCACTGCATGACATCAAGCTGACCAGACCACATGTTTTGTGGTCAACTCCAAGTGAGATGTCCATTCCTTCAACTAAACTCCCCAATCAGTTCGACTGCTCTTCCCCTGCTGTGGAGTGGTGGGGAGAGAGACCAGGAGGGTTAGTGTAGCTGATGTTGCTCCCTGAGCTACATGAGTGGGGATTAGAGGTCTATGTAATACTTCTCTTTTAACCCTGAGGGTGTGCGAGGTCAGTAGACCCCTAGTCCTTTCCTTTCTGGGAGTGGAAAGTTCACCAGTGGCATGAATAAGTGTCTAGTAATTAGCTTTAAGCTGTTGCCTTTAAGTGGGTCAAGAGACCTTCAACCTAGGGGACTACCATTGCCATGTGCTTCTTGCATCATGAGGAGCCCTTATTCCCCATGCACAGTTACCAACCTCTGAAATGTTATGCTCCTGCCATCCTCCCCTTGCTCTGGCTCCCACCTGGTCTCCCAGTGTTCTCAGCAGAATCCCTCCTTTGGCCCATGGCTACTCCAGTCCCTCCCTGCCACTTCCCATTCTCAGCCTCCAGGGCTCTCTCCCCTAGCTCTGCAACACTGCCCATCACCTTCCGCTGCTTGGAGGAGGGCCTGGGTGTGGACCGACGCATCACCAGGTTCGTGCTGCCTGTGGGGGCCACTGTCAACATGGATGGGACTGCTCTGTATGAGGCCCTGGCTGCCATCTTCATCGCCCAAGTCAACAACTATGAGCTCAACCTGGGCCAGATCACGACGATCAGGTGAGGTGATCCTGGGTGGGATCTGCCAGCAGGTGAGATCTAAGAAGTCATTAGGTTGGCTAGGGGTGGAGGGAGCCTCAGCTTCTTGATGTCAAGGGAGGCTTTGAATGTTGGAGGGGGCATGTGGGAAGACCCCAGCTACCCATGCCAAATGAGGCTAAAGGTGAGACTGTGCAACCTGAGGCTATCAGGAGCTGGCCAGACGTTTCAGTCCCATCTTCTCTCACATGCTATGGTGGGAGATCCCTTTGCCCAGGATTTTCCAAAGTATGGCTGGTGCATCCTAATAACCTGAGGCTCTGAAAAGAAGGATGGATCCCTGGGTCTCAGTACCCAGAGGTTCCGTATGGTCATTTTAAATATAACGGCAAATATCACATCCTTCAGGTCTTTGGTCCAGTGTCAACTGCTTAGGGAAGTGTTTCCTGAATATTCTATTTAAAATGGCATGGTTTCGACTTTCGTAGGCTGAACTGTTTCTCTGTCGCACCCTCTGCCTTAGTATATGTTTTAAGTACTCATCTTATTTATTGCCTGCCTCCCCCACTAGAATGTAAGCTCTGTTTGGGCAGGGATTTTCTTTTAAGGGAGTTTCTACTAGGTGTCTAGCATGTAGTAGATGCTCAATAAATATGAGTTGAAAGAATACATTTATTGAAGGCTGCTTTTTATTTTCAGGCACTTAATTTAAGATGTTCCAGGGAACCACCTCTTCCCTTCTGTTGTGCCCTTTCTCACTCTCTTCCTCGTCTTCTCCTTCCCACCTCCTGCCTCCTCCCTGTGTTCTCTCTTCATGTACAGTATCACGGCGACAGCAGCCAGCGTTGGGGCTGCTGGCATCCCCCAGGCAGGTCTGGTCACCATGGTCATTGTGCTCACATCGGTCGGCCTGCCCACTGAAGACATCACGCTGATCATAGCTGTGGACTGGTTCCTGTGAGTGTTCTTCAGGCCCTGGTGCTATCTTTCCTCAACCCCATCCCCGCTTTCCTTGTGAGACCCCTAACCCATGGGCCCTCATTCCAGCAAGGACAGAGTTGTAGAATTTTAGAGTAGAAGGAAAGTCTTGGAGAATACTCCAAACCATGGCCTGTAGATCCCAAATCCCATAGAGTTAACCTGGGGAGTAGGATGGGGAGGAGATGAGCAATGGGGGCTTTACCGATGAGCCTGAAAAGCCCTTGTCCCTGGAGAAGTCACAAAAAGGTGATCCATGGGACAGAGCTGGCTTGCAAATTTTTGTTGTTTTTAGTTTGTGTTTTTAATATTTAACTTCAAAAAACAGAAGGCTTACATTAAAAAAATCTGGACTTTCCTTCCCATTTAGGAGCAGTCAGGTGGATCTGAGTCCCACTTAGGGTCCAGGCTGGCCTGATTTGCTCACAGTTGTTACCTTCCTCATCCTGTATGCTGTTCAGCCCACAGCCCCTAATTTTCTCTATCAGATGTTTACATCCTTAAAAAAAAAAAAAAGAATTGCAATGCTAAGATCACGTGAGCTTATCAGAGTTGATCCAACGTACATCTGTTAGGAGAAGGGGAAACTGAGGACATCAAGTGGGAGGCACCTGCTTGAGGTTATGTGGTTGTGGATGGAACATGAGCCCCACATCCCAGACACAAGGAACCTCCCACCCTGATGCACCCTCTCCTCCATGAGCTCTTCAAATCTCAGCTAACAGTGGTTTCTCTCTCCCTACCCTTCCCCAGTGACCGACTTCGCACAATGACCAATGTCCTGGGGGACTCTATTGGAGCTGCCGTCATTGAGCATTTGTCCCAGCAGGAGCTGGAGCTGCAGGAAGCTGAGCTTACCCTCCCCAGCCTGGGGAAGCCCTACAAGTCACTCATGGCACAAGAGAAGGGGACGTCCAGGGGACGGGGAGGCAACGAGAGTGCCATGTGAGGGGCCCCCAGCTCTGCCACTCAGAGAGGAGGGAATAGGGCTGGGGTGGGGGGGGGATGTCCTAGGGAAGACCTGCTGCCTGAATGACTGTGCACTGAACACACATGTTCTGTCTGGCTTGTTTGGTGGAAACCGAGATAAAGGAGCAGGGACGAAAGGATGCCCAAGGCCTCCATTGCTCTCTAAGCGCATGGGGAGAACTTGTGGAGGGCAGTGAGCAAGGCAGGGAGGAAACACTTCTCCTGGGACTGGGGGTGAGGACAGCTTTGGGTCCCACAAGCTGAGGGGTCAGCTTATGTTATTTATTTTCTCAAGGAGTGGTGGAATTGAAAGAGGTAAAGGAAAACTACCATTTATTATAATAAAGCAATATTCATGATCTCTGTGTTGGGGGTCCCCATGACCATCAGTGATTTGCTAGGACACATAGAACTTGGAAAAGCTGTGATGCTCACATTTATGACTTACTGCAGTGAGAGGATACAGATTAAAATCTGCAAGGACAAAAGTTGCCTGGGGTAGGGTCCAGAAGACACCAGATATGGGCTTCCAATTGTCCCCTCTGTAGAATCCCATGGACACCCTTAATTCTCTCAGCAGTGATGGGTGACAGTACGTATGCCAGCCAAGGAAGCTCACCTTAGCCTTGGTGTCCAGGATTTTTGTTGGGGGTTCTGTCTTGTAGGCATGGGGTGCTTCAGCCCCACAGAAGTCAAGTGAATATAGTCTTGTCCAGGGCCCCAGGTGAACAAAAAGAGGCATTCACCATAAATTACATGGTCAGCATAGACAACCTGGCATGATACAGGGCCCTAGGTTACAAAGACACTTTTATCAGGGAGGATATTCCAAGGACTCAGATGTTATTTCCTGGGAGCTGATCAAGGGCAAGTCCTTTCTTTGGAATATGTAGGCTCTGAGTACCCCTAGCCCTTCCAGTTAACCCTTTACTTCATACACCCATAGCTGGCAATTGAGGAAGCAGCTTCCCATAGGGATGAGTAGCAGCATCTTGTAGTCCCAACTCTTGATTGCTGAAACCAGTTGGCTCACACCCATGCTGACCTCAGGAAGCTCTGTGTCTCCTTACTACACAGGCAAGCCTAATGAACCAGGTGGGACATTAAATGAGACCTTAATAAAACTGGGAGAAAACCCAAGTAAATAGAGAGTAACATAATTCCAGACGTCATGGGTATAACTTAACTCTATAATCCTTTTGTCTAGGGAACACAATATTAGCTTTTTCTAAATCAAATAAACTTCACTTGAGCACCTACCTCTCTCAAGGGGGAAGGGACATTCCAACACAGGTATGTTTGGGGATGCCTCCCCCCATTCTTTAGGATCCCAAGAGAACCCTTGGGCTATGTAAATGGGAGAATGTGGAAGAAGGGATCCAAGAATTCTTTAACTTATTTGCAGTCACCATGGAAACATTTATGTCAGTGACTGGAAAAGTCCATGCAAAGGCAAGATGCTTATAGAACATCCTACTCCACATTTGACTCTTGGGAGATTTGCCGGGGATCCCAATCTCAAACAAGAATTTCTGCCTCTAGCCCATGGTCTGTGTCGGTAGAAATCTCCTTGTGGAAGCAGGGTGTATTAGTTTGCTAGGGCTGTGATGACAAAGTACCACAGGCTGGTGGCTTAAGCAATAGGAATTTATTTTCTCATAGTTTTGGACACAAATATTTGACTTGATTCCATTCATATAACTGCAGAAAACATCTAAATGAGTTTGCAAGGCAACATTTCCCAATTAGGCACACATCCTATCACCTTGAATATGTCTATTAAACACATGAGATTTGATTTATTTTTCAAGAAATCCAAACCATCACTGAAGGTTACTGAGAGAATAGCAGGTTCTATTCATATCAAGTTAAAATGACTAGTTACAGAATGAAAAAAAGAATGCACAAGGGAACCTGAAGAAAAATAGAGGGCAGGGAAAAACCAAGGAAAATCTTGCTTGGAAACATGTAAAATTAGGAAAAATAAAAAATATTGCATGAAGGAAACTAAGATTTGTGGTCTTCAGTATTGTGTGCCCAGGTACTCAGGAGAGTCCTATAATGGTCCTGATGCTGAGAGGCACCTCCTTCCTGAGGAGTGCAGCCAGGGCCCCCATCATGTCCCTGTTCTTCAAGCTGTAGATGAAGGGGTTCAGCATGGGGGTGACAATAGTGTACATCACTGAGGCCACCAGACTTGTCCTGGAAGATGAAGTCACTGCAGAACTGAGGTAGACCCCAAGGCCTGTGCCGTAGAACAAGGAGACCACTGAGAGATGAGACCCACAGGTGGAAAAGGCTTTGTACTTACCCCTGGTTGATGAAATTTTCAGGATGGAGGAGAAAATCCGAGAATATGAAAAGAGGATTCCAGAGAGAGGAAAAAGACCTAGGACAATAGTCACAAAATAAACCACTATGTTATTGATGAGGGTGTCAGAACAGGAAAGCTTCAGGACTTCAGGAAGATCACAGAAAAAGTGTGGGATTTTCATGTTTTTTGCAGAAGGACAGCCCCAAAAGGGTCAAGGTCTCAAGCAGGGAGCCCATGACACTGATGCCAGGACCCCAGGGCCAACAGCCCACAGAGCCTGGGGTTCATGATGACCGAGTAGTGCAGGGGGTGACAATGGCCACAAAGCTGTCATAGGCCATTACGGTCAGGAGTAAATTGTCCAGGCATCCAAATGCAATGAAAAAAAAAAATCTGGCTGAGGCATCCTTCATATGTTATGGTTTTGTCCAGAGTCTGGATGTTCAGCAGCATCTTGGGGATGGTGGTGGAGGTGAAACAGATGTCAGCAAAGGACAAGTTGGAGAGGAAGAAGTACATGGGTGTGTGGAGGTGGGAGTCTGAGCAGATGGCTAGGAAGATGGGCAGGTTCCCAGTGAAGGTGACTAACAATATGGACAGAAACAGCCCAAAGAAGAAAGACTGCATGTCCAGTTCCTCTGAGAAACCCTGGAGGAGAAAATTCCCAACTCCTGTTTGGTTTCCTCTTTTCATAGGGTTACTGGGTTTGCCCAGAAGGAGGAAAAAAGCAGCACAAGATTCACTCCAAATAAGCATTTTCCAGAATGATAGTAATTTCCTTAATCCAAACTCAGGGGATTCATGAAATCATTCATTTTGACTAATGATTGGCCTTCATTACTGACAAATTATGGTTACCATTGTTACCTGGAAAAATTTTCTCTAAGATCAGTGGTTCTCAAATTGTGATCCCTGACCAGCATCATCAGCATCACCTGGGAACTGTGTTGAAAATGCACATTTTTTGGGCCCACCTGACCTAATGAATCAGACACTTTGGGTGGGGAGCCAGCATTCTGTGCCTTGACAGGCCCTCCTGGGGACTCTGGTGCACACCAGGTTTGAGGAGCCCTGCTCTAGTGCTTGTCTTCATCCCTAAGCAGTCATGCTTGATGCCTGCTCTTGTGCTTTCTGCTCAGTGCTTGTGGGAATGGAGAATTCCTGAATGCCAGGCAAATCTTCTAATCTTTGCCAGGTTCTTTCATTGTACTGCCTTTCTGTAATTTCTTTATCTTAGATCCTCTGGACCTTGGGTGTTCCTTCTCTTAAAAAAAACCACCAATATTATTATTTTTAATCATCATTTATATTTCATTTATAGTATCAATGTCCCTATATAATTTCAGCAAAAATAGAATTTATAAATATAGTGTCCTAGAGTTTCTCATTTACTTATTTATTTATACATTTTAAAAAATCATTTTCTAAATTCCAGTATAGTTAACATAAAAGTTTAGATTAGTTTCAGGTGTACAGTATAATGATTCAACAATTCTATACATGTCTCAGTTCTCATCATGATAAATGTACTCCGTAGTCTCCTTCACCTATTTCTCCCAATCCTCATCCACAAATGATCAGTTTGTTCTCTTTAGTTAAGAGATTTTTTGGTCTCTTTTTTTCTTTGTGTGTGTGTGTGTGTAGTTTTTATTTAAAATCTAGTTAGTTCACTTCTCCAATGAAAACATACAAATGGCTATCAGACACATGAAAAATGTTCATCATCACTAGCCATCAGGGAGATTAAATTAAAACCACACTGAGATACCACCTTACACCAGTTAGAATGGCCAAAATTAGCAAGACAGGAAACAACATGTGTTGGAGGGGATGTGGAGAAAGGGGAACCCTCTTACACTGTTGGTGGGAATGCAAGTTGGTGCAGCCACTTTGGAGAACAGTGTGGAGATTCCTCAAGAAATTAAAAAGAGAGCTTCCCTATGACCCTGCCATTGCACTACTGGGTATTTACCCCAAGGATACAGATGTAGTGAAAAGAAAGGGCCATCTGTACCCCAATGTTTATAGCAACAATGGCCACGGTCGCCAAACTGTGGAAAGAACCAAGATGCCCTTCGACGGACGAATGGATAAGGAAGATGTGGTCCATATACACTATGGAGTATTATGCCTCCATCAGAAAGGATGAATCCCCAACTTCTGTAGCAACATGGACGGGACTGGAAGAGATTATGCTGAGTGAAATAAGTCAAGCAGAGAGAGTCAATTATCATATGGTTTCACTTATTTGTGGAGCATAACAAATAGCATGGAGCAAAAAGGTAATGGAGAGAAGAAGGGAGTTGAGGGAAATTGGAAGGGGAGGTGAACCATGAGAGACTATGGACTCTGAAAAACAATCTGAGGGTTTTGAAGGGGTGGGGGTGGGAGGTTGGGGGAACCAGGTGGTGGGTATTGGAGAGGGCACAGATTGCATGGAGCATTGGGTGTGGTGCAAAAAACAATGAATACTGTTACACTGAAAATAAATAAAAAAAATTAAAAAACAAACAAACAAACAAAAAACAAAAAAACCCACATTGAGCTTTTGATCTTGAGGAAGTCCCAAAAGTTCATTTTTGCTTTTGTTTCCTTTGCCTTTGGAGACATATCTTGAAAGAAGTTGCTGTGGCTGATATCAAAAAGGTTACTGCCTATGTTCTCCTCTAGGATTCTGATGGATTCCTGTCTCACGTTGAGGTCTTTTATCCATTTCGAGTTTATCATTGTGTACGGTGTAAGAGAATGGCCGAATTTCATTCTTCTACATATAGCCATCCAATTTTCCCAGCACCATTTATTGAAGAGACTGTCTTTTTCCCACTGTATATTTTTTCCTGCTTTGTCAAAGATTATTTGACCACAGAGTTGAGGGTCCATATCTGGGCTCTCTACTCTGTTCCACTGGTCTATGTGTCTGTTTTCATGCCACTACCATGCTCTTGGTGACCACAGCTTTGTAGTAAAGCTTGAAATCAGGTAATGTGATGCCCCCAGTTTTGTTTTTCTTTTTCAACATTTCCTTAGCAATTTGGGGTCTCTTCTGATTCCATACAAATTTTAGGATTGTTTGCTCCAGCTTTTTGAAAAATACTGGTGGAATTTTGATCAGAATGGCATTAAAAGTATAGATTGCTCTAGGCAGTATAGACATTTTAACAATGTTTATTCTACCGATCCAAGAGCATGGAATGGTATTCCATCTTTTTGTGTCTTCTTCAATTTCATTCATGAGTGTTCTTTAGTTCCTTGAGTACAGATCCTTTACCTCTTTGGTTAGGTTGATTCCCAGATATCTTATGGTTCTTGGTGCTATAGTAATGGAATCGATTTTTTCAACATATGTCTCCAAAGGCAAAGGAAACAAAAGTGAAAATGAACTTTTGGGACTTCATCAAGATCAAAAGCTTCTGCACAGCAAAGGAAACAGTCAACAAAACAAAGAAGTAGTAAAGCTTGAAATCAGGTAACGTGATGCCCCCAGTTTTATTTTTGTTTTTCAACATTTCCTTAGCGATTCGGGGTCTCTTCTGATTCCATACAAATTTTAGGATTATTTGCTCCAGCTCTTTGAAAAATACCGGTGGGATTTTGATTGGAATGGCATTAAAAGTATAGATTGCTCTAGGCAGTATAGACATTTTAACAATGTTTATTCTTCCCATCCAAGAGAATAGAATGGTCTTTCATCTTTTTGTGACTTCTTCAATTTCTGAAAAGAAATTAAAAAAAATCTTGAGAGAAAAAAATTATGACAATTTGAAAGATGAAAAAAAAGTCTACTATTTCAATTGTTGTTTATCAACACCTGGGAAATTACAGCTAATGCAATTCAAGAAGAAAAAGATGTAAGGGCTGTTCAATATGGAAGATGCAACACTTTTCACTATGAAGATAATGGGTTGACTGCGGGTAGCGAGTTGGCAGCTGAAAACCTCTGAACTGAGTATGATTTTAGTAAAGCATTTGATACAAAACACATATGTAAAACCCAGGAGCCATTGTAAAGTAACATTCCGTGGCAAGAAAGTACATTTAATGTGTTTAGCAATCATTGCTTCTATCTGATTCCAAAATTTTTTCATTACCATGGGAACTCTGAACTATTTTTGTAACTTTTCTGTAAATGTAACATTATTCAAAAACAAAAATAGCAAAAAGAAAAAAAGGGCACAAGAGGAAAAAAAAACCCCCAGCAGTGTTCATATGTGCAGTTACATTTAGAAAACAGATCACAGGGCCACCTGGGTGGCTCAGTCAGCTAAACCTCCAACTCTTGATCTCAGCTCAGGTCTTGATCTCTGGTGGTTAGTTTAAGCCCTTCCCACTGGCCCCCACACTGGGTGTGGAGACTACATAGGAAAAAAATAGGTCACAATCGTTTCACATGTTAACACAAATATAAATCTCCTGGAATAGGAACTGGAAACTTGCAAATACACAGTAAATGAGAACGATGCCTTTGTTAAATTAGCTAAAATTTCTTGAGGACCTCCATGTGTCAAATACATATATTGTGTTTTTTATGCCTTAGCTTTCTTTATTATCATTACTATATTTTTATTTCACAAATGAATATGTGTTTGCAGTAACACAGTGATAACAATGAACTGGTTAGGTTTTCATTAAGCAATAGAGAAAATAAAAAACCCTCCCAAGCATCATCTCTCTTAATTTAATCCTCATGTTAACCTTCTGAAGTGGGTACTACTATTCTCCTAACTTTACAAATGTGGAAGCTGAGGCACAGAACATTAAGGAACTTAACAGATCAGAAGATGTATGAATGGACTCGTAAGCCCTAACTGCGTGGAATCCCAGGGAATGTTTCTTGTTTGAATGAATAAATGAAGATTTTCCAGATGAAGGAATACAGGGGCGTCTTGATAGAGGAGAACAGTGGTGTTTGCAATGGCTGCCAAAAAACTGAGAGGAGGAGAAATTGAGAGACAGAGGAATGGAGTTGTGTAGAATGGTTTAATTAAGTGGACTCTCACCAGTATCTTATCCCCATTTGTACCGCCCAAAATTCATCTTCTGAGAGCTTTGTCTGCCCACCCCCCCACCTGTTTTCCACAGCAGGCACTCTGATGGCATTGGGGCACCTCTAGTTCGGTGTGTCCTTTATTCCCTGGCAGAAGGATAGCCAGGGAAGGGCAGGGAAGTGGCGTCAGGTACCTGTTCTCTGAGAGGGCTCGGCTGAACTCCCTCCTCCCAGACAGTTGAGCTGTAGATGAGGTGAAGACATTGCATATTTACTATTTATAGTTCCTTAGAGGTTGGTTTCTGACAATTCTCATTAAGTTGACTGTTATTACTGTGCTCTCTGAGAAACTTGTTTCCCATGGGTGAAGGAACCAAAATGAAAAAGAACTTCTCCTCTGCTGGGTTTGTCCTCTTGGGACCATCTTGGATGTCAGATATGCCTATGCCACCTCATGGCCCCCCTAAGTCATGGTGTTCTTTTCTCCATGGGCCTGAGCATCATTGTTTTCTTTTTCAAACATTTCCTCAACATTTGACATGGAATTTCTTTGTCTATCAAAGACAGAAGCAGGTGTATTTTTCAAGAGTCCGTGAGTCCCAAGCATTTCGACTTGGGATTGTGAACAGGGATCTGAACTACACTCAACTCCCAACAAGTGTTGAGTAGTTACATGGAAGAAGAGTAGAGATGGGTCATTGTGTTTGGTGGAGGGTAATAAAAAAGCTCATTATTTGACTGCACACATAGACTTTTCTTTGCAAAAGTCCCCCAGGTCCACTTACTTAGTCCCCCCCCCCCCCCCGCCAATCTGTAGTAAACACGTTCATATCTTTAAGCTCACTTGGCAGAATTTTTCTGGCTATACTCCCCAGGCAGGCTATTTAGAGCATTCTTTCCCAGAAAGATCATCTACTTTGGAAATATTAGTAACTGACAACGACTTAGAGCACAGGTTGGCAAACATTTTTGTGAAGGATTGGATACTAAATATTTGGGGGGGGGGTTGTGGGCTCTATGTTCTTTGTTGCAACCACTTCCTGCCACTATAGTGCATAAACATGTATAGACAATATGTGCACAAGTGGGCGTGGCCATCAGTATGAGTGTCCTGTGGCTGCTCTAACAATTCAAGAACTAGGTGAATTAAGACAACGGGCACCTACTTTGTTACAGTTCTGGAAGGCCAGAATTCTAAAATCCAGGTCTCAGTAGTGCTGTGCTATGTCCTGAAGCTCTAAGGGGAATTATATTCCCTGCTTTTCCTGGTTTTGGAGACTCCAAACATTTCTGGGCTTTGTGGGTGCATCGTTCCAATCGCCACCTCTGTAGTCATGTGGTCTCCTCATCTCTATGTACTTCTTACCTTTGTGTCTGTTATAAGCACATCTGTCACTGGATATAGCATCCACCTAGATAATCCAGGGCAATTGTACCTCAAAATCCTTAATTATATATGTAAAGACCTATTTTTTAAACAACTTTTTAAAAATGATTTTATTTATTTATTTGACAGAGAGAGATCATAAGTAGGCAGAGAGGCAGGCAGAGAGAGAAGGAAGCAGGCTCCCTGCTGAACAAAGAGCCCAATGTGGGGCTTGATCACAGGACCCTGGGATCATGATCTGAGCTGAACGCAAAGGCTTTAACCCACTGAGCCATCCAGAAACCTCAAGACCTCTTTTCCAAATGCGGTCATTCACAGGTATTGGAGGTTGGGATGTGACATATCATTTTTGGGGCCACCATTCATACCACTACACTGTGTTCCAGTAAAACATTTAAAAAAATTTTTTAAATCATTTTTTAAAATTTATATTCAGCATAACAGTATTCATTGTTTTTGTACCACACCCAGTGCTCCATGCAATCCATGCCCTCTCTAATACCCACCACCTGGATCCCCCAACCTCCCAACCCCCACCTCTTCAAACGCTTCAGATTGTTTTTCAGAGTCCATAGTCTCTCATGGTTCACCTCCCCTTCCAATTTCCCTCAACTCCCTTCTCCTCTCCATCTCCCCATGTCCTCCATGCTATTTGTTATGCTCCACAAATAAGTGAAACCATATGATAATTGACTCTCTCTGCTTGACTTATTTCACTCAGCATAATCTCTTCCAGTCCTGTCCATGTTGCTACAAAAGTTGGGGATTCATCCTTTCTGATGGAGGCATAATACTCCATAGTGTATATGGACCATAGCTTCCTTATCCATTCGCCCGTTGAAGAGCATCTGTTCTTTCCACAGTTTGGCGACCGTGGCTGTTGTTGCTATAAACATTGGGGTACAGATGGCCCTTCTTTTCACTACATCCATATCTTTGGGGTAAATACCTAGTAGTGCAAAGGCAGGGTATTAGGGAAGCTCTCTTTTTAATTTCTTGAGGAATCTCCACACTGTTTTCCAAAGTGGCTGCACCAACTTGCATTCCCACCAACAGTGTAAGAGGGTTCCCCTTTCTCCACATCCCCTCCAACATATGTTGTTTCCTGTCTTGCTAATTTTGGCCATTCCAACTGGTGTAAGGTGGTATCTCAATGTGGTTTTAATTTGAATCTCCCTGATGGCTAGTGATGATGAACATTTTTTCATGTGTCTGATAGCCATTTGTATGTCTTCACTGGAGAAGTGTCTGTTCATATCTTCTGCCCATTTTTTGATATGATTGTCTGTTTTGTGTGTGTTGAGTTTCAAGAGTTCTTTATAAATCCTGGATATCAATCTTTTGCCTGTACTGTCATTTGCAAATATCTTCTCCCATTCCGTGGGTTGCCTCTTTGTTTTGTTGACTGTTCCCTTTGCTGTGCAGAAGCTTTTGATCTTGATGAAGTCCCAAAAGTTCATCTTAGCTTTTGTTTCCTTTGCCTTTGAGACATATCTTGAAAGAAGTTGCTGTGGCTGATATCGAAGAGATTACTGCCTATGTTCTCCTCTAGGTTTCAGATGGATTCCTGTCTCACATTGAGGTCTTTTATCCATTTTGAGTTTATCTTTGTGTATGGTGTAAGAGAATGGTCTAGTTTCATTCTTCTACACATAGCTGTTGAGTTTTCCCAGCACAATTTATTTAAGAGACTGTCTTTTTTCCACTGTATATTTTTTCCTGTTTTGTCGAAGATTAATTGACAGAAAGGGAAATTAGAGAATCGATTCCATTTACTATAGCACCAAGAACCATAAGATACCTGGGAATCAACCTAACCAAAGAGGTAAAGGATCTGTACTCGAGGAACTTCAGAGCACTCATAATAGAAATTGAAGAAGACACAAAAAGATGGAAGACCATTTCATGCTCTTGGATCAGAAGAATAAACATTGTTAAAATGTCTATACTGCCTAGAGCAATCTATACTTTTAATGCCATTCCAATCAATATTCCACTGGTATATTTCAAAGAGCTGGAGCAAATAATCCTAAAATTTGTATGGAGTCAGAAGAGACCCCGAATCACTAAGGAAATGTTGAAAAAAAAAAATAAAACTGGGGGCATCATGTCACCTGATTTCAAGCTTTACTACAAAGCTGTGATTACCAAGACAGCATGGTACTGGCATAAAAACAGACACATAGACCAGTGGAACAGAGTAGAGAGCCCAGATATGGACCCTCAACTCTACGGTCAAATAATCTTCGACAAAACAGGAAAAAATATACAGTGGAGAAAAGACAGTCTCTTCAATAAATGGTGCTGGGAAAACTCGACAGCTATATGTAGAAGAATGAAACTAGACCATTCTCTTACACCATACACAAAGATAAACTCAAAATGGATAAAAGACCTCAACGTGAGACCGGAATCCATCAGAATCCTAGAGGAGAACATAGGCAGTAATCTCTTCGATATCAGCCACAGCAACTTCTTTCAAGATATGTCTCAAAGGCAAAGGAAACAAAAGCCAAAATAAACTTTTGGGACTTCAAAATCAAAGCTTCTGCACAGCAAAGGAAACAGTCAACAAAACAAAGAGGCAACCCACGGAATGGGAGAAGATATTTGCAAATGACAGTTCAGGCTAAAGGTTGATATCTAGGATCTATAAAGAACTCCTCAAACTCAACACACACAAAACAGACAATCATATCAAAAATGGGCAGAAGATATGAACAGACACTTCTCCAGTGAAGACATACAAATGGCTATCAGACACATGAAAAAATGTTCATCATCACTAGCTATCAGGGAGATTCAAATTAAAACCACATTGAGATACCACCTTACACCAGTTGGAATGGCCAAAATTAGCAAGACAGGAAACAACATATGTTGGAGGGGATGTGGAGAAAGGGGAACCCTCTTACACTGTTGGTGGGAATGCAAGTTGGTGCAGCCACTTTGGAAAACAGTGTGGAGATTCCTCAAGAAATTAAAAAGAGAGCTTCCCTATGACCCTGCCATTGCACTACTGTGTATTTACCCCAAAGATACAGATGTAGTGAAAAGAAGGGCCATCTGTACCCCAATGTTTATAGCAGCAATGGCCACGGTTGCCAAACTGTGGAAAGAACCAAGATGCCCTTCAAAAGGCGAATGGATAAGGAAGCTGTGGTCCATATATGGATGGACCATATATGATGGAGTATTATGCCTCTATCAGAAAGGATTAATCCCCATCTTTTGTAGCAACATGGACAGGACTGGAAGAGCTTATGCTGAGTGAAATAAGTCAAGCAGAGAGAGTCAATTATCATATGGTTTCACTTATTTGTGGAGCATATAAATAACATGGAGCACTAGGGGAGTTAGAGAGCAGAAGGGAGTTGACGGAAATTGGAAGGGGAGGTGAACCATGAGAGACTATGGACTCTGAAAACAATCTGAGGGGTTTGAAGCAGTGGGGAGTGGGAGGTTGGGGGAACTAGGTGGTGGGTATTAGAGAGGGCACGGATTGCATGGAGCAGTGGGTGTGGTGCAAAAACAAGGAATACTGTTATGCTGAAAAAAAAAAGGAAGATATGGCATAGCCAATGGAATATTAGTCAGCTATCAAAAAAATGAAATATTGCCATTTGCAATGACATGGATGGAGTTAGAGTGTATTATGCTAAGCAAAATAAATCAGTCAGTGAAAGACTAATACCATGGGATTTCACTCTTATGTGGAAGTTACGAAACAAGACAGATGAACATATGGGAGGGGGAAAAGAGAAAAAAGAGAGAGGGAAACAAACTGTAGAGACTCTTAAAGATAGAGAACAGGGAAACTAGTGTATTTTATGGTGACTAACATAACACACAAACACACACACACACACACACAAGACAGAGAACAGGGGCACCTGGGTGACTCAGTCGGTTGAGTGTCCTACTTTTGGTTTCTGCTTGGGCCTTGATCTCAGGATCATGAGCTCAAGCACCACACTGGGCCTGTGCTTGGTGTGGAGTCTGCTTGAGATTCTCTCCCTCTGCCCCTCCCCCCTGCTCACAAGCTCTCTCTTTCTAAAATAAATAAAATCTTAAAAAAAAGAGAGAGAAAAAATAAGGTTGATGGAGGGATGTGGGTGGGTAATGGGCTAGATGGGTGATGGGTATTAGGAGGGTACTTGTGATGAGTCCTGGGTATTGTATGTAAGTGATGAATCCTGAATTCTACTCCTGGAACCAATATTGCACTGTATGTTAACTAACTAGAATTTAAATAAAAAACTGAAGAGAGAAAATAAAAGGAAATACACTCCTCTGTGGTTCTCAAGTGGGGGTGATTTGGCCCCCATGGAGCATTTGGTTATATCTGGAAGCATTTTTAATTGTTGTAACTTGGCTGGCAATACTACTGGAACCCAGTGTTTAGAGGCCTGAGATACTGCTAAACATCCTATAACACACAGGACAACTCCCACAGCAAGGAATGATCCAGCCCTAAATATCAATAATGCCACGGTTGAGAGATTTTGCCCTACATCAAAGTCTTTTTCTTCCTGGGGTCACTGAGCTTTATGACTTAGTCATAATGGAGGACAGCACTTGGGAAGAGAAACTAGCTTAACTGTATGGAAACAGAAAACCGGAACATCATAAAAAAAAATAGCTCCATGGAGGACAAGGGGAGATGGAGAGGAGAAGGGAGTTGAGGGAAATTGGAAGGGGAGGTGAACCATGAGAGACTATGGACTCTGAAAAACAATCTGAGGGGTTTGAAGCGGCAGGGGGTGGGAGGTTGGGGGAACCAGGTGGTGGGTATTGGAGAGGGCACGGATTGCATGGAGCACTGGGTGTGGGGCAAAAACAATGAATACTGTTATGCTGAAAATAAATAAAATAAAAAAATGTTTAAAAAATAGCTCTTTTTTTTTTTTTTTTTTGTAACAGTAGCTGATATTTACTTAGGACTTGCCACTTGCATGCCCTATGCTGGAGCTTAACATATTATTCCATTCAATCCTTTCATCACCCTGATGAAGCATGCTTTGTTATAGTTCCATGGAGACATGGAGGTGCATGAAGGGTGAGCATTTTTCTCGAGATCATTATCTATCAAAGGCGGCACTAGCATTTGAACCCAGTCAGGGAAATTTCAGAGTCCACACTATTAAGAACTCTGTTCTGTTGTCCTTAATCACTTGCCCAGGCACAGGGTCATTGTTGTTGTCATTGGGAGGACAACACACTACAGAGAAGCTTTCTCAGGGCCCTCTTCATGTCCCTGTTCCTCAGGCTGTAGATGAAGGGGTTCATCATGGGAGTGACCACAGTGTATAGGACTGAGACGATCACACCTGTCTGAGGGGCATGTGTCCACATGGAACTGAGATAGACCCCCAGGCAGGTTCCATAGAACAAGGAGACCACAGAGAGGTGAGACCCACAGGTAGAAAATGCTTTACACTTTCCTCCCACTGTTGAGATCTTCAGTACAGAAGAGACAATTCGGGAATAAGAGAAAAGGATCCCAGTGAGAGGAAAAAAACCCATAACACCTGTCACAATATATAATACGACATTATTGATGAAGGTGTCAGAGCAGGCGAGGGGCAGGACCTTAGGGAGTTCACAGAAATAGTGTGGGATTTCAATGACTGCACAGAAGGAGAGCCGCAACATGGTTAAACTCTCAGGAAGGGCCCCCAGAACACTGATGAGCCAGGTCAGGATGAGTAACTGGGCACAGAGCTGGGGATTCATGATGACTGTGTAGTGCAGGGGATGACAGACAGCCACAAAGTGGTCATAAGCCATTGCAGTAAGGAGTAAATTGTCCAAAAGTCCAAAAACAGTGAAAAAATACATCTGTGTGGTGCAGCCTGCATAGGTAATGACTTTTCTCTGAGTCTGGATGTTCAGCAGCATCTTGGGGATGGTGGTGGAGGTGAAACAGATGTCAGAGAAGGACAGGTTGGAGAGGAAGAAGTACATGGGTGTGTGGAGATGAGAGTCTGAACTTATCGCCATGATGATGAGGAGGTTCTCAAAGACAGTGACCAGGTACAAAGACAGGAACAGCCCAAAGAGAACAGACTGAATCCCTGGCTTCTCAGAAAGTCCCAGGAAGAGAAATACTGGAATACCTGAGTGGTTTCTTGGATCCATGTAAAGGGAGTGTCTGCCAAGAGCACAAGAAGCAAGATTAAATCAATGACCAACAGGCATCTCAGAAACATAATCACCTTTACCTTGAACCTGATATTGAGGAGACAATTATTTGATTAATGGTCTCTTCTTTCTTGTCTGTCAATTTGGGGTTTCCAGGTGCCACCAAATTCCCCCATGTTAACACCACCAGCTGGAAAACCTACATGTAAAAACTAATTTTGCACTCAAAGCTCACCCCAGTTGTTCAACTGTACAGACACCTGATCACCCAGACTTAGCCTTCTCAGATATCTTTAATTCATACTTTACTTCTAAATATAATAAAAGGACATTTTCTTTATAATAAAAGTATAATTTTATTATCATTTTAATAATACAAAATAAAAGGGTTTGGATCTAATAATTTCCATAAGCTATGATAACATCATGATATTTGTTACTCACTTGACCATTCAACATATATAATGGACTGGGTTGCCTGGGTGGCTCAGTTGGTTAAGCACCTGACTTGATTTCAGCTTGGGTCATGATCTCAGGATTGTGAGATTGAGCCCTGTGTTGGGGCTCAGCATGGAGACTGCTTAAGATTCTCACTCTTCCTCATCCCCTCCACCCCACCCCACCAACTGCTCTCTTTCTCTCTCAACATAAATAAATAAATAAGTAAATAAAAGAAAATAAAATGTATAATGGACCAATCATCAAAGAAGAAATTGAGCCATCAACCAAATTTACTTCCCAGAAAAATATGATGCCAAATCACTGACTTTGAAATCTCACAAAAGGTATTTGCAATAAATAAAAATTATTTGGAAGCACGTGAAAATAAATGTCCCAGTGAGTTTTCTGAAGCCATTTCAATCAGGATGCAAAAACCAACAGCCCTCTATGATAGGAGGAATATAACAAAAATCACTGATTAATCTCTTTAATTAGCGTATTAGGAAAAAGATCAAAGATAATAGCAATATACCATATGGTGAATAGTGTGACATAATAAAAAAAAAATTCTTCCGAAAAAAAAAAAATAAAAGACAATAGCAAAAAAATACGTCCAGCAGTTGATCAAGCAAACCAAATGCTATGACTAGGTAGCATTCAACCCTGGAAAGCAACCAGCATTTCATATTGGTACTTTATTTAGTATAGTAGAGCAAATGAGCAGGAAAACATCATCCAAATATAAGATGTTAGAGATTCTGCATGAATCTCTCAGTTCTGAGGACACTGTAAACAGGATATTTCTTAACTATGATAAAATGGCTCCCTGATTGGGGCGCCTGGGTGGCTCAGTTGGTTGGGTGACTGCCTTTGGCTCAGGTCACGATCCTGCAGTCCTGGGATCAAGTCCCGCATGGGGTTCCCAGCTCCATGGGGAGCCTGCTTCTCCCTCTGACCTTCTCCCCTCTCATGCTCTCTCACTCTCTCTCTCTCAAATAAATAAATAAAATCTAAAAAATGGCTCCATGATCATCAGCTAATATCAACCTTGACATGAAAATATTTGAGGAATCCCCACGAAGACCATAGAGAAGACAAGTATGCCTGCCATTGCCACTATGCAGCACTGTTCTGAAATTTCAAACCAATATAACTAGAGAAAAAACAATGATATTTGAACTTAAATAAAAAAAATCAGTACAAAGAAAACAATAATAGGTTTATGTCTTAGGTAAAAGTAAATTGATCACATTTCTCAGATGATATAATTGGTTACATAAGTTCAGTTGGAAAGCTGTTACAACCAAGAAGTCATTCTGATAAGGCTAGATTTAAAAAAATAAACATGTATCTTTTCCTTCTCTAGTTCCAGCAATAAGCAGATACACAATGGGAAAAACAGCCTATTTACAATTGTATGAAAATATGACATACACAGACCAGGGGCTGGCTTTTTGAAGGTGCTTGGAAAAATGATACAAATAGTAATTAATATTTTTGGGGGGATGCTTTTTAGGGCGTATTAAAGGTTATATATTTTATATCAAGTACAATTGGAAACCATTGAATAGTTTTAGGTAATACAACATTAATTAATATTTATTAACACTTACAAGGTGCTGGAACCATGATAACCTTTTCTGAACGTTCTCATTTTATCTCTTTAGAAATAGGTGGAATGAGAAGGTTGCCATCACTCATGGACATGGCAGAGACAACTGAGTGAATGCTTGTTGGGTGTGTGAGTCTGAGGAGTGTACTGGCACTTGCACCACACAGTCCCTCTGTGGTGCAAGTGCCAGCAGGGTAACCAGGGGGAAACCAGGCACTGGGTGAGGTGTTAGGGGAAACCCCAAGCCACTGGGGAGAGAATTAGGAGGATAGTTCCTGTGAAAAGGGGGAGGGCTGTGGAAAAGTTGGAACAAGCAAAGGATGAAGTACGTTCTGCTTGGTTAGCCAGTTGGACATTTCAAATTTACTGAATCATTTTGAATGTATAGCCTTTCCCAATCTCCTTACCCCTGGCTGTGCAGCTAGGGAAACTGTTTCTCCTCCCTCTTATTTCATTTCCCAAGAATGTGCTGTCTTGTTCTTCCTACTTGACATCAGATGGAGTCATCTACAGGATGTGTTTTGTTAATCCAGTCTTCCCAGGAAGGTGAAGGGTGGAGGCAGCAGCTGTATCCTCCAGATCAAGGAGATGGAATCGGGCATGGATCTCTGGACCAGGATGATGGTTCTGGGAGGCACAAGAGGCTTTCTTTCTTTCCTCAGACTTATGAACTGAAGGTGAGGGACAAAGTTTGTTGAACTCCACGCTGAATTCTCATAGCTTACTCTTAAATAAAATTTTCTGTTGTTGTAATCTTGGGGCAGTATAACTGCTAGGAATCTGGGGATTGTAATCAAAATGGAAAATTTTCAGTCAATTGTGTCTCTTGGGGGTGCCTTTGATGTCAGAAGAATGTGTCCCCTCCCACTGGGACCATTAAAAACCTTTTTAATTATGGAAAACCCAAACATATGGAAGGAGAGAGAAGATTCTAATCATCATGGATGAACTCCCATCCACGTACTCATCACGGAGGTTCAACAATTATTAGCCCATGACATGTTTTATTTTATCAGTAACCATGCCACTCTATTTCTAGTCACCACAAGAGGATTATTTTTAAACACCTCCCAGACAAAATATAATTTTACCCATAAATTGTCAAGCAACTTCAGTGTGTATCTCTTAAAGAGGATGATTAAAAAACCAAACAAAAGGGGAGTCTGGCTTGCTTAGTCAGAAGAGCATGTGATAATTGACTCTCTCTGCTTGACTTATTTCACTCAGCATAATCTCTTCCAGTCCCGTCCATGTTGCTACAAAAGTTGGGTATTCATCCTTTCTGATGGAGGCATAATACTCCATAGTGTATAAGGACCACATCTTCCTTATCCATTCGTCCGTGTTAGGGCATCTTGGTTCTTTCCACAGTTTGGCGACCGTGGCCATTGCTGCTATAAACATTGGGGTACAGATGGCCCTTCTTTTCACTACATCCATATCTTTGGGGTAAATACCCAGTAGTGCAATGGCAGGGTCATAGGGAAGCTCA